>NC_074711.1:50112087-50446462 GCF_947242115.1 Biomphalaria glabrata | reverse complement strand
ATGCGAAAGAGAGGGTGATTTGAGTTGGTTTACTATATATATATGCCTGAAAAGTGTGGGCGGACACCGGAAATGTCCAAGGCTAGCATTATCTTACACGTGGGTGAAGTAGACTTGAGATGGGAGTGGCACATGGGATATCAGGCGGTGTGTTGACCAGGGTAATCTCTTAGATCAAAGAGAGACGTGAGAGAAGGGGGGGGGGAGAAGGATTAGCTTGCATTCAAACCAAGGTGGTGTCAACCGCGATCGTCCTTCAGACATCCGGCGGTAAGACAAAAGAGATTGTGTGTCTACCTTTCCCCGATCAAGGGCAGATAAATGAAAGGACGCGCCTTAGCTATCTCCAATGTGGTCAACTAACCCTAGCCTGGAGCGGAAAAGGTGTGGCGGGTGAAGAAATTTAGGGGTAGGATGGGGAAATAATTAAAATAAAATAAATAAATAATGAAAAATAATAATTAATGCTGTGATAATTTAGAGTGACTCTGACAGCGAGTTTTTGACTTGTCACAGATAGATAGATAGATAGATAGATAGATAGACAGACAGACAGACAGATAGATAGATAGATAGATAGATAGATAGATAGATAGATAGATAGAATCATGTCTTAGTTTCTGCAAAGCAGCCCTGACTTATCCACTTTGTCATCTCCTGTCTCAACACATCTTCCCATCTCTGTCCCTAGAAATAAAAATGGATGGAGTCTGACCTTTGAACTCTGAACTGGTGCCCTCTCTAAAATAAGGAGCCTCCGCGCGCTTTGTTACAGATCTTTTAGAAAGTGTCATTTTGAAAAGGAAGGGGGTGGGGAAAGGAGAGGGGGGTCAATTGCTATGTAAAACTAGTCTAAAGAAGTGTACCGCTTAGCATGCCCACAGACTGGTGTGGAGTTATGCATTCTAGTCTCAACTCTCAATAAATAAACATAGCATCTCTCTCGCTCAGTCCACAAGCTGCAGCACCCAGAACAATTCAAAGATGATGCGCTGTACAGATTTGTTGAAAGGCTAACACAGGGGCACCACATACACACACAGGGGCGCCACACACACACACACACAGGGGCACCACATACACACACAGGGGCGCCACACACACACAGGGACGCACACATTAAAACATCTTGGGAGGATGCATGTATTGACTGGGTATAAATACGCATAAAACTGGTGATGATAAGATCGTGGCAGTAGAAGGGTTAATGTCCCCGCTGTCATGTTTAGATGTCATGTTTACATGTCATGAATATTCAAAGAAACAGTGTAGCCTCCTTTTGTGGTGGAGTTTTTCCCCCTTGCCACTAATGAGTGAAGCTAAGAAAATATGATTGATGCCAGATTTGTAGACAATAAAAAAAAATTGCTTTATTAAACAAAATGGTGATAAAAAGGAAAGATTTGGATTCTCTTGTTGCTTGTTTTTGAGACCTTTTTTTTTTTTTTTTTTTTTACAAATATGTTATCAAGAGATACATAAGTACTCGTGTATTATTTTTTTAAGGCCGTAGATTTAATATAGAACTGATATTACTTTTATTCATCACCTGCAAACCTTTCCGTTATAGTTGGAAATGATTTTATTTGATTTTGAACGGTCTCTTTAGCAGAATGTCTATACAGTACCCTGATTCTACATACACACAAACGCATAAAGACATGCGTGACTGCAGGTCTTAGACCTGTGTATGTGTCTGCGCATGCCTACGCTGACGGATCACGTGACATCCCGTCAACCTATTGAAATCGCCCTTTAAAGCTTACGTCATTTCAGTGCAGCATTTGTTTCTCTATATTGGTACTCTTCTCTCATTCCTCAATGATCAGTTACAAGTCAGTCTACTCAGCAGATATCATTGTTAGACCTGTCTATTTCTGTTTCAGATCTGGAGTGGGGGCTAGAATTTCCCAATATGAAAAAAAAAACCACTGTAATATAGAAGAGCTATTGGACTTCAGTGGTTCATCTGCAGTTTGTATATCTCGTGGTTCAATCTGGTCTTGTTATTTGTTCGAATGAACTTTAAAAGCGTGTTTCTGTTTCTTGATTCCACTTAATAGTCTATGTAATTACTGGAAACTAATCAATGACACTCATTAATTATGTAAACTATTAATGTGTCTCAGGATTGAGATAATGTCATGTCATTACAAAGATGTAGTTTATTAGTCGGAGACAACTTCTGACACAATCTGATTACTGTAGATGATACTCACACACACACACAAACGAGAGACAAACTCTCACACACAACACTCAAACCTCTCTCTCTCTCTCTCCCTCTCTCTCTTACTGACAAACACACATAATCACAGGCACAAATCCACACATACGTAGCCACAGTACTTGTTCACTTAAATTGCCTGCACCAGATACGTTCAATATCCTGACAGCCTGCCAGGGGGCTAGAGTGAAGTATCACTTTGTTCTGCCAACTGATCCACGAGTGTCAGGACAATCGAAACACTTACCTCCCCACATCTCTGGTTTTCTCTCTTCCAGTGTCGGCTGCTGCCTCCTTTACTTCAGTAACATCAAACACGAGATTTCAATTGGGCGAGTTTTTAATGAGAATCATTACAGGCCTGTGATCAGCAGAAGTATTATTTAATGGTTGTACCTATGTTGATAGTAGAAGTATTATCTAATGGTTGTACCTATGTTGATAGTAGAAGTATTATCTAATGGTTGTACCTATGTTGATAGTAGAAGTATTATCTAATGGTTGTGCCTATGTTGATAGTAGAAGTATTATCTAATGGTTGTACCTATGTTGATAGAAGACGTTGGCAATGCCATCCAACAATTCAGCTGGTCCCTGCACGCACGATTTAACACTTGAACATGGCTATTAATAAATTGTAAATAAGAGATTGATCAAAAGTGCTGCTGACTTCATTGTATTGTTTTCTCAGTTTCGAGTGTACGTCCCCCATCCTTTTACAACCACACACACACACACACACACACACACACATGTACTTCAACTCACATTCCTGCATATCTCAATGATTATCAACTCGTAGCTAAAGAAATTTGAAAATGTCAATTTTTGGCTCTTAAATGTCAAACTGAACAATCTAATTCAAGTGATTATTAACAGCTCCAATGTCAATATAACAATAGCTTTAAACATTGTACAACATACAGTATAAACATTTCCCATTCATGTCCTCGTAGGGCTAGGGTTGAAAGGGACGGAACTAGAGATTGTCTCAAGAAGAATATTGATATGTTTTTCATTGTTATCACCTATGACCCATGTGTATAACAAAGTTACTCTTGATTATTAAGTGTCCCTGAATTTTTATTTTTCTATCTGGAGCTAAATAAAATTCTAGACATAGTTTTAGTTGGTAAGCAAAGTTTTTGTATTGTATAATTCCTAAACCTCCCAGCACATTAAGTAAACTATGGAAATAGAAACATCTGTAATTACATTTACATATACACTGTACTATTTATATATACATTCTGATATCTCGAGAGATAGTTTAGATCCGCTATTTAAAACTAAAAAAATAATCCCATATCTTCTTACCAGATACACAGGAGAGAAAATGCTTCTTTTGCAATTTTTTTTTTTACAATTATGATTTTTCTTCCTTTTCTAACAATGGGAAAACATTGAGACAGTCCAGAGAAAAAAACAGACAGCCCATATTTCTCCTAAACTCTCTATTTGACTTGCGCCAGATTGTCTTGATTGGAAAATTGGACGGTTTTCGTTCCACAGCGGAAGAATACAAGAATAGGGGAATAGTTTGGTTGATTCATGGAGGCGAGTAGAAAAAAAATGGCTGAATACAATAAATCTGTGGATATTGATATCAAAACTCAAGAGTCAAATAAAATAGATCCACATCCTAAACAAATGTTTATCTAAATGAGCTGTCTATTTCTATCCACCATTATCATGCACTCTAGATTTCAGTTAGGATTTAAACTATTAGTCTTTTAATAATAATGGTAATAATAATAATTATAATTTTATTTATAAAGTGCTGTTAACAAATAAAATGAAGTCTTGGGACGCTGTGATTACAAACACAAACACGAGAGCTACAATGACAAACTAATCTAACAAACGTTTCAAGCAGGTAGTTCTTTAAGTTTTTCTTGAATGGAGTGGAGCTTGTTGTCTGAGATCAATGGAGTGGAGCTTGTTGTCTGAGAGCAATGGAGAGGGAGTTCCAAGCCTTTAGTCCGTGCACAGAAAAAGCCCGCAGACCTTAGCTTTTGAGGGAGAAATGTGGCACCACTAGAAGCGTTGAGTCCATTGAGCGCCGGGCTCTTTGAGAAACATATGGAGTGATCAGTGTGCACTAAGGTACAAGGGTATTTCTTTGTTATAGATGCACTGATGACAAAGTGTGGCCACCTTGTAGTCGATTCTCGCCAATGGAGCGTGCGCAAGAGAGTAGTAGCAGAATCTCGTCTTGTTTTTCTGAGGACTATTTGTGCGGCTTTGTTCTGAATTCGTTGCAGCTTGGTTATTCTGTCATCGAGTATCTTAACTTAATAGTAATTAGTAAAGAAAAAAGGGCGCCCAAACGATCCCGAAATTAAAAAATCCCAGTCTTCATCATGATTCGAAACCTGGACCCCTCGATTCGGAAGCCCAGCGCTTTACCACTCAGCCACCGCGCCTCCCGTAGAAAGGAGATAAAGTCCTTTTTTTTTAAGTTTTTCCTTGTTTATATGTATTTGTTTATTATAGACTTCTGTACGCGAGCACTAACCATCCGTTGCTATCACTTGGCTCATCATGCAGAAAATAAAATTGTCACGCTGTCGACAAAAGTTGGCAAGCAGGACCTTGTGCATTGGGTGTTAGTGAGTGCAGTCTATTAAGCTTCGAATCTACTATTTGCATATATTAAGATAGGATTGTGATTGTTGATAGTTAATAGGAATATAGGATTGTGGTTGTTAATAGTTTATAGGAATATAGGATTGTGGTTGTTAATAGTTTATAGGAATCTAGGATTGTGGTTGTTAATAGTTTATAGGAATATAGGATTGTGGTTGTTGATAGTTTATAGGAATCTAGGATTGTGGTTGTTAATAGTTTATAGGAATCTAGGATTGTGGTTGTTGATAGTTTATAGGAATCTAGGATTGTGGTTGTTGATAGTTTATAGGAATATAGGATTGTGGTTGTTGATAGTTTATAGGAATATAGGATTGTGGTTGTTGATAGTTTATAGGAATATAGGATTGTGGTTGTTGATAGTTTATAGGAATATAGGATTGTGGTTGTTGATAGTTTATAGGAATATAGGATTGTTGTTGTTGATAGTTGATTGTAGTTTCTGATATTCGTGTTTGAGACCAGAGACAAAATGTTTTTAGAGTTTCTGATCTAATAGTCTGGTGGGCCTGGGGAATGTTCATTTTAAACCAGCCCCCCCCCCCCACACCCATCAGCTATATAATGGCCGTACCATCTAGACAACTGTTCCAAACAATTAAAAGCTACAACATTTTAAGAAAGGTTTTGAAAGAAGCAGATGTCAAGGCCAGCACGAGCTCTCCTCTGTCTCTCCTTTACAATCAATCGTGCCCAATCCTTCCCGTCCCTTTCTTTCCTTCGTCCCTAACCCTCCTGTTTCCCCTCCCCTCCTCTCCAGGGCCCTATTTAATCAAATAGGGAGCGGCCTTTCATTTGTTTTAGCCGGCTATCAATTTGCAAAGACTTCTTTCCTCCGCAGAGCCGGTGCGTAGTTTTTTTTTTGTTTTGGTCTCAGCTTGTGATCGACAACCGGTAATGATCCTAGAACTGAAGACGTCACTTCCAGTGTCGACCCCGTTTGGGTGTGGGTAAAATGCAGAGGTCAAACATTCACTTAGCTTGTCGTAAAGGACTTGAGTTCACTCACTGAACTACACATTTTGACCTTAGTGAGACTAAAACTTGGTTCACAGAAGGGAAGACGAACTTACTTCAGCAAGAGACTAAGCTACACACTTTCACTCACTTATTAAGACTGATCTGCACACAATGAATTTAGTAAAACTGAGCTACACACATTGGCCTTAGTGAGACTAAGCTACATATATTGACCTTAGTGAGACGAACTACACACATTGACCTTAGTGACTGGACTACACACATTAACCTTAGAGAGACGGAACTACACACATTGACCTTAGTGAGACGGAACTACACACATTGACCTTAGTGACTGAACTACACACATTGACCTAAGTGACTGAACTACACACATTGACCTTAGTGAGACTGAACTACACACATTGACCTTAGTGAGACTGAACTACACACATTGACCTTAGTGAGACTGAACTACACACATTGACCTAAGTGACTGAACTACACACATTGACCTTAGTGAGACTGAACTACACACATTGACCTTAGTGAGACTGAACTACACACATTGACCTTAGTGAGACTGAACTACACACTTTGATCTTAGCAAGGAAAAAAAATAACCCTCCAGATTTTTTCCCCAATTCATTTTCGTCTCATTCAATCACTGCTTGACCTTTTTTAAATCACAATTCTTTCTATCAATCTTTCTCTTTCTCTCAAACTTTCACTCCGCACATTGTGTACCTCTCATTCTCTCTATCTCTCTCTTTTCATCTTTCCTTTTTCTCATCTTTCCTTATTCCTCTCTTATTCTCTGTCGCTCTTCATCTATCTCTATTTCTTTTTATTGACGCGATAAATCTCTCTTGTTTCTATTTCTGTTTTGTTCTCTCTCTTCACGACTATGTGTGTGTTTCCCGGACTAGCTCATGTTCACCTCGAAACTTTGAGATTTTATGGAACCAGTGTGTGTGTATTTATGTGTGTGTGTGTATTTATGTGTGTGTGTATTTATGTGTGTGTAGGTAACATATGGTTAACGTCTGCTAAAACTATCTTTTAATAACATTCAGATCTAAATAAAAATACAATAAAAGTGTTTATCATGTTAGTGTCAATGACGTTTGAATCTATTTAATACTTTAATTTAGCCAGGGCTGAACAAAATGATCTCATTGTTACTTGCTGACAATACTCCAACACATCAAGTGCTATCACACTGGAATGGCGATTTTAAGGGAGATTATTTGAGTTCTATGACGATTAAAGCGTTGCAATAAAAAAAAAACTCAATAATAAAACTTGACTGGCTATTGAACAGTTCAAATGGTTATATTTGAAAAATATTTGTCTAGATTTCAATAATATTGTCTGTCACTATTTAATATCATTAATCTTTTGTATCATGTCACTGATACTTATACAGCTATTCGGTCGAGCTATTCGAATTTACAAATATTATATCAAGTTAGAATTATCTGACAGACTTTTTGTTTCACAAATTTCACAAACACAATTATGCTTAGTATCAAATTTCACTTCATTCAAAATTACAACTTACTAACTTAGTGACACTATGTATCACGACTCACCTAGTGACACTTTGAATCACGTCTCACTTAGTGACACTATGAATCACGTCTCATTTAGTGACACTATGAATCACGTCTCACTTAGTGACTCTATGAATCACGACTCACTTAGTGACACTATGAATCACGTCTCAATTAGTGACACTATGAATCACGTCTCACTTAGTGACACTATGAATCACGACTCACTTAGTGACACTATGAATCACGTCTCACTTAGTGACACTATGAATCACGACTCACTTAGTGACACTATGAATCACGACTCACTTAGTGACACTATGAATCACGACTCACTTAGTGACACTATGAATCACGTCTCACTTAGTGACACTATGAATCACGACTCACTTAGTGACACTACGAATCACGTCTCACTTAGTGACACTATGAATCACGACTCACTTAGTGACACTATGAATCACGTCTCACTTAGTGACACTATGAATCACGACTCACTTAGTGACACTATGAATCACGACTCACTTAGTGACACTATGAATCATGACTCACTTAGTGACACTATGAATCACGTCTCACTTAGTGACACTATGAATCACGTCTCACTTAGTGACACTATGAATCACGTCTCACTTAGTGACACTATGAATCACGACTCACTTAGTGACACTATGAATCACGTCTCACTTAGTGACACTATTAATCACAACTCACTTAGTGACACTATGAATCACGTCTCACTTAGTGACACTATGAATCACGACTCACTTAGTGACACCATGAATCACGACTCACTAACTTACTGATACTTATTATCGGGTCACACTAACTTACTGATAGTCAGAAGAGTCACGTTAACTTACTGATAGTCAGAAGAGTCACGTTAACTTACTAATAGTCAGAAAGTCACATCCACTTCCTGGTGGTCAAAAAGACACATTCACTTCCTGGTGGTCAGAAAGTCACATTAACTTCCTGGTGGTCAGAAAGAAACATTACCTTCCTGATGGTCAGAAAGTCACATTAACTTACTGATGGTCAGAAAGTCACATTCATTTCTTGATGGTCAGAAAGTCACATGAACTTCCTGATGGTCAGAAAGTCACATTAACTTCATGGTGGTTAGAAAGACAAATTACCTTCCTGGTGGTTAGAAAGACACATTATCTTCCTGGTGGTCAGAAAGTCACATTCACTTCCTGATGGTCAGAAAGTCAAAATTAACTTCCTGATGGTCAGAGAGACACATTAACTTCCTGATGGTGAGAAAGACACATTAACTTCCTGATGGTCAGAAAGTCAAATTAACTTCCTGATGGTCAGAGAGACACATTAACTTCCTGATGGTCAGAAAGACACATTACCCTCCTGGTGGTCAGAAAGTCACATTCACTTCCTGATGGTCAGACAGACACATTAACTTCCTGATGGTGAGAAAGACACATTAACTTCCTGATGGTCAGAAAGACACATTAACTTCCTGATGGTCAGACAGACACATTAACTTCCTGATGGTCAGACAGACACATTAACTTCCTGATGGTCAGACAGACACATTAACTTACTGATGGTCAGAAAGACACATTAACTTCCTGATGGTCAGACAGACACATTAACTTCCTGATGGTCAGAAAGTCACATTCACTTCCTGATGGTCAGACAGACACATTAACTTCCTGATGGTGAGAAAGACACATTAACTTCCTGATGGTCAGAAAGACACATTAACTTCCTGATGGTCAGACAGACACATTAACTTCCTGATGGTCAGACAGACACATTAACTTCCTGATGGTCAGACAGACACATTAACTTACTGATGGTCAGAAAGACACATTAACTTCCTGATGGTCAGACAGACACATTAACTTCCTGATGGTCAGAAAGACACATTAACTTCCTGATGGTCAGAAAGACACATTAACTTCCTAAACCTGATCCAGTCACTTTCTCCCCAATAACCTCGAAGCAAGTTGTCAAGTTTGAACCAAACTTGTTTTGTTTGCAATCACCGAGTGAGTCAGAAGTCAATTTGCTTACATTGTCTGCCCTTTAAGACTGTCGAGATTTCTTTATTATGTAACTCAGTTATCTGCACATTGTGACAAAGATGCTAAAAGTGAACTGGGTAGGATACTTTCATGGGAGCTGACTTAAGCACTGGCTTTAAATTGAACATTATTGTTTACTGATTCATGATAAATAGTCAATTGACTATATTGTAAATATATTGTGAATTGCGAATTCGGTCGATGAGGCCATCTTGAAATAGTATCGGTAATTATTAAATCTATATTGCTTTTGTTTTCTTCATAAATACAAATAATGAATTTATAAGTAAATGTTTCATGACTAGTTCTTCGATGGATCACAAGACTATTTAACAATGTACAGCTAGTTTTTCCAGGGGATCTCAAGTCTATTTAACAATGTACAACTAGTTCTTCCACTGGATCTCAAGTCTATTTAACAATGTACAGCTAGTTCTTCCAGGGGATCTCAAGTCTATTTAACAATGTACAGCTAGTTCTTCCAGGGGATCTCAAGTCTATTTAACAATGTACAACTAGTTCTTCCACTGAATCTCAAGTCTATTTAACAATGTACAACTAGTTCTACCACTGGATCTCAAGTCTATTAACAATGTACAGCTAGTTCTTCCAGGGGATCTCAAGTCTATTTAACAATGTACAGCTAGTTCTTCCAGGGGATCTCAAGTCTATTTAACAATGTACAACTAGTTCTTCCACTGAATCTCAAGTCTATTTAACAATGTACAACTAGTTCTACCACTGGATCTCAAGTCTATTTAACAATGTACAGCTAGTTCTTCCAGGGGATCTCAAGTCTATTTAACAATGTACAGCTAGTTCTTCCAGGGAATCTCAAGTCTATTTAACAATGTACAGCTAGTTCTTCCAGGGGATCTCAAGTCTATTTAACAATGTACAGCTAGTTCTTCCAGGGGATCTCAAGTCTATTTAACAATGTACAACTAGTTCTTCCACTGAATCTCAAGTCTATTTAACAATGTACAACTAGTTCTACCACTGGATCTCAAGTCTATTTAACAATGTACAACTAGTTCTTCCAGGGGATCTCAAGTCTATTTAACAATGTACAACTAGTTCTTCCAGGGGATCTCAAGTCTATTTAACAATGTACAACTAGTTCTTCCAGGGGATCTCAAGTCTATTTAACAATGTACAGCTAGTTCTTCCCGGGGATCTCAAGTCTATTTAACAATGTACAACTAGTTCTTCCAGGGGATCTCAAGTCTATTTAACAATGTACAACTAGTTCTACCACTGGATCTCAAGTCTATTTAACAATGTACAACTAGTTCTTCCCGGGGATCTCAAGTCAATTTAACAATGTACAGCTAGTTCTTCCAGGGTATCTCAAGTCTATTTAACAATGTACAACTAGTTCTTCCAGGGGATCTCAAGTCTATTTAACAATGTACAACTAGTTCTTCCAGGGGATTTCAGTCTATTTAACAATGTACAACTAGTTCTTCCAGGGGATCTCAAGTCTATTTAACAATGTACAGCTAGTTCTTCCAGGGGATCTCAAGTCTATATAACAATGTACAGCTAATTCTTCCAGGGGATCTCAAGTCTATTTAACAATGTACAGCTAGTTCTTCCAGGGGATCTCAAGTCTATTTAACAATGTACAACTAGTTCTTCCACTGAATCTCAAGTCTATTTAACAATGTACAACTAGTTCTACCACTGGATCTCAAGTCTATTTAACAATGTACAGCTAGTTCTTCCAGGGGATCTCAAGTCTATTTAACAATGTACAGCTAGTTCTTCCAGGGAATCTCAAGTCTATTTAACAATGTACAGCTAGTTCTTCCAGGGGATCTCAAGTCTATTTAACAATGTACAGCTAGTTCTTCCAGGGGATCTCAAGTCTATTTAACAATGTACAACTAGTTCTTCCACTGAATCTCAAGTCTATTTAACAATGTACAACTAGTTCTACCACTGGATCTCAAGTCTATTTAACAATGTACAACTAGTTCTTCCAGGGGATCTCAAGTCTATTTAACAATGTACAACTAGTTCTTCCAGGGGATCTCAAGTCTATTTAACAATGTACAACTAGTTCTTCCAGGGGATCTCAAGTCTATTTAACAATGTACAACTAGTTCTTCCAGGGGATCTCAAGTCTATTTAACAATGTACAACTAGTTCTTCCAGGGGATTTCAGTCTATTTAACAATGTACAACTAGTTCTTCCAGGGGATCTCAAGTCTATTTAACAATGTACAGCTAGTTCTTCCAGGGGATCTCAAGTCTATATAACAATGTACAGCTAATTCTTCCAGGGGATCTCAAGTCTATTTAACAATGTACAGCTAGTTCTTCCAGGGGATCTCAAGTCTATTTAACAATGTACAACTAGTTCTTCCACTGAATCTCAAGTCTATTTAACAATGTACAACTAGTTCTACCACTGGATCTCAAGTCTATTTAACAATGTACAACTAGTTCTTCCACTGAATCTCAAGTCTATTTAACAATGTACAGCTAGTTCTTCCAGGGGATCTCAAGTCTATTTAACAATGTACAGCTAGTTCTTCCAGGGGATCTCAAGTCTATTTAACAATGTACAACTAGTTCTTCCACTGGATCTCAAGTCTATTTAACAATGTACAACTATTTCTTCCAGGGGATCTTAAGTCTATTTAACAATGACCCTCAACACGTGATCAACAGTTATATCGTCTTGTTTCTTTGGGGTGGGGGGGAGTATACCGTCGGTCACCATGCCCTTAATTTTCCATTTTAAAAAGGGAAACTACTCTAGTCGGCTGTCATAGCCATGATTAAACTTAGAACTTAGGCCAGGCTAATTATACTCACAGAGACACAGTCACAGAGACACAGTCGCACTTTCCAGGTCGCTTAAACACACCCACGCACGCTCACACCCCGAACAGACACTCACGAGGATGCTCCGCCACATCCCGCTCCTTCACACTCAGATGAATGCACTCACACACACACGCGCACAGATCGAGAGAAAGTAAGAGTGGAGACAAAAGACAAAAAGACCGAGACAGCAGCCAGTAGAGAGGGAGAGCCTCCAATATTCTCTTCGTTACACGAGTCTAATCAAATAGCTGAATATAGGCTCCACCGTGAGCCAAAGATTTGAAAGGTGTTGTTCATAGCAGCTTGTGGTTCTCACTTATTTGATGTTCAACGGAGATGGGCCACATGAAATTCTTACCAACTGATGCCATTCCATTCGATACATTTTCAGTCGCACTGTGAACTTACCCTGTACCTTTGGCTAATAGATAACAATGCCCCACCAAGTGCAGATCGTGGAGCCCTGTGGGCCTGCACTAATTGAGAAGCACTGAGTCATGTAATAAGATAAGCACTAATTATTGGGCAAGGACTCGAGGCCAGGACTTGAGAACAAATAAATTGTTCTGATTGAGATCAATCATTGAAAGAGAAAAAAAAAGGTAATCGAAGGGGAAACAACTGGAAAATGTTCTTGCAATCATTAAATACAATTAGAGCATATTTCTACACATAGGTTGGTGTTGGTGTTGGTGTTTTGTTGTTGTTGTTGTTGTTTTGTTGTTGTTGTTGTTTTGTTGTTGTTGTTGTTTTGTTGTTGTTGTTGTTGTTGTTGTTTTGTGTGTGCTTTTAAGTTGTTGTTTTTTTATTTCATTGTATGTGTACTAGCAGCTGCAGCTTGTACACATAATGTACACTCCATTGATTTTATCCGAAGCTCTTTGAACATAGACGTCGACGTACTTATACTATTCTACAAGACAATGTACCGACAAGTGTCACGTGATTACTCTTGTAGAGTACACTATGGTGAACGGTAGATACTAGACAGTAAAATATGTTTTATCATTTTGAAAACCTAGGCCTCAATGGGTTCTATTATAATTTGAAAATTAAATAGAAGAATTAGAATATTGATGTTTTGTTTTGTTTGCAGACAAAACTAAATGCGAATATTCCTGAGTCCGTAGATGAATGATGAAGAGGTCTTTTTTTTTTGTGTGAGAGGCCTGTTAGTAAATTGTATCAATTGTTCTTAAGTGTTTCTGTCCCAGACATTTAGCTGAAAGTCAACATGTGAAATAAGCATATAGTCTTTAAAACGTTTGAGGTTATTGTTTATTCCAATGTGGAAGTTTTGCTATATAAATAGCTGAATAAAAGTCACAGTTACACACCCACAGTTACACACCCACAGTTACACACACTTGCTGTTGGACTTCAGTTTTAGGCTTCATGCTTTTTATAATATTCTCATTGTACGTGGAGCCTGAATTATTTAGTTAACAGCTCAAAAAAAAATTAAAATTTTTAGCGGCCCCAAAGGTCACAATTGAAAAAGTGTGAACGGATCATTATAAAATATATTTTCCATTTATTGAGTAACTCATTGAATGAAATACTGATTGAAATGTTGGTTTTAAAAAATAATTTTGATACGAACTTCCTTTTAATTATAAGTTAAAAAAAAAGAAAAAAAACTTTTATAGCGCTCAGTTTTGACATATCCTCATTATACACTTGTCAGTCTACTCTAAATAAGACCAAATACAGCCCAGATCTAGATATATTTATACTATATATGTATATTATAAATGTATTAAAAATTTGAACGAAATTGTAATTATTAAGGCAATAAGTTACCTTCTGAAAGCTTAGGAGTGGGCTGCAGATTTAGACTTTATGTAAACAGTAGTATTACGTTAAGAAGTGAATCGTACATTAACAATATAGTAGGCCTACATCATTACCCGGTACCGGCGGTACACGAACAACATAGTAGGCCTACACCATTACCCGGTACCGGCGGTACACGAACAACATAGTAGGCCTACACCATTACCCGGTACCGGCGGTACACGAACAATATAGTAGGCCTACACCATTACCCGGTACCGGCGGTACACGAACAACATAGTAGGCCTACACCATTACCCGGTACCGGCGGTACACGAACAACACAGTAGGCCTACACCATTACCCGGTACCGGCGGTACACGAACAATATAGTAGGCCTACACCATTACCCGGTACCGGCGGTACACGAACAACATAGTAGGCCTACACCATTACCCGGTACCGGCGGTACACGAACAATATAGTAGGCCTACACCATTACCCGGTACCGGCGGTACACGAACAACATAGTAGGCCTACATCATTACCCGGTACCGGCGGTACACGAACAACATAGTAGCCCTACACCATTACCCGGTACCGGCGGTACACGAACAACATAGTAGCCCTACACCATTACCCGGTACCGGCGGTACACGAACAACATAGTAGGCCTACACCATTACCCGGTACCGGCGGTACCAAAAGGCCTACTATTCCTGATCATTAACATTGGTCTAGGTCCAGTAATTTTAAGATTAAATGTGTAAAGTCATAAGAATTCTAGTCCAGATCTATATAGATTCTATATCAAGATTCTAAATTTATTTCTAGATCGAGATCTAGTTTATATGACAAATAGCAATGGAGATATTAATTTTTATTTGCGAGGGGAAAGTCTTGTCCAACTCTGCCAATTGAAGTCATTTCTAGCTAACTCACGACCTAAGTCAAGAATATTTTTTTCGTGTTGCCAATTTATGTAATTTTGTAAGAAGAATAAATCTTTTTTAGTTTCTCTTTATTACATGTAACATGTTATTAATTTTGAATGTATGGATAAGGTTAATAATTATTATTTTAAAAAATATAAGTGTACACTAAGTGAATATATGGAGTTGCTGTGGCTGAGGGGTAGAGCACCTGGTGAAGACTCTAGGTGGACCACTTCGAGGGCCGATTTTGAGTTTGTGTTTCCACACAAACTGTCTTTGTAACCTTGTTTTATCCCTAGTTATTTCATCAAAACTTCTCAAGTCCTAATGTCTCTTGCTTTATTCCCACTATCTTGCTTTATTCCCAGTATCTTGCTTTATTTCCAGTATCTTGCTTTATTCCCACTATCTTGCTTTATTCCCACTATCTTGCTTTATTTCCAGTATCTTGCTTTATTCCCAGTATCTTGCTTTATTCCCAGTATCTTGCTTTATTTCCAGTATCTTGCTTTATTCCCACTATCTTGCTTTATTCCCACTATCTTGCTTTATTCCCACTATCTTGCTTTATTTCCAGTATCTTGCTTTATTCCCAGTATCTTGCTTTATTCCCAGTATCTGTGTTTACAGCCTCTTTATTTTTTCCCGTGTCTCTTTAGTTATTCCCACTATCTTGCTTTATTTCCAGTATCTTGCTTTATTCCCAGTATCTTGCTTTATTCCCAGTATCTTGCTTTATTTCCAGTATCTTGCTTTATTCCCAGTATCTTGCTTTATTTCCAGTATCTTGCTTTATTCCCAGTATCTTGCTTTATTTCCAGTATCTTGCTTTATTCCCAGTATCTTGCTTTTTTCCCAGTATCTTGTTTTATTCCCAGTATCTTGCTTTATTCCCAGTATCTTGCTTTATTCCCAGTATCTTGCTTTATTCCCAGTATCTTGCTTTATTCCCACTATCTTGCTTTATTCCCACTATCTTGCTTTATTCCCAGTATCTTGCTTTATTTCCACTATCTTGCGTTATTCCCACTATCTTGCTTTATTCCCACTATCTTGCTTTATTCCCAGTATCTTGCTTTATTTCCAGTATTTTGCTTTATTCCCAGTATCTTGCTTTATTCCCAGTATCTTGCTTTATTCCCAGTATCTTGCTTTATTCCCAGTATCTTGCTTTATTCCCAGTATCTTGCTTTATTCCCAGTATCTTGCTTTATTCACAGTATCTTGCTTTATTCCCAGTATCTTGCTTTATTCCCAGTATCTTGCTTTATTCCCAGTATCTTGTTTTATTCCCAGTATCTTGCTTTATTCCCAGTATCTTGCTTTATTCCCAGTATCTTGCTTTATTCCCAGTATCTTGCTTTATTCCCAGTATCTTGCTTTATTTCCAATATCTTGCTTTATTCCCAGTATTATTGCTTTATTCTCAGTATCTTGCTTTATTCCCAGTATCTTGCTTTATTTCCAGTATCTTGCTTTATTCCCAGTATCTTGCTTTATTCCCAGTATCTTGCTTTATTCCCAGTATCTTGCTTTATTCCCAGTATCTTGTTTTATTCCCAGTATCTTGCTTTATTCCCAGTATCTTGCTTTATTCCCAGTATCTTGCTTTATTCCCAGTATCTTGCTTTATTCCCAGTATCTTGCTTTATTTCCAATATCTTTCTGTATTCCCCAGTATCTCTGTTAGCTCAGCCTCTTAAAGCGCATATTAATTGAACATCTCTCTCACTTGTTATAGCTTATATTCACCAATGAATATTGTCCTGCAGATTTTCCAATATTAATATTTCATTAGCACCTGCTGTCTCCGTCTATCTGAACTCAAATATGTTTGCAATGCAATACAAATAGTGCACAGTTTAACGTCATCTTCAGATCTACAATCTCAATGCAATACAAATAGTGCACAGTTTAACGTCATCTTCAGATCTACAATCTCAATGCAATGATCACACACTGCTAAGAGGAACTGCAAATAGCGGCTCGTTATTGAAAGGGAGGCGATTCTCTGTATTAATAGGTGATGATTTCTTCCCCTACATAAAGTCTAAATACAACAGAAATAAAAGGGCGTTAGAAGCTGAAAGTAGCTTTGTAAAAAATGAGTTGCGGTTGTATGATAAGATTCGTAATCTTGTTCAGAGAATAGTTTAAACACGCAGTGTGACGTGTCATTGAGTATCTTAAACTGAAAGTCTAAACGTTGAAACTAGGATTTGGAGCTCTATTGTTAGTGAATTCTGTCTTTGACTCCTTTAATATACAGAGTTATTTCATTGTCATGTACTTGGCTAAACTGTCTCTAGTTGTGACGTATCTAATTAGCCTCACACTTACTTCAACTATTTCTAACTCTACGTATAAAGTTGTTTTCGAAATCGTTTCGGACTTTTTCGGCGTATAAGAAACCTAGTCATCACGTTTATTAGCAAACGCTGAGCATTTAAAAGAAACTTTTGAATTAGCCCTCATAGTTTTTTAGAACATGTCAACTCAAATAAACCCAGCCAATAGTGATGTGAAGTTCTTAGCAATGTTTTAGTTGTTTTTTTTTTTAATTTCAACATAAATAAACCCAGCAGTTATGAAGCTATGTTTTGAACCAGGTTTATTTACGTGATACATTGAAACGGGTAAACCCAAATAAAATCCAGCCCAACGTTATGTGATGTTTCTGTCGAGCTTACATTAAAACACAACAGTTTCTCTAACTCAGAACCCAGACACAGCTTTAAGCTCAAGTAGTCTCCCAGACAGACATGCCCCCCCCCCACCCACTTGAAAGTCCGGCCATGAGAAGATAACTCAGATCAAATAGCAAATGTTGAGAGATATTCCGTACAAAGTGGTGCAGAGACACCATATGTCCAGTTGTTGCCCCAGACACGCACTTCTTGTCCAGTTGTTGCCCCAGACACGCACTTCTTGTCCCTGAAATTAACGTCTCACTCACTCACTCGCGTAGGGTCGATGAGGCACCATTCTCCATTGTGTTTTTGTTTTTTACTTATGATTTTTAATGTTAAACTGTCTGAGCTTCATTTTGTTTGCCCAACAGTATCAACTCAAATCTAAGATCTATATAAAGAATCAAACACAGGATGTGTTTACAAATAAAATCGATATATATATATATATATATATATATATATATATATATATATATATATATATATAGATGACCTATATAAACATTAAAATTTAAGACCTATTCAACGAATAAAATCAATGAACTATATAAGGAATAAAATCACAAACCTATATAAAGAATAAAAAACAGACCTATATAAAGAATAAAATGGTAGACCTATGTAAATCACTATAATAAATTGAATATGTTATCACTCAAAAGTGTTGCCTCCTGCACAATCAAATCTAATCGAATGTGTACAGTAGAAACAATAATATCACAGACTAACAACAAACTCATTCAATTGAATGCATTCTAAGCCTATAGCAGATATAGATTATTTTTTTCTAAAATATAATTTGTGAAGACATTGAAACATTTGTTATCTTGTTGCCAGGCTTTCAATATTGAACATAATAGTCGTAGCCTTGCATGTAATTGTTATGCTCAGTGTCGAAGTCGTGTTGGCTGCAGTACAAACTTCTGTCAATATAATAACATCAAGCCGGTCAAGTTTCATTTTGTTCCCCTTTCTGGCTTTGTATTTTACTGAGCAGAAGATGTAGATACCTTTTGTTTTGCGTGACAACAGGTGACCAAGGTGTTGTGTGTCTAGCACAATGTCAGCCTCTACCTCCACCAATAAAACCAAGACACGGACCTCCATAACCTTAAATGTACTTAGTATTGGATGTCAAATAATGTATAGAACAATTTATTTCATGATTACCTCTCTTTTTTTGTTCTGACCAGACTGTGTGAAGAATATCAACAATGGTATAGACGAGACTATTATGACGATACGAGTGGTGAAAGGGTTAATGGCGGTCTTGCCTTGCACCGTGTCTCCAGATCTGACGGAAAAATTAGCTGACCAATATAAGGTAAGTCTTGAGATCTAGGTGATTGGATGGCGTCCTTTGATTAGTCTAAGAACCCAGTACAAGTCATGTAGCCTTCCATTTGAGTTCTTTTGTTTGATACAGAAACCAAACGGAAGTCAACTGAAACGGGCATTTAAATAATTCGCATTTTAATGACACAAAAAAAAACGAAAATTATTATTTTAAACACGATGGCAAAATAAAATAGTTAAGCAAATTTAACCAGATCTAACTACTACTGTGCCAACAGCCACACAGCCTTAATACGTACAATGCACACAGCTATGATTTGACTAATACGATACAGTAAGCCATTATATACATCATCAGAAGACACAGCCATAGTATTACCAGGATGGAAAGTACTTTCACTGGGGACTGATCTCTTCAACTTTTTAACTTACAAGCCAGACACAACTTGTGTACATAAATAGCCATAAGTGTGCTGTGTGTCCGGCTGTCCGAGCCGACAAAATTTGATGGATGACTTGGGGTCATGGCCCCCTATCCAGTATGCATTGACTTATCCCAAGCTTTTACAAGGGTTCTGGTTCCGGTGTGATGATGATCTATGGGACGTGTGCGATTACTCTTTCAAAATGCTGGTCTTGGAAAATATGAATTAACGACGGGCTTCAGGCAGCCGCTGAGGGATGCCGTCTGAACGTGTTAGAGCTGACAGCCAGAACATGGGCTCACAATACATCGCATGTATGTTCACGTCCCGTCGGATAGAATCACATTGGCTGGACATATATGTTCACGTTCCGTCGGATAGAATCACATTGGCTGGACATAAGGACTTCATCTCAGTATTGATTCCTTCCAATATAGTTGTATTTATCATACAAGCTAACAACAGGAAATAAGTTCGATAACTTGGCTGTTTCTACGATAGCATGACTATTTCTACGATAACATGGCTATTTCTACGATAACATGGCTATTTGTACGAGTGTTTTAAAATGGAAGAACTAAAGCAGAAAGAAAGTGTGTTGATTTAATACTGACTCCTATAATGAATGTAAATTATTGTATATTCTATTTTATATTCTATTTATATTTATTATTAGTTTTGTGTTCTGTAAGATAAAATGCTCCTAGATTAATGTTGTTGATGGTTTAGAAAAGTAATAAGTACATAGACATTCAATTTTCCAATCAACTTTGATATTGCTCGATCAATTTCAACTAGACGCGCCAACGAAAAATCCAAAATTTCACTACAAATGTTTGTTATTCCGAATTCCTTTAAAAAAAAAATTAAAAAGGAAAAAAACAACAACAAAGGTAGTCCGTCACACTTTTCAGACTTTCAGTCTTTGCGGTAGATGTTTCTGTGGCCGACTTAACGAGGAGCGGCAACGACCAATCGCCTTTAGGGCCTACTTACCCAATAAGACCCCTCGGTTTGGAAGGTGTAGCACTCGGTTTGGAAGGTGTAGCACTTGGTTTGGAAGCTGTAGCACTCGGTTTGGAAGGTGTAGCACTCGGTTTGGAAGGTGTAGCACTCGGTTTGGAAGCTGTAGCACTCGGTTTGGAAGGTGTAGCACTCGGTTTGGAAGCTGTAGCACTCGGTTTGGAAGCTGTAGCACTCGGTTTGGAAGGTGTAGCACTAGGTTTGGAAGGTGTAGCACTCGGTTTGAAAGGTGTAGCACTCGGTTTGGAAGGTGTAGCACTCGGTTTGGAAGCTGTAGCACTCGGTTTGGAAGGTGTAGCACTCGGTTTGGAAGCTGTAGCACCGGGTTCCCACAGCAAAAAGCAAAGCTCTATTCTAAGATGTTCATGTTTAAATTTGTCTTGCTATCATGTGATCATCTTGCTATCATGTGATCATCTTGCTATCATTTCATCGATTGATCAAACTGAATCACCTGGATACACTTGACATTTAGGCCAAAATATATTTCTTGTTTTCGTATCGTTAGTTTTTTGTCATTTTTATGATTTTAAAATATTTGATTATTTAATCGAGTATTTTCAATGAATCATCTAGTAAGTTAGTTTTGTTTGGTGACCTTTTTTTTTATTCGTCAACGCTAGATCTCTATGCTCATTTATAATATAATAATAATAATAATAATATAATAATAATCTTTTTTGTCCGTTAGGAAATTTGTCTTACAATTTGAGCATTACACCAAACAAAACATTATAACTAAAATAAAAATATGTACATTCACACCAGACCACTGGCGGATCCAGGAAGGGGGGGGGGGCGATCGCCCGAAGGGGGGGGGGCGGACGAATTTTAGTATAGAATTCACACAATTTGTATACGAATTTATTACTTATGTTAATAATATATACTAATTATTTATATTTCAACCTATTTTTAGATTATTTCGCCCCCTTCCCTTTCTAGTATTTTGGCCGATTTGGTAGGGTCGGGAGGGGGCGATGGCATCAATCCGCCCCCCCCCCACCATAAACTTTCGAGTGGGGGGGGCGGTCCAATTTATTTGTACAAATCACAGCTTACTAACAGAATCAATTAAATATCTATATGATTAAAACTTGTTATTGGTATTTTAACCGGTCTTTATATTATGTCGTTCACCTGTTGGCCGATTGGAAAGGGAGGAGCGAATACCTCTACCGCCCTTCCCATCTAAACCCTTTGTGTGTGGGGGGGGCGGTCCTACTTTTATGGAGAAATCATAGTATGTGAACAAAATTAGTCGAATATCTATATAATATAAACAGGTGGAAGTGCGATACATGCAATCACCTTCCCCTTATCGGACAAACCAATACTTTTTCTTTTTGTATTATAGTAAGAAATTACAAAATTAAAAAAATCTGTCACTAATATAATTTATATATGCTATAAAGTAAATTCTTATATCGAGTCGCCCAACCTGTATTCTTTAATGCAAAATGCAATCATTAGCAGGAATTATAAAAAGGAGCGAGGATTAATCGTCTTTATTTTACCGCCCTTCCCCTTTCCAGACAGAGTTTGTGTAATTTGACATGAATTTATCATAACTATTTTAAGAAAGACTTTGCTTTGGAAAAGTTATAATTCAAACGAAATTTTTCAATATAACAGTCACGGTTGAGATGAGTTCAAAAGCCAGATAATCTTTTCCTAGTCGACTTTTTCCAACCTTTACTCTATCTCATATTTTTCTAGTTAAATAAATTTAGGACTATAACTCACAATTTATGCTTCAATTTTATTGAATATTATTAATCGAATTTTTTTTTCGGCGGCGATCCTCAAAGCCTTAATCTAAATATGTGGGGTATCTTATCTTTTCAAAGAACAAATCGGTTGTATTTGCAATGTATTAGAATATTTTTCCACATTATTCAAAAGGTCCTTTATAATAGAATGAATAATGAGCTGTAGGTCAGGAGAATGCGTTACTGCAGTGAAGAATGCCAGAAAACGCTTTTAGCGTCGAGGCTTCGCCCCTAACCTCACTGATGAATAATAAGCTGTAGATGTCTTGAGAATGCGTTTCAGCCGTGAAAAGTGCAAAAAAACGAACCCCACTGAGGAAGCTTACAGCGCTCTTCCAGGCCCCCAAGCTTGCAAGAGAAAGGCCTCAACATGACTGTTTTTTTTTTCAGTTTTTTTTTCGCCGAAGATTGAGAAACAGTCTTATTTTATTCTCACGTATCGAATATATATATATATATATATATATATATAGATATATATATATATATATAGATATATATATATATATGCTGTATGCACGTTTATGCATAGGGTTAGGGTTTACTGGGCGTTAGGGTTAGGGTTTGGAAAAAATCGCCCCCCCCCCCACTCCAAAGTTCTGGATCCGCTAGTGCACCAGACTCACACTGTTTAGAAACGATATGTTTATATAAATAGACAGACAATAGGCACTATGTTTATGTACATAGATACTATGTTTATATACATTGACACTATGTTTATGTACATAGACACTATGTTTATAAACATTGACACTATGTTTATGCACATAGACACTATGTTTATATACATTGACACTATGTTTATACACATTGACATTATGTTCATATACATTGACATTATGTTTATATACATTGACATTATGTTTATGTACATTGACATTATGTTTATGTACATAGACACTATGTTTAGAAACATTGACACTATGTTTATGTACATAGACACTATGTTTATATACATTGACACTATGTTTATGTACATAGACATTATGTTTATGTACATTGACACTATGTTTATGTACATTGACACTATGTTATGTACATAGACACTATGTTTATGTACATTGACACTATGTTTATGTACATAGACACTATGTTTATATACATTGACACTATGTTTATGTACATAGACACTATGTTTATGTACATTGACACTATGTTTATGTACATAGACACTATGTTTATGTACATTGACACTATGTTTATGTACATAGACACAATGTTTATATACATTGACACTATGTTTATGTACATAGACACTATGTTTATGTTTATGTACATAGACACTATGTTTATGTACATTGACACTATGTTTATGTACATTGACACTATGTTTATGTACATTGACACTAAGTTTATGTACATAGACACAATGTTTATATACATTGACACTATGTTTATGTACATAGACACTATATTTCACTAAGCAAAGTGCACGGAAATAGTTGCATTTGTGTGTGTGTGTGTGTATGCACTGTTTTCCGCCATCTCTTGTAACACTGCAAGGAGACATTGGATCTTGGATTGCTTCAACCAGTGTCTCAAAAACAAATATTGGCGTCTATTTGCTTAGGACAGCATCGCTGATTAGCTTTTTAGAAGTTTTTTTTTTAGTCTCAGCAATGGATTCGGAAATGGCCCAATCAATGGATGTCATGTACTTGTCCCCTCAGTGTACTAGAACTGATTCAATCAAATTGTCGGAATTGATCTTTTCAATTAATTGGTCCTGATCCACTAGCGGATCCAGAACTTTGGAGTGGGGGGGGGGCGATTTTTTTCCAAACCCTGACCCTAACGCCCAGTAAACCCTAACCCTATGCATAAACGTGCGTACAGCACACACACACACACACATATGTTTGTGTATATATATATATATAAGAATTAAAAAAAGCAGCATTTCTCAACCTTCGGCGAAAATCAAAACAGCTGGGGCAGAGCTATAAGATTCCCTAGTGGGGTTCGGGGCGAAGCCCCGACGTTAAAAGCGTTTTCCTACATTCTTCACTGCAGAAACGCATTCTCCTGACAAGTACAGCTCATTATTTATCAATGGAATTCGGGGCGAAGCCCCAACGACAAAAGTGTTTTCTTGCATTCTTCACTGCAGAACTTCTCCTGACCTAAAGGTCATTATTCATACTATTAAAAAAGGACATTTTGAATAATGTTGTACTTGAAAAATATTCTAATATGAATTTAAAGGCCCTTAATACATTGCAATTAAAGCCGACTTGTTCCTTGAGAAGATAAGATGCCCCACACAATTATATTTTGGCTTTGAGGATCGCCGCCGAAAAAAAAATATTCGAGAAATAGTATTCAATAAAATTGAAGTATAAATTGTGAGTTATAGTCCCAAATTTATTTAGCTAGAAAAATATCAGATTGAGTAAAGTTTGGGAAAAGGCGACTATAAAAAGATTATTTTGGTTTAGAACTCATCTTATACTTTAATAACTTCTGCTAAAGATTGCATTTGGCATTAAAGAATAGGGATATAAAAATTTAATTTATAGTATTGTTATGACCCTATTGGCGGCGCAAAAGGGTTAACTATAGGCTCAGCTGACACACACGTGAATCACTCAGGTCAGCGGGGCCATGGACAAGGGATAGTACTACGATTACACGCAAATATGACCAATGTTATGGTCATGTGATCGAAAGCCTGCGTGTACGAGTGACACAGTGTGTAGGAAAGCGGCAGTTCAAGACCGGAGAGCGTCGAGACCGGGACTGTTAGTCGGCCATGAAGTCGGTCCTGGTTGTGTCCTCATGTGTTGATGTACAAGTCCAGAAAGAGAGACAGTAGAGTTTTGTACGGTGATGTACAATGTAATATTTTAGTTGTTGATGTGTTGCCAATAGTCTAGTATTGGCTGTCTTCTACTTATTCACTCATTATTAAAGTACCAGATTATTTGGAGCCTTGTTGTGGAGTTCTTGATGTGTTGATGTGTTGTGTTGTGTTTAGAAGTGTTTACAGAAGGCCTGATAGGGAGGAGAGAAACGTAACACTGGTGTCTTGAAGTGGGATTTCCTATGGCTTCTGTAAAACTGCTAGATGAACTGAATCTGAAAGAACTGAAACAAGAGCTGAAATGGCGAGGACTGAAGTACTACGAAATGAGCAACGAAACTCTTAAAGAACGTCTCCGGCAAGCCCTGGTGGATGAAGAGGAAGATCCGAACACGTACCTCTTTGAACTCAAACCGGATGTTGTAGAGCTCTTGATCACCTTTCAAGAACAGATGTTGTCTGGCTTCCAGAATGTGATCAAGGGTGACTCGTAGAAAGAAACAGATGAAGAAACCAGAGAAGAGACCGAGACCAATAGCTCAACCAACACTTTTGCTGCAGAAATGAGTGCCTCCGTCAGCCAGACAGAACAAGACAACGTTGTGTCTTACCTCAAGCCGTAGCTGGGGACATTAAAGACATCTGTCAATCTGCCAGTGCTGATGAGAGGAACTCAAATCTTGATGGCTGCACCCAGATGTTTGGCAAGAACGTTATGTGTCGAGCTCCGCAGGGAGAATGCAAACTCCAAGAAACCCATCGGCAAGGTCTACACCCAACAGACGTTTATCCAGCTGCCCAGACCAGAGACAGAAGTCCTGATGGTGTTCAGAAGAATTTGACGATACCTGATGCAGCAGTTGGTGGACCCCTGCAAGCTGAAAATCATCGACAGGGCCTGCACTCAACAGACAATTGGTCCGCTGCTGAGACTAAAGAGAGAAGCCGTGATGGTGGTCCAGGAAGTCGATTGGAGGCTAAAGATGATGACGTTAGCCACAATTTCCCCTCCTGTGAACCTGAAACCCAACCCCCAAGTCTTTCTCTTCAAAGCCCTATGAAGAAACCTATTTAACCAACGATCTTGGTGAACCCTGTCCTGACATATCCCTCCCCATGTGTTAAGTGGCTGCTCTCAGTAGGGAGCGACCGAAGAAGACGTTTGCTGAGTCCAAAGTGCATGGCGATGCAACCACGACGTCAGTGCAACCAGGTGGTCAACTGGAGCAGAAGGAGAAAGATACAAACGCAGACTACAGCACAGATGGCTCCATCGAGATAGCAATATAAGCCCATTGTCGCCCCCAACGATAGACCCCCTCCTGCGTCGATTTACCTCCACTGCCAATGTCGTGTGATAGATTTTTGTCCGGGACGGACAAATCTGAGAAGGGGGCAGTGTTATGACCCTATTGGCGGCGCAAAAGGGTTAACTATAGGCTCAGCTGACACACACGTGAATCACTCAGGTCAGCGGGGCCATGGACAAGGGATAGTACTACGATTACACGCAAATATGACCAATGTTATGGTCATGTGATCGAAAGCCTGCGTGTACGAGTGACACAGTGTGTAGGAAAGCGGCAGTTCAAGACCGGAGAGCGTCGAGACCGGGACTGTTAGTCGGCCATGAAGTCGGTCCTGGTTGTGTCCTCATGTGTTGATGTACAAGTCCAGAAAGAGAGACAGTAGAGTTTTGTACGGTGATGTACAATGTAATATTTTAGTTGTTGATGTGTTGCCAATAGTCTAGTATTGGCTGTCTTCTACTTATTCACTCATTATTAAAGTACCAGATTATTTGGAGCCTTGTTGTGGAGTTCTTGATGTGTTGATGTGTTGTGTTGTGTTTAGAAGTGTTTACAGAAGGCCTGATAGGGAGGAGAGAAACGTAACACTGGTGTCTTGAAGTGGGATTTCCTATGGCTTCTGTAAAACTGCTAGATGAACTGAATCTGAAAGAACTGAAACAAGAGCTGAAATGGCGAGGACTGAAGTACTACGAAAGGAGCAACGAAACTCTTAAAGAACGTCTCCGGCAAGCCCTGGTGGATGAAGAGGAAGATCCGAACACGTACCTCTTTGAACTCAAACCGGATGTTGTAGAGCTCTTGATCACCTTTCAAGAACAGATGTTGTCTGGCTTCCAGAATGTGATCAAGGGTGACTCGTAGAAAGAAACAGATGAAGAAACCAGAGAAGAGACCGAGACCAATAGCTCAACCAACACTTTTGCTGCAGAAATGAGTGCCTCCGTCAGCCAGACAGAACAAGACAACGTTGTGTCTTACCTCAAGCCGTAGCTGGGGACATTAAAGACATCTGTCAATCTGCCAGTGCTGATGAGAGGAACTCAAATCTTGATGGCTGCACCCAGATGTTTGGCAAGAACGTTATGTGTCGAGCTCCGCAGGGAGAATGCAAACTCCAAGAAACCCATCGGCAAGGTCTACACCCAACAGACGTTTATCCAGCTGCCCAGACCAGAGACAGAAGTCCTGATGGTGTTCAGAAGAATTTGACGATACCTGATGCAGCAGTTGGTGGACCCCTGCAAGCTGAAAATCATCGACAGGGCCTGCACTCAACAGACAATTGGTCCGCTGCTGAGACTAAAGAGAGAAGCCGTGATGGTGGTCCAGGAAGTCGATTGGAGGCTAAAGATGATGACGTTAGCCACAATTTCCCCTCCTGTGAACCTGAAACCCAACCCCCAAGTCTTTCTCTTCAAAGCCCTATGAAGAAACCTATTTAACCAACGATCTTGGTGAACCCTGTCCTGACATATCCCTCCCCATGTGTTAAGTGGCTGCTCTCAGTAGGGAGCGACCGAAGAAGACGTTTGCTGAGTCCAAAGTGCATGGCGATGCAACCACGACGTCAGTGCAACCAGGTGGTCAACTGGAGCAGAAGGAGAAAGATACAAACGCAGACTACAGCACAGATGGCTCCATCGAGATAGCAATATAAGCCCATTGTCGCCCCCAACGATAGACCCCCTCCTGCGTCGATTTACCTCCACTGCCAATGTCGTGTGATAGATTTTTGTCCGGGACGGACAAATCTGAGAAGGGGGCAGTGTTATGACCCTATTGGCGGCGCAAAAGGGTTAACTATAGGCTCAGCTGACACACACGTGAATCACTCAGGTCAGCGGGGCCATGGACAAGGGATAGTACTACGATTACACGCAAATATGACCAATGTTATGGTCATGTGATCGAAAGCCTGCGTGTACGAGTGACACAGTGTGTAGGAAAGCGGCAGTTCAAGACCGGAGAGCGTCGAGACCGGGACTGTTAGTCGGCCATGAAGTCGGTCCTGGTTGTGTCCTCATGTGTTGATGTACAAGTCCAGAAAGAGAGACAGTAGAGTTTTGTACGGTGATGTACAATGTAATATTTTAGTTGTTGATGTGTTGCCAATAGTCTAGTATTGGCTGTCTTCTACTTATTCACTCATTATTAAAGTACCAGATTATTTGGAGCCTTGTTGTGGAGTTCTTGATGTGTTGATGTGTTGTGTTGTGTTTAGAAGTGTTTACAGAAGGCCTGATAGGGAGGAGAGAAACGTAACACTGGTGTCTTGAAGTGGGATTTCCTATGGCTTCTGTAAAACTGCTAGATGAACTGAATCTGAAAGAACTGAAACAAGAGCTGAAATGGCGAGGACTGAAGTACTACGAAAGGAGCAACGAAACTCTTAAAGAACGTCTCCGGCAAGCCCTGGTGGATGAAGAGGAAGATCCGAACACGTACCTCTTTGAACTCAAACCGGATGTTGTAGAGCTCTTGATCACCTTTCAAGAACAGATGTTGTCTGGCTTCCAGAATGTGATCAAGGGTGACTCGTAGAAAGAAACAGATGAAGAAACCAGAGAAGAGACCGAGACCAATAGCTCAACCAACACTTTTGCTGCAGAAATGAGTGCCTCCGTCAGCCAGACAGAACAAGACAACGTTGTGTCTTACCTCAAGCCGTAGCTGGGGACATTAAAGACATCTGTCAATCTGCCAGTGCTGATGAGAGGAACTCAAATCTTGATGGCTGCACCCAGATGTTTGGCAAGAACGTTATGTGTCGAGCTCCGCAGGGAGAATGCAAACTCCAAGAAACCCATCGGCAAGGTCTACACCCAACAGACGTTTATCCAGCTGCCCAGACCAGAGACAGAAGTCCTGATGGTGTTCAGAAGAATTTGACGATACCTGATGCAGCAGTTGGTGGACCCCTGCAAGCTGAAAATCATCGACAGGGCCTGCACTCAACAGACAATTGGTCCGCTGCTGAGACTAAAGAGAGAAGCCGTGATGGTGGTCCAGGAAGTCGATTGGAGGCTAAAGATGATGACGTTAGCCACAATTTCCCCTCCTGTGAACCTGAAACCCAACCCCCAAGTCTTTCTCTTCAAAGCCCTATGAAGAAACCTATTTAACCAACGATCTTGGTGAACCCTGTCCTGACATATCCCTCCCCATGTGTTAAGTGGCTGCTCTCAGTAGGGAGCGACCGAAGAAGACGTTTGCTGAGTCCAAAGTGCATGGCGATGCAACCACGACGTCAGTGCAACCAGGTGGTCAACTGGAGCAGAAGGAGAAAGATACAAACGCAGACTACAGCACAGATGGCTCCATCGAGATAGCAATATAAGCCCATTGTCGCCCCCAACGATAGACCCCCTCCTGCGTCGATTTACCTCCACTGCCAATGTCGTGTGATAGATTTTTGTCCGGGACGGACAAATCTGAGAAGGGGGCAGTGTTATGACCCTATTGGCGGCGCAAAAGGGTTAACTATAGGCTCAGCTGACACACACGTGAATCACTCAGGTCAGCGGGGCCATGGACAAGGGATAGTACTACGATTACACGCAAATATGACCAATGTTATGGTCATGTGATCGAAAGCCTGCGTGTACGAGTGACACAGTGTGTAGGAAAGCGGCAGTTCAAGACCGGAGAGCGTCGAGACCGGGACTGTTAGTCGGCCATGAAGTCGGTCCTGGTTGTGTCCTCATGTGTTGATGTACAAGTCCAGAAAGAGAGACAGTATAGTTTTGTACGGTGATGTACAATGTAATATTTTAGTTGTTGATGTGTTGCCAATAGTCTAGTATTGGCAGTCTTCTACTTATTCACTTATTATTAAAGTACCAGATTATTTGGAGCCTTGTTGTGGAGTTCTTGATGTGTTGATGTGTTGTGTTGTGTTTAGCAGTGCTTACAGAAGGCCTGATTAGGAGAGAGGATCGTAACAGTATATATAAATTATATTAATGACAGATTTTTTAAATTTTGTAATTTCTTAACTATAATGCAAAAAGAAAAAGTATTGATTTCTCTGGTGGGGGAAATGCGATTGTATGTATCGTCCCTCCCACCTGGTACAACCCTTTTTCATTTAAATTTGCTAATAATACAATTTGAGACTAGAGTGTGGTACGACATAATATACAATTGGTCACATATCAATACGTAGTTTATATTATATAAATATATTACTAATTTTCTTCACAAACTATGATTTCTCCATAAAAACGGACCGCCATCCCAGACTCAAAGGGTTAAGGTGAGAAGGGCAGTAGATGTATTCGCCCCCCCCCTCCACCAATCGGCAAACAGGGAACGACATAATATAAAGATCGGTTAAAATATCAATAACAAGTTCATATCATATAGATATATAATTGATTCTGTTAGCAAGCTGTGATTTCTACAAATAATTTGGACCGCCCCCCCCACTCGAAAGTGTATGGGGGGGGGGCGGGATTGATACCATCGCCCCCTCCCGACCCCACCAAATCGGCCAACATACTAGAGGGGGCCGAAATAATCTAAAAATAGGTTAAAATATAAATAATTAGTATATATTATTAACATAAGTAATAAATTCGTATACACATTTTGTGAATTCTATACTAAAATTCGTCCGCCCCTCCGGGGGGGGGGGGAATCGGCCGAGTGGGGGGGGGGCGATAGCCCCTACAGACCCACCCCTGGATCCGCCAGTGTCCTGATCTACACAAGTATTGTGTCAGATCTATTTAATATTTTATTCGGACTGTCTAATTAATATGATGGAGCTAGTATAATGTCTGATTTAAAGCTATATATCTGTCATTGTCTTCCAAAGCCTCAGGATAATCTCTTATAAAAGACTCAAAGTAAATCAGTAGTTCAGGAATCTCTAAAGAAAAAAAGGATATTTCGCAATACAAAATGTAAAAACCTAAGTGTTTCTCTATCACTCTATGAGTCTCTATGTATCAATAGCTCATCATGTCTGTTATTTCTTAGATTATCATTAGTCAATTGAGGCAAACAAGAAAAACATGTTTAAAATACTTTTTTTTTAAAGACAATACTTATTTTATACAACCCATACAATGATTTGTTTTCTCTTAATAACTCATGAATTTTAGATTTTTTTTAAAAGGAACATTTTTACCCCGCACGATTTCCCACCCCCACCCCTGCTCGAGAAAGAATTAATTCCTTTTAGGACTTAATAACATTCCAATACTATGCCTCTAGATCTAGTGCTAGAAGATGCGCTCAATCTTCCTGAACATTAATTTACTAGTGCCATCAGAGAACGGAATGGGTTGCTTGAATCAGCCAGGAAAACCAGCGATTTGCAAAGTTTAAGTCATTGATTGACATGCATGACTAGATTGACACATGAAATGCGTAGGACGTAATTATCTTTTATTTTTGAAGCAACGTCTGTAATATATAAGATAAGATAAGATAAACTCTTCTTTGAGTGATGTCTATATGCGGAAATACCCCAAGACGTATAGTCCGTGCAAGAGCTAAATTTTAATTGTATTTATGTTCCTGAACTATAACGGTCCAATGAGATATTTCTCACAACGAGCCAGTATTTATGTTCCTGAACTATAACGGTCCAATGAGATATTTCTCAGTCTGGCCAACCAGCCAGTATTTATGTTCCTGAACTATAACGGTCCAATGAGATATTTCTCAGTCTGGCCAACCAGCCAGTATTTATGTTCCTGAACTATAACGGTCCAATGAGATATTTCTCAGTCTGGCTTACGAGCCAGTATTTATGTTCCTGAACTATAACGGTCCAATGAGATATTTCTCACAACGAGCCAGTATTTATGTTCCTGAACTATAACGGTCCAATGAGATATTTCTCACAACGAGCCAGTATTTATGTTCCTGAACTATAATGGTCCAATGAGATATTTCTCAGTCTGGCCAACGAGCCAGTATTTATGTTCCTGAACTATAACGGTCCAATGAGATATTTCTCAGTCTGGCCAACCAGCCAGTATTTATGTTCCTGAACTATAACGGTCCAATGAGATATTTCTCAGTCTGGCCAACGAGCCAGTATTTATGTTCCTGAACTATAACGGTCCAATGAGATATTTCTTAGTCTGGCCAACCAGCCAGTATTTATGTTCCTGAACTATAACGGTCCAATGAGATATTTCTCAGTCTGGCCAACGAGCCAGTATTTATGTTCCTGAACTATAACGGTCCAATGAGATATTTCTCAGTCTGGCCAACGAGCCAGTATTTTGTTTTCCAACGATCCACAGAACTCTCATTTCAGAGGAAAATCCTTAAAGCCATTTTCGTAAATCGCGTCCACCCACCCAGGTTTTAGGGTTTTTGACGTTTCCACGAAGTTAGGAATTGAATAGAGGTATTGTAATAAAACCAAATGAAGCGCCTCCAGCCTTAGATTTCCTAGTGCAGGATTTAGTCTCGATGGACCAGCATTAATATTAAGTAGGCGTCAAAAGTCAACCAGAGTGTTGCTCAAAAGTTTCTAGTAATTGTGCGTAGTAATAGGATCTGTAGGTCTGGGAGGATGTGTTGTGTGTGCTTAGCAATAGGATTTGTAGGTCTGGGAGGATGTGTTGTGTGTGCTTACCTATAGGATCTGTAGTCCTGGGAGAATGTGTTATGTGTGCTTACCTATAGAATCTGTAGGCCTGTGAGGATGTGTTTTTGTTAGCTTAGCAATAGGGTCTGTAGGCCTGGGATGATGTGTTGTGTGTGATTAGCAATAGGATCTGTAGGTCTGGGACGACGTGTTGTGTGTGCTTACCTATAGGATGTGTAGGCCTGGGAGGATGTGTTATGTGTGCTTACCTATAGAATCTGTAGGCCTGTGAGGATGTGCTTTGTTAGCTTAGCAATAGGATCTGTAGGCCTGGGAGGATGTGTTGTGTGTGCTTACCTATAGGATCTATAGGCCTGGGGAAATGTGTTGTGTTGGCTTAGCGATAGGATCTGTAGGTCTGGGAGGATGTGTTGTGTGTGCTTAGCGATAGGATCTGTAGGCCTGGGAGGATGTGTTGTGTGTGCTTACCTATAGGATCTGTAGGTCCTGTAAGGATGTTATTTGTGTGCTTACCTATAGGATTTGTAGGTCCTGGGAGCATGTGTTTTTTTTGTTTACCTTTAGGCTCTATAGGTCTGGGAGGATGTGTTTTGTGTGCTTACCTATAGGATTTGTAGGTCCTCGGAGCATGTGTTTTTTTTTTGTTTACCTTAAGGCTCTATAGGTCTGGGAGGATGTGTTTTGTCTGATTACTTATAGGATTTGTAGGTCTAGGAGGATGTGTTTTGTGTGCTTACCTATAGGATCTGTAGGTCCTGTGATGATGTGTTGTGTTTGCTTACCTATAGGATCTGTAGGGCTGGGATGATGTGTTTTGTGTGCTTACCTATAGGATCTGTAGGGCTGGGATGATGTGTTTTGTGTGCTTACCTATAGGATCTGTAGGGCTGGGATGATGTGTTTTGTGTGCTTACCTATAGGATCTGTAGGGCTGGGATGATGTGTTTTGTGTGCTTACCTATAGGATCTGTAGGGCTGGGATGATGTGTTGTGTGTGCTTACCTATAGGATCTGTAGGGCTGGGATGATGTGTTTTGTGTGCTTACCTATAGGATCTGTAGGGCTGGGATGATGTGTTTTGTGTGCTTACCTATAGGATCTGTAGGGCTGGGATGATGTGTTTTGTGTGCTTACCTATAGGATCTGTAGGGCTGGGATGATGTGTTGTGTGTGCTTACCTATAGGATCTGTAGGGCTGGGATGATGTGTTTTGTGTGCTTACCTATAGGATCTGTAGGGCTGGGATGATGTGTTTTGTGTGCTTACCTATAGGATCTGTAGGGCTGGGAGGATGTGTTTTGTGTGCTTACCTATAGGATCTGTAGGGCTGGGATGATGTGTTTTGTGTGCTTACCTATAGGATCTGTAGGGCTGGGATGATGTGTTTTGTGTGCTTACCTATAGGATCTGTAGGGCTGGGATGATGTGTTTTGTGTGCTTACCTATAGGATCTGTAGGGCTGGGATGATGTGTTTTGTGTGCTTACCTATAGGATCTGTAGGGCTGGGATGATGTGTTTTGTGTGCTTACCTATAGGATCTGTAGGGCTGGGATGATGTGTTGTGTGTGCTTACCTATAGGATCTGTAGGGCTGGGATGATGTGTTTTGTGTGCTTACCTATAGGATCTGTAGGGCTGGGATGATGTGTTTTGTGTGCTTACCTATAGGATCTGTAGGGCTGGGAGGATGTGTTTTGTGTGCTTACCTATAGGATCTGTAGGGCTGGGATGATGTGTTTTGTGTGCTTACCTATAGGATCTGTAGGGCTGGGATGATGTGTTTTGTGTGCTTACCTATAGGATCTGTAGGGCTGGGATGATGTGTTGTGTGAGCTTACCTATAGGATCTGTAGGGCTGGGATGATGTGTTTTGTGTGCTTACCTATAGGATCTGTAGGATGTCGTATATGAGTATGTTTAGAAATACTGTGTAAAATATTTCTTATTTTATGGTTGTAGAACATTTGATACAATTAATGTACTGACACTATTTCACAGGAACTATGTGACAAATTTCATTTTTGTTAGTATGTATTGATTTACGCTATAGTTGAATTCTCTCCTGCATGTCCAGGTTGTATGGGTCAGTCCTCTGGAGACACTGATCAGTCTAGTAGATCGTAGAATCATCAACGATGACAGAATGAGTATTGAAAGGAACGTGCTGAAAGACTGGAACCTCCACATTCGGAACGTCAGTCTGTCGGATGCCGGCGTTTACAAATGTCAAATCAACACTATCCCAGTCGGGACAAAGAAGGTCATACTGGAGGTTCAAGGTTAGAAGACGTTTCTAAAAATAGTCACAAACGTTAAATAAGTCTAGCTCTCAAAGGTGGCAGTCATGAATTGATTTAATCTTGTGAGGTTATTCTTTAGCAATGTTTGGTTTGACTATTGTAGATTTTGAAGCTCAACTAAAAATGTCAAGGACGCTAAATTGACCCAAAATGTTATCAATTAAATTTAAAAAAAAAAGAAAACATCCAAAATGTTTTGTATGACTGCACTAGCCTATAGTTTTATTCGTTTTGTATGACTGCACTAGCCTATAGTTTTATTCGTTTTGTAATGTATCCGGGTGTGAAATATATTTTTTAAGCCCGAAGATAGAAAGAAACTGAACCTGTACTCTAATTTGCAATAAACTTGCTCATAAATCTAGTTTTTAATGCAATGCTATTCTTTTCGGACAAGTCTAAAGTATAAAAAGAGATCAGGGCTATTAGTTGTAGCTAAACAACATCTCAATTATTGACGCCATTTTCATCTTTCGAAATGATAGACAAGATGTACAAAGTTTAGATCTAGGACTTTTTCTTTCTAGTTTATTGACAAAATGATTAAACTAAATTTTAATATCTGAGAAGTTTTCGTTTGATCTTTACATCAGCTCTGCTTCTTACCGCTGGTTAGTTGCCCGTTTGTTTTTAGTTCAGTTTAAAGTGTTGCCACTGTCACAAAGTGAAAGTCTAAAAGCTTCCTCAATTACGAATTTACCTTGTGCTAGAAATGGAAGAGCTAGGTTGGATTCTCTGCACACACAAGTGATGGTAGGGCTTTACAATGAGCTGAGCAACACTTTAGTTTGTACACCGTAGACACCAAACAAAAAGCTGGCTATTTTTAGCTTTTCCGCCTGGTATGAAAATCTCAAATTCAAATATTTCACGAGATGTGGGTTATTAAATAGATGGATTAATTGGTAATAGTGTCACGAGGTCACGTCTTATTTTAAAACTTAGTTACCTTATTTTAAAACTTAATTATCTTATTTTAAAACTTAGTTATCTTATTTTAAACAGTTGTCAGCGTTAAGTGTGTGTTGACGTAGTATTCTACTATTACACATGAGACTGGTTCCTATTAGTGTGTCGCGAATGTCGTAGAGTGCTGGGTTCGTGTTTCCTGGAGTCACACGTGACACATGACAAAATAGATATTATAGACTGACTTCAATCCACTTTGGCAGACAAAATATAAAGTTTATTTGATGACAATAATAATACTGCACTCATTAGCAGTTACATAATTCAATACAAAACATTATCACATCCGCATAACAGCGGTATCATGTATATTCAACATGTTACGCATCAGCGCGGGTAGCTAATATTTCAATAATACAGAAAATTAACTACTAGAAATATATATACTGTCTCAAGTGATCACTGGCTTCGACTGCCCAATAGATACTACTGGACTCTCTAAGTCACTACAGTCCAGACCAGAACAAAAGATACTACTTAGTGCCCTGAACCAAAGGATACTTGACTGACTAAAAGTCAATTTAGTCATCCTTACTTCCTGTTCCTATATCAGGAGTTTCACGTGTCTTTTCACCCTCTTAACCCGAGGTGAACATATAGCAGGCCATGTCAACCGGGACTGTGACAACAGAATGTAGTGATGAATTAGATAATCAGACATAATTTGATGTTTGAACACCAGTCATCCTTCAAACACAGACATGGCGAGATGTTGAGTGTAAGAGCGGACGTGCACTGCACTGTAATGCCAACTTGTTTTTTGTCTACCAGAACCTCCTCGAATCATCGACCACACATTCCCCATTGAAGTAGAGCGACCAGAGGGTGAGGCAGTAGATTTATTTTGTAATGCTACTGGTACACCCAAACCTGAAATCTCTTGGTACAGGATACACAAGAAAGCACAGTACCCTAGAGAACGTAAGTACCCGATGCTTGGAAGTGGAATATTAGTCAGTCTAATAGTACCCTAGAGCAGTGTTTCCCAAACCTGTTCCTTAACGGAACACTTCGCACATTCTGAATATTTACTAGAACACTTTGCTTATTTTTGTAGAGAGGTTCATTTTATGGGTGGCCTACTAGATAATTCTTCCAGTAGTCGGAGGGACACCTATTCAGGCCTCGCGGAACACTAGGATTCCACGGAACACAGTTTGGGAAACACTGCTTTTGAGAACATAAGTAACTAGACATTGATTGTTAGGTAGATGTTTGGCCATTCTAATCTAACATGAATAACAACTAATATATATTTTATATACTAAGTAGTCGAGGACCTAAAACGTAATAACGAAATATTTATCTAAAACACATTCTAGTTCGTTTACAAGAATGAATCAAATATTATATTCAAACTATTTCACATCGTAGATATTTCTTGAAGCGATTTACACGAAGTTCCGATCACAACTAGTTGGCAGGCCAGTCAGTACTCCATGGTGTGGTCTCTTGACTCGCTAGACAGCAAATCTTTGACTTGTTCGTAGTGTACTTTATGTTTACATCCCATTGGATTTTAATATTTCATTTTTCTAAAGCTGGCAAGTATAGACAACATTTAGTTCAACGCCAGGACGTAAAGTCTCAAGTAAAAGTCTCTATTTGATTTGATTCAGATTCGTTGTCCAAGTTATTAGCTGCAGATGAGAAATAATATCCTAGCAAAAGTTAGGTTCTCCCTTTCAGACCTTACGACCTAAAGGGAAGATGATGTAATGGTCATGTGTTTCTGTGGTCCATGGTTAACGAGGGTGTCATATGGCCAGCACAACGACCAACCACCTTTACTTTTCCACTACTAATGTCTGGTACCCATTAGAGCTGGGTGGACTCCAAGTCGCCCAACGATTCCGAAATTTAAAATTCCAGTCTTCACCAGGATTCGAAACGGGGACACCCGGTTCAGAAGTCAAGCACTTTACCGCTGAGCTACAGCCAAATGAGTTTTTCATATTATTTCTAAGTTTAACAGCATTTCTTATACAAATATTTTCACCCTGAGCAAAGATAATTTTAGAGACATGATAACCAGCGACTTGGAGTCTAGTTCTAGTGGCATAATAATCTGATCAATGCGTTATAAAATACCTCTTCAAAATAATACTCTCCTTTGATTTGAATCGAATATATATGCTTGACATTCAGACAGATGTATCATTATGTAGTCTTTATATATTCTTCGTATATCATAGATCTCATTGCTAGCTCAATTGTTATGTACATTTTCTTCTTTGTCCTAAGCTATTATTTGTACTCATTTACTTTTAACAAAGCTTCTATCAACTCACTCTGTCTGTCTGTCTGGTAAAAAGTTTGAACTCGTTATTTCTTCTACACAAATTCTCGAATCAAGTTGAAATTTTACATGATTATTCATTATGATTATTAATTAGCGAAGACAAATTAACCAATTAATCAACAAATTTTTCTAGTAATTACTGTTAATTAGTTATTTTGTTTGATACCAAAAGGTTTAATTTTTCAGTATTCCCAGTTTTGTGTAAATATGTAGGGTTTTGTCCCTTTGATAATTGTACACGTTATTTTTCCCACACCCAGTCACGGATCAAGTTGAAACTTTAAACAAGACATGATTCAATTAATCAATTAAAACATTTAACTAATTATTCAATTAATTACTGGTAATTAATTATTTTTGTTTGATATCGAAAAAGCGAAATAACTTCTACATTATGAGACAGATAGTTGTAAGTGTAGATAAACTTTGTTTTTATTTAACTATTTTATATTTTACTTGGTATATAATTGTAATTATGTCTCAATATACACGAAGTTATAATGAAATATATTTACTTCGTTTAGTTTTTGTGTTTCGCTCATTGACAGACCAAGGCTGGTCCTCTGCATCCAGATTTGAAAACAAACGATGTATCCATTGAAATTAAGGATCCCTTGGATAAGATTTAAATATTACCTATATCTATCTTAATTGATTTTCTTACAGGAGTTGGATCAGTTGGCGAGCTATTGCAAATAAAAAATATTTCCAAAAACTGTGCTGATTACTACGAGTGTGTGGCTGATAATGGCGTCAGTCCAAACGCAATACAGACTTTTAAAGTGACAGTAATATGTAAGTCAGTCATTTAGTGTTACATTTGTATAAGTATATGTAAGTCAGTCATTTAGTGTTACATTTGTATAAGTATATGCAAGTCAGTCATTTAATGTTACATTTGTATAAGTATATGTAAGTCAGTCAATCATTTAGTGTTACATTTGTATAAGTATATGTAAGTCAGTCAATCATTTAGTGTTACATTTGTATAAGTATATGTAAGTCAGTCAATCATATAGTGTTACATTTGTATAAGTATATGTAAGTCAGTCATTTAGTGTTAAATTTGTATAAGTATATGTAAGTCAGTCAATCATGAACCCTCGAAAAACTGCTTGTATTGATGAAGGCATTTTTTAGTCTAACTAGGCCGTGTGACGTAGAGGATTTGTTTTTCCTTTGACGTCATATGGAATGAATTCCTTAGATGAAATGCTAAAACAACTCGGTATAGTAATGATTACTAAACCTCGTTATCTGACTCGTATTTTAAAAAGCATGATAGCTAGATTTAGATCTAATCTAGATTTTTAAAACTAGATCTAGATTTTTTTACAGTATATGTAGATTTTTTAAACTAGATCTGGATTTATATTCTAATTAAAATTGTGTAGAGTCTATATCTAGACTGATATAAACTAGATCAAGATATAGAATTTCAATTTCTAGACTTAAAGTGTAGATTTTGATTTCCAAACGTCTAGATCGATATTGCTATGTTATAATATACTAAAACTAATCTACTATTTTAAAATGTAATGTTGCATTCAATCTATTGATAAATTATCTAGTTGTTTTTTTTTTCATAAATCTAATCTAAATTATATTTAAATTATTCCAAATTTATATTATAGATCTAGATCTAGTAAATATAGATCTTAAGAGTGCTAAATCAGAAGTTTAGTTTATATAGATATACATCCTTATTCTAGTTCCGTTTAAATGAAAATGCCAATAGCTCTGTTGATAATTGTGCTGAGACATCGAAGTACAAGCACATCCGAAACATGTAAAAGAGAAAAAAAAACAAAGCAAATGAATCTTTGAAACATTATAACTTTGTACCATCAAAATTAAATCACGTCTTGAATATTCCTTGCGAATAGGCGGATCAGACAGGGATCCGACTCCGACGGGGGCCGCCTCTGAGTTTGTGTGATAACACAAACTCTCTTTGTAATCTTGTTTTTCTTATGATTTGCTGTTTAGTAGGTTATGGCTTAGTGTCACCTAACTTTTATATTTGCCCCAAGCATCTATAGCCCTCTGCTCACAGATACTCAAGACTGAGTCAAAACTAAGTCGTAGCTTGATCAATGAAGTCAACAATTTTAAATTCATCCACTACAATTTTTTAGACTATTCGAAATTTCATAAATTATATTAAATGCAACTGAATTTCTAACTAGATCATATTTGGGCTGTTTTGAAATACTACAGCTTGGTTATCAAAAAGAAATAATACTGGTTTGAATAGTTAGTATATATGTTTATTTGGCCCGGAACACTCTTGAATCCCTCAATAAAACGGCCCGCATTACAACCTCCCCCAACACCAAGACAATTTTCTAGCCCTCAAATACTGTCATTGTTTGTCTCTTTCATTCTACTAACGAAGGGTCCGCAACCGCCTATCCTAAAGTATGCACAAACACTTCAAATTTTTTTTGGATAATTCTTGTTCCAATGAGTTAGTCAGAGAAATAGACTGTAGTTTAATACCAGGCTGTGCATATGGGTGAAGTTTATAAGATTAATCAATATTCATGATAATAAATAATACAACTTCATTCATACAACTTCTGAGCTCAAATCTATCCTTCATTAATAATAGTTTTCATTCATTTTTTCTATACAATAAATATAAATTGAACACATATGTAAAAACTTTAACACAAATGAAAAATGTATTTCTGGAAATAAATGAAATGTTTGTTAAGTCTTCAAAAGCCCAAAATGTCTCTAGAATAAACACATCAACACTACAAGGCTCAGTTACCTAGCTTGCACTGGACTCAATGGAGAGTGTCCCAGAAGTGAGATGTGTAATGCATGAGCTGATTAGGTACATTGATTAAATGTCAGCGCCTCCGTGGTTCAACATTATGATCATTAGAGTTTTATAGTGCCAGCTGTGACTTGAACCTGTCAACACTTCCATGAATCTTTAGGAACAGAGAAAATGAATTAAAATAGACAACAGTTTCAGTCAAGTCTCACTGTTTCAGTCAAGTCTCACTGTTTCTGGCAAGTCTCACTGTTTCAGTCAAGTCTCACTGTTTTTGGCAAGTCTCACTGTTTCTGGCAAGTCTCACTGTTTCAGTCAAGTCTCACTGTTTCAGTCAAGTCTCACTGTTTCTGGCAAGTCTCACTGTTTCTGGCAAGTCTCACTGTTTTTGGCAAGTCTCACTGTTTCTGGCAAGTTTTTTCTTCTGTCTTCACATTTTCATGTTGAAACATTCTGATAACTAGTCAGACTAGATCTGTATCTGAAGTCATCTGCATCTCCAGATCTGGCAGTTTTTCATACAATTTCTTTTGTTCATTTCCAGGGGGGGGGGGTGCAAATATTTGAGTTGTTCTAGATTGAAGGCAAGTAATACCAGCAAGTGAGTTGTTCTAGATTGAAGGCAAGTAATACCAGGTGAGTTGTTCTAGATTGAAGGCAAGTAATACCAGCAGGTGAGTTGTTCTAGATTGAAGGCAAGTAATACCAGGTGAGTTGTTCTAGATTGATGGCAAGTAATACCAGCAGGTGAGTTGTTCTAGATTGATGGCAAGTAATACCAGCAGGTGAGTTGTTGTAGATTGAAGGCAAGTAATACCAGGTGAGTTGTTGTAGATTGAAGGCAAGTAATACCAGCAGGTGAGTTGTTGTAGATTGGAGGCAAGTAATACCAGGTGAGTTGTTGTAGATTGAAGGCAAGTAATACCAGGTGAGTTGTTGTAGATTGAAGGCAAGTAATACCAGCAGGTGAGTTGTTGTAGATTGAAGGCAAGTAATACCAGCAGGTGAGTTGTTGTAGATTGGAGGCAAGTAATACCAGGTGAGTTGTTGTAGATTGAAGGCAAGTAATACCAGCAGGTGAGTTGTTGTAGATTGGAGGCAAGTAATACCAGGTGAGTTGTTGTAGATTGAAGGCAAGTAATACCAGCAGGTGAGTTGTTGTAGATTGGAGGCAAGTAATACCAGGTGAGTTGTTGTAGATTGAAGGCAAGTAATACCAGCAGGTGAGTTGTTGTAGATTGAAGGCAAGTAATACCAGCAGGTGAGTTGTTGTAGATTGGAGGCAAGTAATACCAGGTGAGTTGTTGTAGATTGAAGGCAAGTAATACCAGGTGAGTTGTTGTAGATTGAAGGCAAGTAATACCAGCAGGTGAGTTGTTGTAGATTGAAGGCAAGTAATACCAGGTGAGTTGTTGTAGATTGAAGGCAAGTAATACCAGCAGGTGAGTTGTTCTAGATTGGAGGCAAGTAATACCAGGTGAGTTGTTCTAGATTGAAGGCAAGTAATACCAGCAGGTGAGTTGTTCTAGATTGAAGGCAAGTAATACCAGGTGAGTTGTTCTAGATTGAAGGCAAGTAATACCAGGTGAGTTGTTCTAGATTGAAGGCAAGTAATACCAGCAGGTGAGTTGTTCTAGATTGAAGGCAAGTAATACCAGCAGGTGAGTTGTTCTAGATTGAAGGCAAGTAATACCAGGTGAGTTGTTCTAGATTGAAGGCAAGTAATACCAGCAGGTGAGTTGTTCTAGATTGAAGGCAAGTAATACCAGGTGAGTTGTTCTAGATTGAAGGCAAGTAATACCAGCAGGTGAGTTGTTCTAGATTGAAGGCAAGTAATACCAGGTGAGTTGTTCTAGATTGAAGGCAAGTAATACCAGGTGAGTTGTTCTAGATTGAAGGCAAGTAATACCAGCAGGTGAGTTGTTCTAGATTGAAGGCAAGTAATACCAGCAGGTGAGTTGTTCTAGATTGAAGGCAAGTAATACCAGCAGGTGAGTTGTTCTAGATTGAAGGCAAGTAATACCAGCAGGTGAGTTGTTCTAGATTGAAGGCAAGTAATACCAGGTGAGTTGTTCTAGATTGATGGCAAGTAATACCAGGTGAGTTGTTCTAGATTGATGGCAAGTAATACCAGGTGAGTTGTTCTAGATTGATGGCAAGTAATACCAGGTGAGTTGTTCTAGATTGAAGGCAAGTAATACCAGCAGGTGAGTTGTTCTAGATTGAAGGCAAGTAATACCAGCAGGTGAGTTGTTCTAGATTGATGGCAAGTAATACCAGGTGAGTTGTTCTAGATTGAAGGCAAGTAATACCAGCAGGTGAGTTGTTCTAGATTGAAGGCAAGTAATACCAGCAGGTGAGTTGTTCTAGATTGAAGGCAAGTAATACCAGGTGAGTTGTTCTAGATTGAAGGCAAGTAATACCAGCAGGTGAGTTGTTCTAGATTGAAGGCAAGTAATACCAGCAGGTGAGTTGTTCTAGATTGAAGGCAAGTAATACCAGCAGGTGAGTTGTTCTAGATTGAAGGCAAGTAATACCAGCAGGTGAGTTGTTCTAGATTGAAGGCAAGTAATACCAGCAGGTGAGTTGTTCTAGATTGAAGGCAAGTAATACCAGCAGGTGAGTTGTTCTAGATTGATGGCAAGTAATACCAGGTGAGTTGTTCTAGATTGAAGGCAAGTAATACCAGCAGGTGAGTTGTTCTAGATTGAAGGCAAGTAATACCAGGTGAGTTGTTCTAGATTGAAGGCAAGTAATACCAGGTGAGTTGTTCTAGATTGAAGGCAAGTAATACCAGCAGGTGAGTTGTTCTAGATTGAAGGCAAGTAATACCAGCAGGTGAGTTGTTCTAGATTGAAGGCAAGTAATACCAGCAGGTGAGTTGTTCTAGATTGAAGGCAAGTAATACCAGCAGGTGAGTTGTTCTAGATTGAAGGCAAGTAATACCAGCAGGTGAGTTGTTCTAGATTGAAGGCAAGTAATACCAGCAGGTGAAATGTAAAGTATTTTCTCGTCCTGCTTCAGTGGAGAGAGACATAGGGATACAGGTAAGTGTGTGAGCAGTGAGTAAATGAATCTTTCAGGGCCGTTAGATATGTAGATCTTTGTTGTATGTAATTGTCACATTCACGAGTAGGCATTCAGAGAGTGAACTCAACTTGACCCTTTTTTTCCAAAAAGAATATTTAATTTAAAAAATCTAGAACTAAGTCCTGTAGTAGTACATTCTTTAGAAGAAACAAGAAAAAAAAAATAATGGTACATATTCTTTAGAATGGGTTCTGATTCACAGTAACAATTTGAGAAGCACTGGCTTCTAGATTACGTTGACTAGCATGTAGCTAATGGATGAATGGGAGACTGCAGTAAAAACCAAATTGTCTCATGTGGTATTCAGAATCTATAAAACTGGCCATCCTAAGTTTTATATTGCCACTTTGTCCGACGTTATTGTGGGGCGCAATGTGTTTAAAGCTGGCAAGCTAAGAGGCTATCTATGACCACGAGTCCCTTGGGAGCCACCAACGCTGACCACTCAGAGATAAACGAGAAATGACCAGTCCGTCTGTCCACTATCTTGCGTGACATAAAGGTTATTATCAACAAAGTGAAGAAAAACACCAAGGCTCATCGATAAATCCGTCAATGCGTGCCCCGTGGTCAAGGAAGAGTGAGTTCCGGGGTTGTCATCAAATATTCATAGCGCGCTTTGGAGAGCCGTCCGCCCTAGGAGCGAGTGCTGGGTGACCGGTCGCACTCACGGCTAAACGTTAAGGGTAGTTAGCAGTGGACCACCCGTTTCCCTCTTTCTCTCTCTCTTTCTCTATATCTATTTCTCCTTTATTTCTCCTTCTGAAAGAACTAGATGGTTTCATTGTTGACATTCTTTAGAGTTTGAGCCTTTACTCTTTATTCTCAGCTCTTTGAAAGTAGATTTGTAAGGCGACAAATGAGGTCATTTAAAGTGACCACAAATAATGGGGTAATTTAAAGTGACCATAGCACAAATGGTTGAAATGTGAAATGACCATTTGACATGGGATTGTGTGCTGTGTCCACTATATAGATGACTCTGTCAGACGACCTCTATTACTCTGTAGAGTGACCTCTAGATTCTACAGACCACCAGACTTGTGATTCATGTAAGCCTTGATAAAACTCAACTCACCTTTGCTGTCCAAACTGACAAAGTAAACTTGGCTTTTTATTCTAAAATAATCTATGAAGTAACATTTAAATTCAGGTCTACTCTAAGAAAAATAGTAACTGAAACATTTTGTCTTCAATATTTTATTACATTTCTTCTTCCAGCAGACACCTGCAAAATTGTGACTTCTGGTTTTCTTTCAGCTCCACCGCTTGTTACATTGTCTTTGGTTTTCTTTCAGATCCACTTCTTGTTACATTGTCTTTGGTTTTCTTTCAGATCCACCGCTTGTTACATTGTCTTTGGTTTTCTTTTAGATCCACCGCTTGTTACATTGTCTTTGGTTTTCTTTCAGATCCACTTCTTGTTACATTGTCTTTGGTTTTCTTTCAGATCCACTTCTTGTTACATTGTCTTTGGTTTTCTTTCAGATCCACTTCTTGTTACATTGTCTCTGGTTTTCTTTCAGATCCACCGCTTGTTACATTGTCTTTGGTTTTCTTTCAGATCCACTTCATGTTACATTGTCTCTGGTTTTCTTTCAGATCCACCGCTTGTTACATTGTCTTTGGTTTTCTTTCAGATCCACTTCTTGTTACATTGTCTTTGGTTTTCTTTCAGATCCACCGCTTGTTACATTGTCTTTGGTTTTCTTTCAGATCCACAGCGTGTTACATTGTCTTTGGTTTTCTTTGAGATCCACTTCTTGTTACATTGTCTTTGGTTTTCTTTCAGATCCACCGCTTGTTACATTGTCTTTGGTTTTCTTTCAGATCCACCGCTTGTTACATTGTCTTTGGTTTTCTTTCAGATCCACTTCTTGTTACATTGTCTTTGGTTTTCTTTCAGCTCCACCGCTTGTTTCATTGTCTTTGGTTTTCTTTCAGATCCACAGCGTGTTACATTGTCTTTGTTTTTCTTTCAGATCCACAGCGTGTTACATTGTCTTTGGTTTTCTTTCAGATCCACCGCTTGTTACATTGTCTCTGTTTTTCTTTCAGATCCACCGCTTGTTACATTGTCTTTGGTTTTCTTTCAGCTCCACCGCTTGTTTCATTGTCTTTGGTTTTCTTTCAGATCCACAGCGTGTTACATTGTCTTTGTTTTTCTTTCAGATCCACAGCGTTTTACATTGTCTTTGTTTTTCTTTCAGATCCACAGCGTGTTACATTGTCTTTGGTTTTCTTATAGATCCACTTCTTGTTACATTGTCTTTGGTTTTCTTTCAGATCCACCGCTTGTTACATTGTCTTTCGTTTTCTTTTAGATCCACCGCTTGTTACATTGTCTTTGGTTTTCTTTCAGATCCACCGCTTGTTACATTGTCTTTGGTTTTCTTTCAGATCCACCGCTTGTTACATTGTCTTTGGTTTTCTTTCAGATCCACTTCTTGTTACATTGTTTTTGGTTTTCTTTCAGATCCACTTCTTGTTACATTGTCTTTGGTTTTCTTTCAGATCCACTTTTTGTTACATTGTCTTTGGTTTTCTTTCAGATCCACTTCTTGTTACATTGTCTTTGGTTTTCTTTGAGATCCACTTCTTGTTACATTGTCTTTGGTTTTCTTTCAGATCCACCGCTTGTTACATTGTCTTTGGTTTTCTTTCATATCCACTTCTTGTTACATTGTCTTTGGTTTTCTTTCAGATCCACTTCATGTTACATTGTCTTTGGTTTTCTTTCAGATCCACTTCTTGTTACATTGTCTTTGGTTTTCTTTCAGATCCACCGCTTGTTACATTGTCTTTGGTTTTCTTTCATATCCACTTCTTGTTACATTGTCTTTGGTTTTCTTTCAGATCCACTTCATGTTACATTGTCTCTGTTTTTCTTTCAGATCCACCGCTTGTTACATTGTCTTTGGTTTTCTTTCAGATTCACCGCTTGTTTCATTGTCTTTGGTTTTCTTTCATATCCACTTCTTGTTACATTGTCTTTGGTTTTCTTTCAGATCCACTTCATGTTACATTGTCTTTGGTTTTCTTTCAGATCCACCGCTTGTTACATTGTCTTTGGTTTTCTTTCAGATCCACTTCTTGTTACATTGTCTTTGGTTTTCTTTCAGATCCACCACTTGTTACACTGTCTTTGGTTTTCTTTTAGATCCACCGCTTGTTACATTGTCTTTGGTTTTCTTTCAGATCCACTTCTTGTTACATTGTCTTTGGTTTTCTTTCAGATCCACTTCATGTTACATTGTCTTTGGTTTTCTTTCAGATCCACTTCTTGTTACATTGTCTTTGGTTTTCTTTCAGATCCACTTCTTGTTACATTGTCTTTGGTTTTCTTTCAGATCCACCGCTTGTTACATTGTCTTAGGTTTTCTTTTAGATCCACTTCTTGTTACATTGTCTTTGGTTTTCTTTTAGATCCACCGCTTGTTACATTGTCTTTGGTTTTCTTTCAGATCCACTTCTTGTTACATTGTCTTTGGTTTTCTTTCAGATCCACTTCTTGTTACATTGTCTTTGGTTTTCTTTCAGATCCACCGCTTGTTACATTGTCTTTGGTTTTCTTTCAGATTCACCGCTTGTTTCATTGTCTTTGGTTTTCTTTCATATCCACTTCTTGTTACATTGTCTTTGGTTTTCTTTCAGATCCACTTCATGTTACATTGTCTTTGGTTTTCTTTCAGATCCACCGCTTGTTACATTGTCTTTGGTTTTCTTTCAGATTCACAGCTTGTTTCATTGTCTTTGGTTTTCTTTCATATCCACTTCTTGTTACATTGTCTTTGGTTTTCTTTCAGATCCACTTCATGTTACATTGTCTTTGGTTTTCTTTCAGATCCACCGTTTGTTACATTGTCTTTGGTTTTCTTTCAGATCCACTTCTTGTTACATTGTCTTTGGTTTTCTTTCAGATCCACCACTTGTTACACTGTCTTTGGTTTTCTTTTAGATCCACCGCTTGTTACATTGTCTTTGGTTTTCTTTCAGATCCACTTCTTGTTACATTGTCTTTGGTTTTCTTTCAGATCCCATTCTTGTTACATTGTCTTTGGTTTTCTTTCAGATCCACCGCTTGTTACATTGTCTTTGGTTTTCTTTCAGATCCACCGCTTGTTACATTGTCTTTGGTTTTCTTTCAGATCCACTTCTTGTTACATTGTCTTTGGTTTTCTTTCAGATCCACTTCTTGTTACATTGTCTTTGGTTTTCTTTCAGATCCACTTCTTGTTACATTGTCTTTGGTTTTCTTTCAGATCCACCGCTTGTTACATTGTCTTTGGTTTTCTTTCAGATCCTCCGATAGTGACCTTGTCCAATGACAGATTGAATCAACACTTGGGTAAAGGCACGGCTCTGGAATGTTACGTGAATGCCTCACCCCATGGAGAAGTGCGCTGGATCCGTGCTGGACAGTAAGTGCTTCTTGTGCTACTTGAACTATTTCCTTTCAGTCAATGACAGTTGGTTCAGTTCATTCGGTTTATGTTTTGCACAGAATTAGAATGGCATTTTATAAAGAAACAAATATCACCATGCACAGAAACACACAATTTTTTTTCTCTATGTTCGCGATTCTTTTTTCTTAAACTCACACCGTAGTCTATGCCTTAAACATGTGCAAGCTTTAGGCAGACATAAAATAAAATGCTTTAAAATGCTTGTACAATATTAGAACTAGAAGAGACGAAGACATATTTTGGACCAAAGTAATGCTGGTAGTCCAATTTCTTAAGTGTGTTTTCATAAGAAAAGGAAGAAAAAATAATAATCAAAGCCTAGATTTAGGGAACTAAACCTTACTAATTCAGCCATTTTTGCAAAATACTGAAGGATTATTTACCCTTGCTGGTATCAAACAAAATAACTAATTACCAGTAATTAATTAAGTAATTGGTTAAATATTGTTGCAACTCCGCTCCCTCGCCACACTGATGGTGCGCATGAGAGCACCATTCAACACAAGCAAGGAGAAGACTTGTTGATATTAGGCAGAAGGGCTGGTGTAGATCCGGCTTGTTCCTAAGCTAAATATTGTTTGAAATTTTCTCTTTTTTTTTACTTATAAAAACTGGCCGCATTTTAACGACCCGCCCTTAACACAGTTTTTAGCCCGTGAATGAGTTTATCTTATAATGCTATGAAACGGCCCGATTTCTTTCCTTCTCTCTCTCTCTTTCTCTGTCTCTGTCTCTCCTTCTCTCTGTCTCTCTTTGTCTCTCCTTCTCTCTTTCTCTGTCTCTCCTTCTCTCTTTCTCTGTCTCTCTCTGTCTCCTTCTCTCTGTCTCTCTTTGTCTCTCCTTATCTCTTTCTCTGTCTCTCCTTCTCTCTCTCTCTGTCTCTCCTTCTCTTTGTCTCTGTCTCTCTCTCCTTCTCTCTGTCTTTCCTTCTCTCTTTCTCTGTCTCTCCTTCTCTCTGTCTCTCCTTCTCTCTTTCTCTGTCTCTCCTTCTGTCTGTCTCTCCTTCTCTTTGTCTCTCCTTCTCTCTCTCTGTCTCTCCTTCTCTCTGTCTCTCCTTCTCTATTTCTCTCTTTCTCTGTCTCTCCTTCTCTCTGTCTCTCCTTCTCTCTTTCTCTGTCTCTCCTTCTCTCTGTCTCTCCTTCTCTCTTTCTCTGTCTCTCCTTCTCTCTGTCTCTCCTTCTCTCTTTCTCTGTCTCTCTTTCTCTGTCTCTCCTTCTCTCTGTCTCTCCTTCTCTCTCTCTGTCTCTCCTTCTCTCTGTCTCTCCTTCTCTATTTCTCTCTTTCTCTGTCTCTCCTTCTCTCTGTCTCTCCTTCTCTCTTTTTCTGTCTCTCCTTCTCTCTGTCTCTCCTTCTCTCTTTCTCTGTCTCTCCTTTTCTCTCAGTCTCTCCTTCTCTCTGTCTCTCCTTCTCTCAGTCTCTCCTTCTCTCTGTCTCTCCTTCTCTCTGTCTCTCCTTCTCTCTGTCTCTCCTTCTCTCTGTCTCTCCTTCTCCCTGTCTCTCCTTCTCCCTGTCTCTCCTTCTCTCTGTCACTCCTTCTCTCTGTCACTCCTTCTCTCTGTCTCTCCTTCTCTCTGTCTCTCCTTCTCTCTGTCTCTCCTTCTCTCTTTCTCTCTGTCTCTCCTTCTCTCTCTCTGTCTCTCCTTCTCTCTGTCTCTCTTTGTCTCTCCTTCTCTCTTTCTCTGTCTCTCCTTCTCTCTCTGTCTCCTTCTCTCTGTCTCTCTCTCCATCTCTCCTTCTCTCTCTCTGTCTCCTTCTCTCTCTCTGTCTCTCTCTCCACTCTCTCTCCTTCTCTCTCTGTCTCTCCTTCTCTCTCTCTCCTTCTCCCTCTCTCCACTCTCTCTCTCCTTCTCTGTCTCTCTCCTTCTCTCTGTCTCTCTCTCCTTCTCTCGCTCTACCTTTCTCTCTCAGTCTCTGGAATCTCCTTTTTTTTTTCTTTTTCACACCCTGCTCATCGTAATATTCTCTACCATAGACTTTTGACTTGAATTGGAACGACCCGCTTCATATCGCCTCGTCTTTAACTTATTTCAATTTATGAACTCTACTAACCTTTTCTTCTAACATTCTCAACTAATATTCTCTACTAACCTTCACAGAAAAATCCCCAATGACCCAAATTATGAGGTCACTCTCTATGACGTCACAAACGAGCCGGAAACTCTTATTTTTGGTCTCAAAATTCTCAAACTCAACTCTCAAGACTACGGAGCTTACACCTGCGAAGCAACCAATACTTTAGGGACTAGCAGTGCAACCATGATGCTATATGGTAAGTCTAAACTTGTTGTTTAAATACAGGTGGTTAATTAGAAACAGTAAGCAAGATCACTCGTTTTATGTTACGCGTGATGCTCCAACAGATCTGTCATCACCTCAAGTTGGTGCCATACAATCAAACACCTCAAGTTGGTGCCATACAATCAAACACCTCAAGTTGGTGCCATACAATCAAACACCTCAAGTTGGTGCCATACAATCAAACACCTCAAGTTGGTGCCATACAATCAAACACCTCAAGTTGGTGCCATACAATCAAACACCTCAAGTTGGTGCCATACAATCAAACACCTCAAGTTGGTGCCATACAGTCAAACACCTGTTTTCATATTTAATGAATTCAATTAACAACACATGTTTCTGAGAGTGAATACTTTTAACCTTCAACTATCCAGACTTGATAGTAGTTAATATAGAGCAGTACTTCAGAACAGACATTTGATAGTAGTTAATATAGAGCAGGTACTTGAGAGCAGTCACTTGATCGTAGTTAATATAGAGCAGGTACTTGAGAGTACTAGAGTTAAATGTTAAACTAGGCAGTCACCATGTTATCCCTCTTTTAAATATATTTCCATGAAGGATTGTGACTTTTTAGCGGCCCCCGTAAGGGGAAAAAGCCGCTATTAGGTTTGTGCAAAATGTCCGTCTGTCCGTCTGTCACACTCAGATCTCGAAAACTAGAAGAGATATGAAAAATATTATTTCATCATTAAATGCGGCTTGAAAAGTTTAGGTGCAACGGCTACTTTTGGTTTTCTAAAAGCAAACCGTTTAATTTATAAAATTAATTATGCAAGCGATTTTTTCATAAAAATACACCAATTCTAAAACAATTACGTAAATGTAAGGGAGGCAATGTTACAATATGCTAACAAAGACGGACAATTTCTGTGTATTTTCAGTATCACTAAGTCAAATATATTTTTAAAATGTACAGGAAATGTTTACAACAAATATAAATAATAGTTAAAGATGTTTTTTCTGGTCAACTAGCTGCTAAAATTAAAAGAAAACATTTCTATTTGATTATAAAGGCTAATAATGCATTTTGTATGTAAATATCACGCACATTTTTTTAATGGACTTTTTATGCAGCGATTTTCGTGCAGTAGCGTAGCGTCGCTACATGACCAGGTGCTAAACCAATTTTTTAAACTTTTTTTAAAAATCAGATTTTATTTATTTTTTCTTTAGTGCCCCCATCCGAATAAAAGAAGATTATTTTTGTGCGTTTTGTCTGTTGGTCGGTCTGTCCGTCACGATTAGATTAAAAAAAACTAGAACTCTAAAAGCTATTGAAAATCTGATTTACACTTTAATGTTCCTCCCGTAACATCTCAATAGTTTTAAGTATCTAAAAATTGATTGTTCCGGATTTTTGTGTGCAAAACTAATTAACCCCAACAAATGTTTGTTTGCTCTTCTAATTTATATTACATTCAATTTCCATGCTTAAACGTTGCAAAAACACATTATCAATAATATGTTGTTCCGTTTTTTATGTAAATAGCATATTAATGCTAAATCAAAATATCTATACTGGCTTATATTTCATTAAGTGTAAAAAATGTTCCGGATATTGTTTTATAAAACATGAACTATGCCTAATGATTGTTTGAAATCGCATAATTTACTAACATTACACTTATATTATTTGACAATGCGTCACTATAATTTGGTTATCAATATCAAATTGTTCCGTATTTTCATCTTTAAACAAATTTTAAAAATATCGACAATAGGTTGTTCAGGGCTTTAAAAAAAGTAATTTACTAGAATTGATTACTGAAAATTACTTTTTAGACATTTAATTTTTTTGCTAAAACATAACATAGAAGTTTTGTAATTGATAAAGAAAGTTCCGGATTTTGTTTCTTACAAATCGTTGCCAGAAATTTCCGAACTTATTTAAAAATCTACTAACGCCAAATAATTGTTTGAACTCCCTCTTCTAATTAATAAACAAATAATCTTCTCATTTACGAAATAATGTTTTTACGGATTTTTATGAAAAATATTTTAACTCACTACTCTCTTACAGTACATTTAACTTTCTACCTAAAACATTAAAAAATCTAATTATCGTTAATATTATGTTCCGATTTTTAAGGAAAACAGAATCCAAACACCAAAGTAAGGTATGAGAATCTCTCCACATGGCTGTAGTACATCTAATTTTTATACGAGACCATTCAAAAAAATTAATTAACGGTATTACATTTATCTGAAATTCTCTTTTTCTTTTACTATTTATACAAACATCCGGAACAATCTATTATATAAACTTTTCAATTGTGTTCATACCTAAAAATTATTGCGATGTTTTGAAACGTAAAATAAAGGTTAATCAATTTTTAATAACTTTTAGTTGTTGTTTTTTTATGTCAATATGACGGACAGACCGACTGACAGACAAAACGAAAAAACAATGCGGCTTTGATCCTTTTTAAATAAATTCTATTAGAACTCAGTGCACCAATGTCTATGAACCCTTGTTAAATATCTCGTGTAAATAAAGACATTTTTTTTAAGGTACCGGTACTAGCCTATTGTGAGGTAATGGAATTTTTTTTTCTTTGTCGTCATATGAATGGACTCTTTAAATGTAGGCTAATGTTAAAAGAACGCACTCGGTGCACCAATGTCTATTAACCCTCGAAAAAATTGCTCGTATTAATGAAAACATATTTTAGTCTAACTAAACCGTGTGACGTAGTGTTTTATTTTTCCTTTGACGTCATATGGAATGAATTCTTTAAATGAAATGCTAAAAGAACGCACTCGGTGCACCAATGTCTATGAACACTCGATAAATGGCTCGTATTGGTGAAGGTGATTTTTAGTCTAGCTAGGCCGTGTGACGTAGTGTTTTTTTTTTTTTTACCTTTGACGTCATATGGAATGAATTCTTTTAAAGAAATGCTAAAAGAACGCACTCGGTGCACCATGTCTATGAACACTCAATAAATGGCTCGTATTGGTGAAGGTGATTTTTATTCTAGCTAGGCCGTGTGACGTAGTATTTTTTTTTCCTTTGACGTCATATGGAATGAATTCTTTAAATGAAATGCTTAAAGAACGCACTCGGTGCATCAAAGTCTATGAACACTCGATAAATGGCTCGTATTGATGAAGGCGATTTTAGATCAAAGCGGAGGATTTCCAGCTACCCGTCGCCTCAGCGTGGCCCTCCGGTGGAAACATCCAGAGGTGGATCTGGACAGGCTAAGAACGAGTAGCGAACCAGGCCTTCTAGCAGGTCTCCCTGGGTGAGCTTTTGTTTTTTTTATCTCACTCGGGGTGGGGATGGAACAAGTAACCTGCAACCCAGTCCAAAAAGTCCGCCACGCCGTTCCACAAAGGGGGTCGTCATCAGTACCAGGAGCCTGGAGTGGCGACCCTCGCACGGAGCTGTGGCGGTTACAGTATAGGAATATGAGACAAGCTCCCCGCAGTTAGCGCTGTTCTCGACCACTTATAGCGAGTGGGCTGAGAGCGGGGACGGCGCGCTGTGTACACGGCACGGCCCGGTTTTACCAGTCAGTCAACCGATATGGCCGTTTACCGTTGGGTGCCCTCAGACAGGACGGGGGTGAAGAGCCCCACGTCCAGGCCTGGTGGTTGGATAAAAGCCTTTCTAACCATCAACGGGATAATGGCGCCTACGGCGCCGATTCCCTACTGGACTTCATCGAAGGTGACAAGATCATTTGTCATGCTCTAAAAGATTATTTGGATTCGCTCCAACAGATTACAAATCCTTCGCTCCAATAAATTACTTATGATATGTGGTGATTCAAAAGATCACTCGTGGTGCTCGAAAATACTTTTGAAAGTAATTATCCAACATTTGTGTATACATTTTATCATATCAGAACCGCTCATTGAGAATGCTACAAATTAAAGTGCTGGCGTAGATGAGTTTATATATATGTATATACTTTATATGCACTGTTCTATACTGAAGACTACATTTTATTTTGTGTAGAACTGTCCACTACCACACAAGCACCGCCTACACCAGCCACCACAGTGTCCAACTACGACCACTTCAAGCCCTTTGCTAATACAAAAGCAGACCAAAACAGTGATACGTCTAAGGCAGGAGCTCTGTTGACAAGTCAGAAAGATAAAAGTACATTTTAAACAGATTACTATGTGTTTCTTATATGTTACGTGCACCATAGATGTTACGTAGGTCCCATATGTTATGTGCACTACAGATGTTACATAGGTCCTACATAGTATGTACACCATAGCTGTTATATAAATCATATATGTTATGTGTACCATAGATGTTACATAGGTCCTATATATTATGTGTACCATAGATGTTACATAGGTCCTATATGTTATGTGTACCATAGATGTTACATAGGTCCTATATGTTATGTGTACCATAATGCTACTAGGTCCTATTTGTTACGTGCACCATATCTGTTACGTAGGTCCTTTTGTTAAGTGTGCCCTAGATGCTACATAGGTCCTGTATTAAGTGTGCCCTGTTTGTTATGTAGGTCCTATATGTAAAGTGTGCCCTGTTTGTTACATAGGTCCTATATGTAAAGTGTGCCCTGTTTGTTACGTAGGTCAGGTCCTATATGTAAAGTGTGCCCTGTTTGTTACATAGGTCCTTTTGTTAAGTGTGTTCTGTTTGTTACGTAGGTCCTGTATTAAGTGTGCCCTGTTTGTTACGTAGGTCCTATATGTAATGTGTGCCCTGTTTGTTACATAGGTCCTGTATTAAGTGTGCCCTGTTTGTTACGTATGTCCTATATGTAAAGTGTGCCCGGTTTGTTACATAGGTCTTGTATTAAGTGTCCCCTGTTTGTTACGTAGGTCCTATATGTAAAGTGTGCCCTGTTTGTTACATAGGTCCTTTTATTAAGTGTGCCCTGTTTGTTACGTAGGTCCTGTATTAAGTGTGCCCTGTTTGTTACGTAGGTCCTATATGTAAAGTGTGTCCTGTTTGTTATGTAGGTCCTATATGTAAAGTGTGCCCTGTTTGTTACATAGGTCCTATATGTAAAGTGTGCCCTGTTTGTTATGTAGGTCCTATATGTAAAGTGTGCCCTGTTTGTTACGTAGGTCCTATATGTAAAGTGTGTCCTGTTTGTTACGTAGGTCCTATATGTAAAGTGTGCCCTGTTTGTTACATAGGTCCTTTTGTTAAGTGTGCCCTGTTTGTTACGTAGGTCATGTATTAAGTGTGCCCTGTTTGTTACGTAGGTCCTATATGTAATGTGTGCCCTGTTTGTTACATAGGTCCTATATGTAAAGTGTGCCCTGTTTGTTACGTAGGTCCTGTATTAAGTGTGTCCTGTTTGTTACGTAGGTCCTATATGTAAAGTGTGTCCTGTTTGTTATGTAGGTCTTATATGTAAAGTGTGCCCTGTTTGTTACGTAGGTCCTATATGTAAAGTGTGCCCTGTTTGTTACGTAGATCCTGGATGTTATGTGAAATCTAAATGTATTGTGTGTCCTAGATTTTAAATGTTTCCTGAATGTTACATGTGATTTAGATGTTACGTGTCTTAGTTGTTAGATGTGATCTAGATGTTACGTGTGTCCTAGATGTTACATGTGATCTAAATGTTACTTAGATCCTAGATGTTACGTGTGTCCTAGATGTTACATGTGATCTAAATGTTACTTAGATCCTAGATGTTACGTGTGTCCTAGATGTTACATGTGATCTAAATGTTACTTAGATCCTAGATGTTACGTGTGTCCTAGATGTTACCTGTGATCTAAATGTTACTTAGATCCTAGATGCTACGTGTGTCCTAGATGTTACATGTGATCTAAATGTTACTTAGATCCTAGATGTTACGTGTGTCCTAGATGTTACCTGTGATCTAAATGTTACTTAGATCCTAGATGCTACGTGTGTCCTAAAATTTTAGTAAACTCCTAGATATTTATTTTAGCAAGTGACACAAACATGAGATTTATGGGATCATATTTTTTCCTTGCTTTCAGAGACTGTTCACACAGGGAGAGGTGACAACTCCTCCAACAGCAGCCATACCTGGTCATGGTGGTCAACGTGTTTTATTCTAGCCATATATCATTTGGTCACAAGCTAATAACAAGCTCAATAGCCACACAGCAGTCATCTTTTAGTTTATGTGTGATGTCCAGATGATACATCCTTCAAATAGCACCTTCAGGCATCTTCTTCAAATGACATGTTCAGATGACATATTCATCAACAGTCAATCTTCAAATGACACGTTCAGATGACATATTCATCAACAGTCACTCTTCAAATCTTAAAAGATATCAGTAATACTGCGCTATTTATAAAGCACGCTAAAAGGTGTACTGTATTTTGTATACTTGCTTGCTGATAATAAAATAAATATGTACAATTTTCTTCTTAAACATTAGTATGATATACCCTGAGCTACAATTTCAACTCCCCCCCCCCGCTCATTTAGTCTATTGCTGAGTGACTTGAGAGCATGGACCAACAAAAGTCATTCCAAAAGACTTGATACCTGGACTGAACTTTCTTGGCTCATTGCTTGATTGACCAGATGAGAATGTTTGTTCTTTTATTGTAAAGTTTACCAATGAAACATAGAGATCATTTACTTTAATAAAAAAAATAGAGATCAATAACTTAAATAAAACATAGAGATCATTAACTTTAAGTTGTACAGCCAGATTGAAACAAATACTTCTTGGAACTGGAAACGTTGTCTGTTAGAATGTCCTGGTAGAATGTCCGTTACATACAAAAGGTCATCCTAAACAGCCAGTAGACTAACACTGGTCTGGTACAGCTTTGTCTAAACTTTGTCAAAATATTACCTCCATATGTTTCAAGTAAATGAACAATATACTCTCTAACAGACAAAAGTATACTCTTCAAAACAGCAGTACAATCTTAGACAGCACACCAGTATACTCTTCAAAACAGCAGTACAAGCTTAGACAGCACAACAGTATACTCTTCAAAAATAGAAGTATAATCATCAAAAACAGCAATATAATCCTGGACAGCACACCAGTATACTTCTCAAAACAGCAGTATAATCATGGATAGCACACCAGATTTTCTTTTTTTTTTTTTGTGTGTGTTTATTTTGCTATTGATTCTTTGAAAGCGTGTGGATTACTTTGTTCTGTAGATGATAGATTCATTGGCTACTTGGAACAAAACAAACTGTACTAGAGCTGTGATTGAAACTTACATTTTCATTCCTATAGATTTGATCCTACCGTATGAAATAAATCTGTGTCTGGTATGAAATAAATCTGTGTCTGAATCGTGTCATGAATATGTTAATGCTATTAATAACTATTCACAAGTATTTGCTCTTCAAGTCAAGTCTCTGGTTTGTTCGTGTTAGTTAACTAGTTACTAGACACTTCAATAGAAGGAAGATCTACTCAAAAAGAAACCTGAAGTATCCGCTGTAGACTATGACATTGATGCCTCATATAGTGTCTTGAAATGTCTGAGTTCAGTGGCGGCCCTAGCGATTGCGAGGAATGCGGACCGGAACAGGTGACAGGTTAATACCAATACTAGAATGTTGATTTCTGGTGACAGTGTACAACTATTGGTAGGCTACAAACGATTGATGTCTAGTTCCAAGTCAGACAAAAGCTTTTGTTCCAAATGACTCAGATGGTTTAAGAGGGAAGTATTCCAAAGAAATGTCGCTACCGTTGAAGTTTGTCAACAGTTTAAAATAAAAAGGCCTGTCTTCGAGTCCGAAGATTAGTGAGGAATGCAGTATTTCCGGTGGCCCCAGTATTTTAAGTTGTCAAGATAATGTCAGAAAAAAAAATTTCATTGACTAGTAGATAGAAATAAAAACTTGGATTTCGATAGCATGAACTAAATGAAACAAAATCTACTTTTTTTTTTAAACATGTTGCCATTATATCTAGTTGTATTGAACTCTATCATTATATATATATCTTATATTACACAAACTATTATCTGAAATGCGTCCATGTCCATTTCATGTATTCATGTCAATGTCATCTACTATGTCTACTATTGTACAGCATAAACCATTGACTATTTCAATGTGTCTGTCTTCAGTCTTGTGTGTAGAAAGAGTTTGTGGAGTGAGAGCTGAGTTCAATGACTTGTTTATCTCTTGTGTTCTCATTAGTGTGATGGCTTCATGTGTGCTGGAGACTGATCAGATTTAGTAAGACTCTCCTTAGGTTGAAATCAATTTAATATTTCTAATGATTCTGAGAGCTGGGAAATGGAGAGACGTGTAAATGTTGTGTAGCACTGTTCTGAATGAATTGTGTAGCACTGTTCTGAATGAATTGTGTAGCACTGTTCTGAATGAATTGTGTAGCACTGTTCTGAATGAATTGTGTAGCATTGTTCTAAATGAATTGTGTAGCACTGTTCTGAATGAATTGTGTAGCACTGTTCTAAATGAATTGATCACTGAGACATTCTTGTACATACTATGTTTGTATTTTCTATCTCACTTTGTTTTATCTCTTTCATTTGTTTGTAGATGACAATTTAAAAAAAAAACAACGTATTTGTCATGTTAGAATTCAAACGACGTCTATATTGAAATAAAGTCAAACATTCACAAACTTGAGTTGTTTCGCTTGTTTGTAGGATCAGTTATGTCCAACTATTAGGTAGAAATGTCACAAACACTTCAGATGTTGTTTTGCTTGTTTATAGGATCAGTTATGTCCAACTATTAGGTAGAAATGTAACATACACTTCAGTTGTTGTTTTGCTTGTTTGTAGGATCAGTTATGTCCAACTATTAGGTAGAAATGTCACAAACACTTCAGATGTTGTTTTGCTTGTTTATAGGATCAGTTATGTCCAACTATTAGGTAGAAATGTAACATACACTTCAGTTGTTGTTTTGCTTGTTTGTAGGATCAGTTATGTCCAACTATTAGGTAGAAATGTCACAAACACTTCAGATGTTGTTTTGCTTGTTTATAGGATCAGTTATGTCCAACTATTCGGTAGAAATGTAACATACACTTCAGTTGTTGTTTTGCTTGTTTTTAGGATCAGTTATGTCCAACTATTAGGTAGAAACGTCACAAACACTTTGAGTTGCTTGTAGAACGTACACAACAAAATGATTCTATTTATACACAAAACTAATTTGGAATGTCTCTGTTGTTCTAAACAAGATCTTGACACAAACTAGTTTCATAGATTACAAGATGTTTCAAAATGACCAGCGGTGTGATGTTGTCTGGTCACGTAGTATGCGCTTCGGACTTTCATCCTGATGCTCCCTAGGTTGAACCCTGTTCAGTATTTCCCTCTCTGAAGGGAAACGTTGAAAGCAAAAATATCGACGATCATTTAAATGTCGAATATCGAATAGAGCTCGCGGAGTTTCTACAATCCGTGAAAATCAGTCAAAAATAGATCGAAACTTTAAAACCTTGACAACCCTCGGCCACCCCACCCCCCTCACAGTTAGTAAACTAACACAACATTGGTGTGTGCAATATAAATAGAAGAGATGAATGGCCTTGACATTAAGGAAGTGAACGTACAAGTCTCCTCCTTCATGAGAACAGCTTTACTCAACTCTCACTTGACAGATCATTTCTGAGCACCATTAGCACTGCAAAATGAAATGTTCTAAACTCTTCCTTTTGTAGAACAAAATAATTTCAATATAGACTAGAAACTTGTTTTTATTGATTTTTATTTGATTTTATACGAACTTGAATTTCCACACGTTGAGATAGTGTTACAATTATAGCTCAGTTCTTTCCCTCAGAGTTGGCAGCTGTCCTTTAACGTAAACTCGTTCATCATGAACATCTCCACTGAAGTTTGAAAAAGGTTATTCTCTTTTTTAGACGCTTTTTAGCACGGCAGAATAAAATGTTCTAAGCTCTACGAATTGCAATGCAACGTAAATTTAATTTTCTTTAGTTGGCACCATTTAATTTTTCCATTTCGTCCTTGACATTTTCAGTTGTTTTTCAACATTTCTCCCGGTCTTTCTGAACGTTTTTCCTTCAATTATCTACCACCCCCCCCCCACCTTTTTTTTTTCATCAAACTTTTTTTTTCTGTACCACATTTCGTGTATTGGATTGATTGTAGAAAGTCAACCAGATCTTTAACATTGAAACGTAGAAAAACACAAGAGTTTCATGAGACCAAATGGAGTCGTTGCACTTATCTCACTACGATTTGGGCGATTTGTTTCTTTAGCTCTACACGTAATAGATCGAAGAACCATGAAGAAATGTAAAATTTACACATGTATCCTTTTATTCGGCTAAAAAGAAAACTTCGCTGATGACGTAGACTTGATGATGCGCATAGACAAGACTTCCGCAGATTATGGTATGCAAATAAATGCCGAAAAAAAACTCAAATTATGACCAATAGCGAACATTGCTTTAAAAGAGGCATCAGCATTGAAGATGAAAAGCTGACAAGTGTTAGTAGTTTTAAATACCTCGCAGCTATCGTCTCAGAGGAGAGAACAAAACCCAAACTATTGGCCCGAATGGCACAGCAGCACTTATGAGCAACACTTAAAACAATCTAGAAAAACAAAGGCATAGCCCTCGTCACCAAAGTCAGACTGATGCGCTCCCTGGTCATGGCAACATTCTTATATGCTTGCCATTCTTAAGCGGCGACTGCAGAGCTAGAGAGGAGTATCCTAGCACGGGGATTGAGATGTTACAGAAGGATCCTAGATATTACATTTAAAGACCGCATCACAAACGAAAAGATTAGAGACAAGGTTACTACAGCGATCGGACCCCATGATGACCAACTAATGACTGTAAAAAACGCAAACTAAAACTCTATGGCTATTGTCACGACCCCGCATATCAACCCTCTCGTTACTACTTCATTTTACCTCACTTTAATATATACATGTACCAGTATTATTCCATTGGCTCTTGATGACAAGTTGTCTATGATGATTCTCGCTCTTGGTGCGTGTAATTACTTTGAATGTATATAAATTAAACTAATGACAACAATGTCACAACATAAATGACCACATAATGAATACTCATAATAAAGTCAAACTCTCTAATTAAAAACTAATATTTAATATTCTAAATAGGCATCGATGGCCACTTTAAAATAATGTAATAAATGTAATGATAGATTAATGAAATGAATTGATAACTACAAACATATATTATGAATAACATAAAATTAATAACATAAGACAAGTGGCTTCAATACTATGTACTAATAAAACTATGATATCTGTTAACATAATAAACAATAAAGACATAATCAACAATACAGCAATTAATCACCCATGCCAATCAGACCACCACGGCTACTCCATCCTCCATGCACTGGACCCAGCGCCGCAGACTGCATCAGAGTTCAGTACCGCTGTCCATGTCATCTGATGTCAATCACTGCAGGTCGTTCATTGTCTTGCTGACTACGCCACTGTCGCTAACATCTATTCTGTGTCTCTACGCTAGACTGCCACATGCTCAAGACTGTCACCCAGACTGCCATCTACCGCCTTCGGACTGTGACTGACATTGACTACGAACTGCCTGTCACTCAGACTGTCACTAAGACTCACTAAGACTGCCATAAGACTCACTAAGACTGTCACTCTAAATAGACAAATAATCAAAATATCGCTAACAACTAGCTAAAGCGCCATTCTATTTAATCATAACCAACTAACATCTAAAGCTAGATCTATAACTAATCAAATATTTCTTCTGGTCCCTAAGAATTAGTTCCTACATGTTGTCTCTGGCAACCAACTCACACCTATTGGAGCCAAGATCGCGAGCCAGCCTCGGCGACTTGCTCCCAATGTCTGTATGTGTCGTTCACCCGAAAACGCCTAGCACACGACACACGCCCCTGCTAACAGTACATGGCGCTGTGTCCCGACTGCCCCAAAACTCTACTCTATATAGGCTGAGACCCTAACCCACGCCTAAACTAACGCTACTAAATCGTCCGTGTCTGTCCCATCCTACGGGTATCAAGTCGCCCTACCAGGTATAAATCTAAGTGTCACACTATTCCTACCCTTTGTCTGTACTCTGTCAAGTCTGTCGGTGAGCCATGGAAACACCTTACAAAATAATTAACTTTGCTCACACACACACACACACATTATCTGTGACAGCTATATTACAAGGTCTTCGGGACTTGCAAAGACCTTCCTTCAGGAAACTGTACCAGGAAAAAGAAGAAGAAGAAGCAGACAGAAAAAGCGATGAAAAGACTACATAAATGAATGGATAGGCCTGTCATTGAAAGAGGTTCTATCCAAGGCAAAAGACAGAGAAGAATGGGGAAGGACGGTTGACAAATCGTGTGTGGTACCCCAACGGTCCAAAGGAATAGATGGAAGTGAGGTGAGGGTGAAAAGGAAAACTAAACTATTTGCTTAATGTTGTGAAAATTATTGTGATCAACATTAGGAGACCCCCCTCCCCCCAAAAAAATTGGCTTATCAAAAGACACGCCTCAGACACAAGCTCACACATACACATTTATTTGTAAAAATTGAATCTTGACAGTGTCATGTGTTAACGTTGTGACAATACTATTTATTTTGTCTTAAAGTTGTGACAGTGCTATGTTAACATTGTGACAGTGCTATGTTAACGTTGTGACAGTGCTATGTTAACATTGTGACAGTGCTATGTTAACATTGTGACAGTGCTATGTTAACATTGTGACAGTGATATGTTAACAATGTGACAGTGCTATGTGCTTTGTGAGGTCAAGGATAAATTGTGGGCTGAGAAGAAATGAAATTCTACAAACTCATACCTCCATTAACTGTCCCACATTTTCTTTAGAGTTAGGGGCTGTGCCAAACTAACAGATCACAAAATGACATTAGATTGATAACGTTTAATGATATGTGAAAGGATTCTGTAACATCTGGAGTTTGAAGTCTCGAACTAGGTACACATAGACCAAAAACTCCGAAGTTTGATTTATGATAGTGATTATACTACTAGTGTCAAGAATCGAACTTGGACATTATGTTGGCTAAATAGTGTACAGACTTAATAGATTACTCGTCCTCGTCTATGCTACAGTCCACTCACACTGAACCCAGGCAAAATATTCCCTCACTACAATATGTCAAGTAATGTTAGGCCTACGCTAGTGGAACCAATCTTTCTATTCATTTCACCACACTTTCTCACACGGACCATTATCTCCCTTTAGTTTGCTATTCTTCCCCAGTTACGTCCCATTTCTCCTTGGCAAGGCGCTGCACTTAGACAATTCAGTTACCATTGTTTAAAATTTAAACTTTAAAAGTCGTGGCGTCACTTTGAATTGGTTCATGAATCAAATCGCTGCTATCAAAAGCAGGCACAAAAAAGGTTTAGTATTTCTGGAATGGGCTGATTATGTGAATCCCAAAGGGAGTAAATCACAAATGCTTTAGTGCTAGGAAGAAACACTTAACTAATTTTGAATTGTTTTTTTTTTTTTTTTTTTTTTTGGGGGGGGGGGAGCTCCATCTTACTGAAACGGATCACCGACTTCTGTCGTGTCTGTATCCCTCAACTAAAAGGTCGTTCTAATAGAAATTAAACAAAGTGTTGGCAATCTAAACGTAGCTTCAGCATAGGAGACAAACTTAAGGATACTTGACAAGCCCCTTCCTTGCACATACATACGTGTAGTGCACTCTTCTTTGGACGTCACATGGGGAGAGGCTAGCGTTTGGTGCTTATTTCTGGCTGCTCTTTATATTGTTTTTTTCCGTATTTCGTTTTCATATTTCTAGCATATTTTCTAGCATATGTTTCTAGCATATGTTCTAGTGTTTCTAGTGCTAATGATTATATTTCAAAAACAAGAAATAAAGAGGAAATATAAGTGACATTGAGTAAATACTAAGCATTTAAAAAGTTCAATCAGTCTTCCGAACGATGGAATGAAAGAACCAAATTTGTCGACACTTCTGACCAGTTAAGTTCCAATGCTGAAACGAAATATTTTTTTTTTGGAAACAGTGTCTGCTATCCAAATATGTTGGCACTGACTTATTCTGCTGGACTCAAGTGAAATCAGCGGCTTTGATTTTGTTACACAATATTCTTTCGACCACCAAACCTCACGAAGACACAATTAAGGCATAAATATTCTTTTTATCTCTTCTAATGGAGCAACCTAACAAACAAATAACTGAGAGGAACATATTTTGTAATGTTTTACAATTATTTAGTTGTTCCTAAGATAAGAAAATATTTGTCTACCACATCACAAAGTGTTCAAATTTGTATTTTAGAATTAATGCTCAGTAGTAGACGCAATGAGAGAAAATAGACTTCCATCACTGTCAGAAGATAGGTCATTAACATTAATTAGGTTTTAAATAAATTTCGAAATTTTATTTTTCCACTGATTTTGTTTTTCTATTTTATGTGGGCCACCGAATTCACTCCGCGTAGGGCCTCTAATTATCTAAGGCCGACCCTGGTTGAATAGATTTATAGTAATAAGATATAATTAGTGTCATCAATAAAGTAAGTTATGATTGTTGAATACAATAAAGTCAATGCAAAGAGAAAAGTGATCTGTTATTTATACAATGTCTTCGGTACTTATCAGCCTAATAAATGGCTAGACTTTGAGTCATAGCACGATCAAGCCCATGTGTTGACGCCAGACTTTGCGGGCTGCTAATTGGCTTTTCCTCTGTTTCTCTTACGACGAATGGGCGGAAAACAGTGGCAGACGTTGATGAATCATGGGACAGTTTAGGATCCAATTGAGCTCTAAGCAGGCAGAGGTGGGCAAGATGGCGGTTATTAACCAACCTCAACACGTGTCTTAAGGGAGCCCCTCAAGAAATCAATAACAGTAGGAAATAATGTCTTGAAACATTGGACGTTAGAATATTGAGTGCATATCAAGCTGTTTAACGCCTTAAAGAGACTAAGGTAACAGGATAATGCACTGTAGATACTCAGAATATGTAGTTGTTTTTTTTTGTCTTGTTTTAAATACAGGAAATAGTGCTTGGCTCGTAGTGCTCCCCCAGACCCCCTGGCTGGTTAGGGCGCGGTGTCTACAGTTTTTCCGCTAACTCCAGGAAGAACGTATTCTAGGGTACAATAAATGTTTACCGAAAGAATGAAGGGGTCGGAATGTAATGAAGATTAATCACGTTCACACAAACACACACACACACACACACATATATATATATATATATAGTTCAACCCCCCCCCCCCCCGAAATGAAAATTCCCCCCCCCCGGAGTTAAGTGACTGATCTTTTGCTTTAATTTTGTTTATTTTAGGTGAAATTTTAATACTAAATCATCACTTGCCCTAGCACAGCCAAGGGAGTTTTGAGTTTAAAACCCCTACCAGGGGTTTTGAGTTGGAGACCCCCTACCAGGGGGTTTTGAGTTTAAAACAGGGGGTTTTGAGTTTAAAACCCCTACCAAGGGGTTTTGAGTTTGAAACCCCATACCAGGGGGTTTTGAGTTTAAACCCCCCTACCAGGGGGTTTTGAGTTTGAAAACCCCTATCAGGGGTTTTGAGTTTGAAACCCAGTACCAAGGGGTAGAGTTTGGCATTTGAATCCTCCTCTTCTATAAAAAAAAAAAAAAAAGCAAACGACAAGCCCCAAATTCCAAGAGCACATCTAAGGTAGATTTTTATTTTAAACACCTCTTCAAAATTTACGAAAAACCACCTCTTCAATATAAAAAAGCAAATTACACACTCAAAATTGTATGAGCGTAACCAAAGGGGTTTTTAGTTTAGCCCCCCCCCCGGGCCAGCGGGGTTTGAAGCTAAAAATAAATCTTCAAAATAAAAAAAAAATTCGCAAATAAGGTTGAAAGCCTATCTCTTCAATATTATTTCTACAGTCACCACAGATCGGTTCTCAAACAAGGAAATCCTATGCCGAACTGGGAGTCGAACACTCAGTTAGGTTGTGACTGAGCGTCGCACGAGGTTTGCGGGACATGTTCTACGTCAAAATGAATTACGCACACCAAGATTTGCGATAACATGGAAGCCAAAACGAGGAAAGCGCAAACAGGGAGTTCCTCGTATTACTTGGCGACACACCTTCATGGAGGACCTTAGAACAGTGGGCACCAGTGGGAGGAGGCTTCAGACATTGCCAATGACAGATCTTTATGGAGACAGCTTGCCGCCCAATGCGCCGAACGGCGCGGAAGGACCTAAGTCTAAGTCACCAAATTCTATGACCGTAGCTAAATGTGGTTTTGAATTAAAAAAAAAACAACTCCAGATATATTTTAGTTTAAAACCCCCCAACAGATGATTTTGACGATAAAACTTCCCTTTTCGATATAACATCTAAAGCAAAATAGTCACCTAATTCAAAGATCGTAGTCAAGAGAAGTTACACGTCTTTCAGTGGCTGGGCTCCATTAATAAAGTGCAATGACATTGAAAAGCACTTAATGTGGCTCTACAAAGATGGCTAAGACGGATTTTAGGAGTCAGTTATAGAGATCGGGTCTAAATCATGGAAATCCTATGCCGAAGTGGGAGTCGACCACTTAGTTAGGTTGTGACAGAGCGTCGCATGAGGTTTGCGGGACATGTTCTCCGACAAAATGAATTAGGCATAATAAGAGTTGCGATGACATCCACAGTGATGCCCAAAATACGGCCCGCGGGCCGGACGTCGTTCCATCCGGCCCGCCGAAACGTCAGCGTATAAAATCTTCCCCCTTCCGAAAAAAATGATGAAAATGTATCTTTCCCTATGTTAGGGCAGTCACACTTTCATAGATAGATTGGTACCACAACTACCATGACCTTTTAAACTTAAATTTGAAATCTTCCAGGAAAAGTGAACGGACATTTCCTTTTTTTTAAGAACATGATAGTGAGTCAACATGTTTGTTTGATAAGATACTGTGGATGTTTTTAAAAACAAAAACATAATATGAAACAGGCATATCTGGTACGACATAACTCTTGGTATTTACGGTATAAACAGCCATTTTGAAATAATAGAGGGGTTAATAGCTATGAGAAGGATGCATGGGACCATCACGCAAAGACCTGTTCAAAAAGGTTTCAACCATCATGAAGGATATTTTTCTTGGGAGAAATTTATGGGAGTCACTACTGATGTCAGAAGTATGGATGGATTCCACTGTGGACTGGAAGCAAGAGTTACTGGAAAAGTTGTAGAGTCAGAAGGAACCGGGTGTCTGCGGCTTCATTGCTTTATTCACCAACTAAACCTCTGTGGCAAGGTTTTGAATCTGGACCATATGAAGAGGTACACTTTTTTTAAATTTTAAACATGAAATGTCAATATTTAAGACAGAGCATTCAAAGCAAGTATCTCAACTGAACTCAACTCAAGGCTATGGGATTGGGCTATTTTAGGAGACATCACGTCACATCTGAATGAACTCAATATCAAACTACGATTTGATTTCTCTTCGCATGTCTCTGCTGACATAAGCGCTTTCGAACGACATCGCAGCTCTTCATTCAGCAGGAGTTGCACCTTCCCAGCCTGCACCGCTCTACAAGCATCTAAATAGGTCTATCCCAAAAGAAAAGAAAAACGTTCTTATTTCTGAGGCTAATGAAGGATTATTCACTGAAAGATTTATGGATTTTCAAATTTTTAAAGAATGAAATATGTTTTTTTCGAAAATCCATTAGCGGCCGATGTGTTAATAGCCATGACATACATCTAACTGGAACTGATTGACTTACAAAGCCAGACATACCTTCTTGATAAATTTCTAACCATGCAGACTATTGATTTCTACTCCGTGATGCCTGCATAAAATTGTCTAAATCCCCCGAAACAAGAGTTAATGATAGTCACCTTGTTTACAAGCACAAACTTTTTCAGTGCAGGCGAAACCAATATTAAATCCTCGTATCACGGACAAGAGTCTAGATTCAGTGCTCTGACTTGGTGGCTCATCTGTGCATCCGTATATTCAGAAGTATGTTTTCGAATAAAATGCTAACATGCAATTAATGTATGAATAATTATAAACATGATTTCAAGTCAATTTTTTTATCATTTGGGTGGTGTGTCCCAATGCACGAGTGTTGAAAATTAGAATGGCCCGCGAACCGAATTAGGTAGGGCATCACTGTCCTAGTACAACTTGGCGCCACACTTTCATGAAGGTCCTCAGAGCAGGTGGGAAGAGGCTTCAGACATTGCCAGTGACAGATTTTTGTGGAAACAGCTTGACGGCAAATGCGCCGAACGGTGCGGGAGGGTCTAAGTCAGTAAGAATAGCACATTAGGTTTTTGAAATAAAACTTTTAAATAGCAAAATAATGCACTCTAGGTACCTCAGAATATGCATTTAGTTGGCTTTCAATACTAGAAATAGTGCTTGGCTCCCCCAGACCCCTTGATGGCAAGGGCGAGGAGTCTACAATTTTTCCACTAACTCCAGGAAGAACCTATTCTAGGGCACAATAAGCGTCTTCCGAAAGAATAAAGGTTCAGAATGTAATAGAGATTAATGAAGTACACACACACACACACACACATCCATCCATACAAATATATATATATATAGAGAGAGAGAGAGATAATTTTTTTCGGGGCCCCCTCCCCGAAAAAAAATCCTGGCTACGCCCATGTATATATATATATATATATATATATATATATATATATATTGCCGTGGGGAAGAAAAAAAAAACGAAAAAAAAAATCCAGGCTACGCCCATGATTTGAAGTGTTTATTATTATAACATCTAGACTGCATTTATCCGTAGTATCAAAGTTGTTCTGCAATTATTACAAATTTACCTTGACGCGGGCTTGAGGACGAGTTAGATCGAGATCTGTATGTCATAGTTAAAACCTGTTGAATTCTTTTTTTTAAAAAATGCTTTGATAGAATCTTCTTGCTAGAGGGCATTTCTTGACAGAGGAGTTCCCATGATTCAGGGAAAATTACAAATTTGTTTCACTTCGTCTGCTTTGCCAGATTTTTCGGTGAGTGCCAGCTTCTAATTTGAGAGTGTTCATAAAGCGATCTGTCATTGTGCCGAGATGGCTACGTCGGCAGCATTAGCAGTGTAATGCGAAGCCTGTGAAATTCATTTTATTTCAGTCTTGACAACTTTCTTACAAACAGATGAGTGCTTCCACTGAAATAATTTCAAGATACAAATCTTTTCAATTGAAATAATGGAAATTGATGGATATATAAGGATTATTTTTTAACTGTGCTATAAAGAAAGGGGGATAGTCCAGCCAACAGTTGCTTCCCATTACCAAACACGAACTAACAGTAGGAAAGTCAACTGAAAGATGTAGCGGGTGCTGTCGCTAGAAGTGCATAAGAACGGAGGAAGTTACATCTAAAAAGAAATTGTCAACTTGGGATAATTTGCCCCTTCCGGGGATACATTTGTTTATTTTATTGCATTTTCATTTGTTAGTGTAGCCTACGTGCAAATCTAAAGTTAAAGAGAAACTTGCTAATAAGTTATTCACCATTTATTCAAGATACGTAGATGTAGGCAAAGTTATAAATAGCTTTTTTTTTGGAATATTTGGAGTACAAAACTCGAAGTATTGACACGCTAATTAAATTTACAGAAAAAAAAATCTAGAGATCTATCTCTATTTTTATATCTATCCATCTCTTTATATTTCCTGGTATTTTATATTTTACGTCCCGAGAGACGATCTTTTCCCTATATATATATACTAGACATATGTTACCCGCGACCCGCGGGTCTTTATTTGTGCATTACTTTCGATATAGTCACTGAGAGTGTTTTGTAAACAAATAAACGAAATAATAATGTAATAAGTAAAGCGAATGTGTCAATGTAGATGGATGTAGCTTTAGAAAACCAAATTTGAATGTTTATTTGATCAAAATATGAAATGAATGGACTTTAATTAATATGTTTATGTGTTAAAGTATAAAACTATCTGTGCGAAGAGAAGTTTTATCATCTTAGAGTTGAATTCGTTTTAGATCTAGGGATGGGATTATAAAGTAAACAATTAAACGAATTAATATTTAGTACGCGATTCATTACGGAATTGTCTTATGAAAGAATGTTCGTCAGGAAAACTGTAGTCACGGATATAAGGGACTAATTTATGTAAAAAATGCTTTTGAAACACAAAATTGAAGGTTAATTATATTATATAATGAAATCAATGGATCTTCTTTTGTATTTTCATGTGTCAAAGTAAAAAACTATCTGCGCAAAGTGTATTTATTAAAATTAGATCTAGGTCTAAATCCTTTCGATCTTTTCTCATGTCAACATTGTTAACCATGGCCTAGATCCATAAATACTATAGCTGTAATAGAGTCGGACAACTTTGTTTTTTTTTTTTTGAGGGTCTTAAGTTTGTTTTAGGGCTACGATACATACACTACAGTCTAAGTTAGTACCCAAGGAACATTCCTGCCTAGTTTTATCAAGATTGGTCAAGCGGTTTTGATGTCTATAAGTAACATACATACATACATACATACATACATACATACATACATACATACACCTCACATTCTACTTTATAATATAGAAGATATACTAGCCTGGCATTACCCGCGGCCTGCAGGTCTAAGTTTGTGTTAACTAATGTTGTGGATTGGATTTAGATATATGTTAAACTTAGCTAATGATCCTTTCACGTTATTTCTCTTTCGCTACGAAAATAAAATTAGTTTTGCGAAAATGGGTTTACCCGAAGTTGATACATTCTTATCTATTAAAAACGAAAAGAGCGATAGCTTTGTTAAATGAATGGGATTATAAAGTAACAATTAAACGAAATAATTTTTAGTACGCGATTCATGAATGAATATATATTTAGGCCTATCTCAACCCGGCTTCGCAGCTTTCGTAAACGAATGTTGTCTATTAAAAATTTTAAAAAATGCTTTAGATAACCAAATTTGAATGTTTATTTGATCAAAATATGAAATGAATGGACTATAATTAGTATGTTCATGCGTTAAAGTATAAAATTATCCGTGCGAAGAGAAGTTTTATCATCTTAGAGTTGAATTAGAGTTTTAGATCTAGGGATGGGATTATAAAGTAAACAATTAAACGAATTAATTTTTAGTAAGCGATTCATTACGGTATTGTCTAATGAAAGAATGTTCGTCAGGAAATCTGTAGTCAAAGATATAACGAACTAATTAATGCAAAAAATGCTTTTGAAACACAAAATTGAAGGTTAATTTTAATATATAATGAAATCAATGGATCTTCTTTTGTATTTTCATGTGTCAAAGTAAAAAACTATCTGCGCAAAGTGTATTTCTTAAAATTAGATCTCGGTCTAAATCCTTTCGATCTTTTCTCATGTCAACATTGTAGACATGGCCTACATCCATAAAATACTATAGCTGTAATAGAGTCGGACAACTTTATTTTTTTTGAGGGTCTTAAGTTTGTTTTAGGGCTACAATACATACACTACGGTCTAAGTTGGTACCCAAGAAACATTAATGCCAAGTTTTATCAGGATTGGTCTAGCGGTTTTGATGTCTTTAAGTAACATACATACACCTCACATTCTACTTTATAGTATAGATATATATACTAGACATATGTTACCCGCGACCCGCGGGTCTTTATTTGCGCATTACTGTTGATATAGTCACTGAGAGTGTTTTTGTAAACAATTAAACGAAATAATAATGTAATAAGTAAAGCGAATGTGTCAATGTAAAAAGAGTGTGAATGAAGCTATCAAATCAGAATAGCTAATAGGCTTAAATCCATTTGTTCAAATTAAAACATTTGCTTGTAGGCCTACATATATTTGATTAAAATTTGAGATGAATAGACTTAATTTTGTATGTTCACGTGTTACAGTATTTAGTAGATCTTGAGGTAGACATAGATCTAAATCTACACTAATCTAGAGGCTTTTATAGAGTTCATTCTGTGTTGCGCATGCGTGACCTTTTTTCATGAATGAATATATATATATATATATATATATATATATATATATATATATATATATATATATATATATATATATATATAAAGGTCTGTGATCAAAACATTATAAATCTTTTGTGCACACTTCAGCATTGCTAAATCAGATTTCTAATCCCTTTTTGCATAAAGTAATTTGGCAAGATGGATCTTTCATCTTTGTTCTATAGTTTGTGTCAAGGTGTCAACACCTTCTATAGCTTCGTTAAAAATTGTCTGTGTCAACTCAACATCATGCCACAATTGTTTGCACGAAAAGATCATGTATGAAATAGCCAGTTAATGTCAACTGCTTTGAGACTTCGCTGCTCTATAGAAGAAATCCAAGAGCTTCTATCAAAAAGTGTCTTCACTCTGTAATGGCCATAAGCTGGCAAGACTACCTTACAAATCATCATGTTCTGCAGGCCGGCGTGCACTACTTACCATTCGAAGGGTGTGTTGGGTCGGACATTATCCCGCATGGAGGTCGATCACATACCATGGCATAGGCGATCTTTTTTGTCGAGCGTCAAGTAGTAGAAGGGGGTAACAGAGTTGCCCCATTTTGCAACATTTCCCCCTTATATAGAGGAACGTAGATTATATCGACAGTAGATGGCCTCTTGGTTTGTGAAGTTATTTCACTTTGGAATTTATGACATAACCATTATTGGCACAAGTATTTCTTATTCATTAGGCAATAGGCCAACATTCAAGTATCAATAGTTCATTTTCTGAGCCCCATCAAAATACTTTCTTGTTATCTGCTATGTTTCTAATTGAGAACATTCATTGCGTTTTGTTATAAATTCATGATAATAACAAGCAAAACATTAAAAATACATTTTGTTTTCAAAGACAACATCTCCATTATACAACTAGATACTTAGAATCAAATCTAAAAAGAAATTAATTTTTAAAAAATATTTGGCTCAAACATGGCATCGAACCCATGATTTTGACACCACCAGATGCGTGACGTTTTTACTAATTCAACTTTTGTTTTGCGATTATTTATTGATATTATCATTGTATGGACATCTACATCTAATGCTAATAAGCAGTATTTGAATGATATTTTATTTACATACCGAATCTCAAGTGGACATAAAGCTTTTTAGACACTCAGCCACATGGCAAGAATTGTTCATGAGGCTTTCAATTGGTCATCTATTTATTTAATAACAGTATATTATTTAAAACAATCAAGTGGTATTTTTTACAAAGCTTATATCAACTCACTCTGCCTGGTAAAACGTTTGTACACGTTATTTCTTCCACACCCCAATCTCGGATTTAGCTGAAATTGTGCATAATTATTTCTTTTACTTGACAAAACAAGAACCAATAAAAAAAACCAGCCAAACATTTAGAACCACCTTGGCACCCCGCACACGTCTGTATGAATGGAAGGGAAATGCTAGTCGTTTATACTTTGTATTAACTAGCTTCTTATATTCGTGCTGAAAATATTCAAACCCTCTTTGTTCCCTCATTGCTTACCAAGCATTTGACCGATGGGTGTACCCTTTGGAGGCCGCCTTAGAGTTTGTTTGAAAACACACGTTCTCTTTGCAATATTTGTCTCTTCAATCTGTAGTTCATCCAATGTAAACTATCAGACAAAGAACTCTCTGTATGAAAATTATAGCTAAGTTGTTCTTTTTTTTTTTTCTAATATTAAAGTTTAAAAATATTTTTGATGATATGAACCATCTACTTATTGTATGTTTTCTTTTTATTTATATCAACTTTCTCTGTCTGTCTGTCTGGCAAAAAGTTTGTACATGTGATTTCTCCCACACCCAAACTCAGATCAAGCTGAAATTTTGAACAATTATTTCTTTTACCTGACAACACAAGAACCAATAAAACAAATTAACCAAATATTTAATTAAATATTGGTAATTAAGTTTTTATGTTTGGTATCTCGAACAAGGGAAAGAAATTATAAATGACTGAAGTGATGATATAATCGGAATTTGTCCCCTTTATAGGTCATTGTCTGAGTCTTAGTGAACATAAACCTGAAAAAAAATAGGACGACAGTATAGAAACAATAGAAAACTATACAATCCTCCATGTTCATAAACACTCCACTAGTAGAGTGGAGTACGTGTTGGCTTGAGATGACTGAGAAGGCTTGTGCCATGAGTTCGAATCTAGGTCGCTCCCCGTTTCTTATATTTTTATAAATGCTTTTTAATTGTTAGTCGCGAATCTCTAGATCAATTACAAAGTTAATTACATGACTGATCTAAACTAATTGATACAAGTACGCTTAATATAAATTGTTTTTTTAAAGCATTTTAAAAAATATTTTCTTGTTAGAAATATGACTCTATCGTTGTCATTTTAAAACTTTGGTAGAGGCTTTTTATTTTAGAATGAAAATATAATAATTACTTCTCTAGCATCCAAATTAGTTTGAAACTAAAAGATGTTTTTGACTCTATAAAGTGACTTCTGAAAAGTGAACTCATGAAGAACGTAATTGAAACCACAAAAAGTAGAGCCAGTATTGACTGGCTACAAAGTATCTTCACTAGCACAATAAACAACTTGACTGTAGCACATAAGTTCCGGGTTATGGCTTCAAGAAAAAGACGGTCGACTCCAACAAATCAAAATCTCAACTTTCCCCTGAGTCAGCTTTGACGGTGGGCCATGCCAGCCAATTACAGAGAGTCAATTGAACCAGTAAATCTTCCAGTCGTCTTGTGTCTCCCCCTACAGTTTGCTTTCAGTCGCGTAATAAGAAAGAGCAGATATGATTTAACAGGAACAGAGAGTTTACAATCCATGAAGTGTTCCACCAAACTAGTTACAAAAGGTCTGTATTTGTCTCGTGTCTAGATTCAAAACAATGTGAAACAATTTTGTAATAGTGTTTCCATCACAAAAACAAAATCTCATTGAGCCTTATTTAAGTGTCAGGGAGAGGGGAAATAACTATGCAGACTATTTGTACAGTGTGGCCCTTTGAAATGTTACTTCTAACGAGATAACAAAGTGATTTGTTTTTTTCACATAAACTCTAAAGGGGCCCTCTGGTTCCATTTGTGTGTGTGTATGTGCGTTGTTGTTTCTAAGACAATGCAGGTTGAAGAACAGGTTTTAATGCTTTTGATAACGGAAGAGTATTAGGGCGAAATTAAAATACAATATCGCTTTTCGTCTAGGACGGGTGACTAGGTCACTAGTGACCTATATACTTTAAGGCTTTTCAGTGCAATCCAGCTTGCCACCAAAGCAGAGAAAGCTATACATATGCTAAACAAAAGGTCCAGCGGAATCTGAGACTCATGAAGGAGTCGTGGTTTAGCAAAAGGCGGAAGAAATCCAGTCATACGCAGACACTAAAAAGCGCAAAAAAATGTTTTCAATTCAATCAACGCCTTTTACAGTTCACAGCAAAATGACTCATCTCCCAAATTCAGTCCTGACGGAAACAAACTTCTTACAGACAAGGAGGATATACTTGTTTGCTGGGCTGAACGCTTCAGTAACTCCTCAACTGCCCATCAAGCATTAGCGCCGAAGCCATTGCACCCATGGAACAAGCACCAATAAACCATTCACTCGCAGACCCTTCCCGGCTTAATGAAGTAGGAACTAAAATATCCACCTTCTCAACCGGTAAGGCACCGGATATAGACTCCATCCCTGATGAAATATACTCACTTGACAATTCAGAGCTGACAGCTAAATTAACAGAAATCTACCAGATAACAAAAGAAACTACCCCAAGAGTTCAAAGATGCCTCCATTATTCATCTTTACAAGAGAAAAGGAAATAGTCAGGTATGTGATAGTCATTGTGGCATATCCCTCATATTTATTGCTGGCAAAATCCTGGCTAGGGTGCTGTTGAACAGACTACAACACCTCTAGAAGTAGAAGATGGTTTACTTCCGGAGAGTCAATGCGGTTTCAGACAGGGTAGAGGCACGGTTGACATGATCTTTGCAGTCCACCAACTCCAGGAGAAATGTAGAGTGAAAAATTTGAATCTCCATACTGCATTAATAGATTTGACTAAAGCTTTTGATAACATCAGTCGTGTAAGGCCTTAGGCAAATCATGTTCAAATTTGGCTAGCATTGGCTGCCGGATCTATTCATAAGAACCTAATTTCATGATGACATGCAAGCAAGAGTCCAAGACAACGGAGACTGCTCTAAGCCTTTTTGTGTCTCAAATGGCATGAAGCACGGCTGTGTGCTGGCTCCAACGCTATTTGGGTTAATGTTCACCGCTATGCTGAAAGATGCCTTTCAGGTTGGAGTTGGCATACGATATCGCACTGATGCAAGTCTGTAATGCTCAAAGAGCAAATTAAAATAGGATGTGCTATTCGCAGGTAACTGTGCTTTAAATGCCATATACGAGGAGGACATTCAAAAGAGCCTGCCCATCTTCCACAGCGCCTGCTAAAAGTTTGGCCTCAGCGTCAATGTCAAAAGGAGAGAAGTGCTGCACAATCTTCTCCAAATAAATCTGTCAAAGAACCAGCACATTCTGAAAGATGGCAGAAACTAGCATATATATATATATATATATACACATGTAGATTTAATTGAGAATCCAAAGAAGAGTCAAAGAGTGTACGATGGACTAACTTTTTGTTTTGTCCGGGGGAGGGGCTGATAAGTGAAAGTGCTAGAGTTAACAGGCCCAAAATATGAGTGGGTGTATGTTTCGGGGGCGCATTATGATCTACTAAATGAGGTTCGTTTATTCAAACTAAAAAAAAAAAGACAAAAAAAGGAGGAAAGAGAGAGTGGGACGTTGTAAGAGCGAGAGAGTGGGACGTTGTAAGAGCGAGAGAGTGGGACGTTGTAAGAGCGAGAGAATGGGACGTTGTAAGAGCGAGAGAGTGGGACGTTGTAAGAGCGAGAGAGTGGGACGTTGTAAGAGCGAGAGAGTGGGACGTTGTAAGAGCGACACCGAGTCACGGACTCAACAGTTAGGTGGATCATTAAAGTGTGACCCGTTTATTTCAATTAAAAGGAAGTTCCGTCTTTAATAAACAATATAAAGCCTAGGAACGAATCCGGTCAAAATAAACAATAAATTGCATAGGAACAAATCAACGGGCGTAACCGGTGCTTATTGCTAGTTTGTAATAGATCTAGAACAACAACAACAAATCTTTGCGATTGATAATAATTATAATAATAATAATAATAATCTTTATTATCCATAAGGAAATTTGTCTTACAATTTGTGCATTACACCAAACAAAAATTATAATTATAGAAAATCTAAATGTACATTCACACCAGATTCACTCATAATTTACATGTGAAAAGTTGATATCAGATAGTTTCTATTTAACTATCTGATTGCCAAGAGAAATATTTGTACCAATTTGTTTTTGTGTTACGCTATTTCATGCTTTTTTTGCTTTCTCACTAAGCTTTGATCCTATCACATATCTGAACTAGCTGGAAAAATGGAAAACAGGGGGGGGGGGGGAAGGGATATCTGTGTGAACATTACAGAAATCGCTTTTTAAAAGAATTTATTTAAAAAAAGAGGAACTACCTGAATTCGATCTCATGGCTCAAGCCTCCTTAAACCGACATATTAACCATCTGCTTGTGAGGAGCTTATGAACAAATGAATATTTCATATTTATCTATTGTTTGTTTCAAACTTACTTTAAAGCGGCGACATATAAAAGGGAATAATTCAGCTTATACCACCACTTCAGTCAAGTACAATGTCTTTCCCTTGTTCGAGATACCAAAGAAAACAATTAATTACCAATAGTTAATTAACTAATTGTTTTGTTAATTGATTGTTGTGTTGTCAGGTAAAAGAAATAATTGTACAAAAATTCAACTTGATCCGAAATTGGGTGTCGGAGAAATAACGACAGAATGACAGACAGAAAAAAATACTTTTGACAATATTTCTATTCAATTCAGTACTTCATGGAACCTAGAATTAGGAACCTGGAATCAGGAACCTGGAATTTCAAAAACGGTTCTAATGATTTTCCTAGAAAATTAACACAGAGTTTTTTGACGTTAAAAAAACCCTCTTTAAAATAAAACGAAAGCAAACAACAGTCATCGAATTTTATGAGCGTAACCGAAAGTGGTTTTGAGTTTAAAAACACCTTCCAGGTGGGTTTGAGTTTAAACACCCTTTTAGATGATTTTGAGTTTAAAACCCCCTCCAGCAGGTTTTGAGCTTAAACCCCCCCCCCTCTTGAATATAAAACTAAAGCAAACTACAGCAAACAAATTCTATGAGCGTAGCCAATGGAAGTTTTCTGTTTAAAGCCCACCTCCAGAGGTTTTTAAGTTTAAAACACCCTGAAGAGGGTTTTGAGTTTAAAACCCCCTTTCAAAGAGTCTTGAGATTAAAACCCCCTATTTAGTATTTAACTAAAGCAAAACTCACATCAACAGATATTTTGGACGATAAAACTCCCCTTTTCGATAAAAATTCTAAAGCAAATTAGTCACCAAATTCAATGAGCATAGCCAAGAAAAAGAAAAGCTACAATTAATAAACTGTATGAGCGTAACCAAAAGGCGTTTTGTGGTTACCTCCCCCCGTCTAATTAAAATCTAAAGCAAAATATAGTGACCTATTTCCACCAGTCGTTTGGCTCCATTAAAAAGCGCAGTGAATCGCAGACTTGGTTTTAAACCTATTATTGTAATAGAAGAATAGTAGGATAATGCACTGTAGATACTTAACAATATGCTTATATCAACTCACTCTGTCTGTCTGTCAAAAAGTTTGGACACGTTATTTCTCCCACACCCAATCTCGGATCAAACTGAAATTTTGCACAATTATTTCTTTTACCTGACAACACAAGAATCAATAAAAAAAAAACTATTCCTTAATTAGCTATCTATTTATCTAACAAGTTACACTTTTGATATTTGATAAGAAGATCTAACAACTAAGTTACATTTTATCTAATAGGTTAACCTTATCTAACAGATGAAAAAAACAACAAGTTCTTAATCTCAAAGTGTTTGTCTATTTCATCGGATTGTTTTGTACACTTTGAACATGTTACAACTAATACTTCCAGTGTCAATAGCGGTTAAGACTGACTAAATGAATCTTCGCAAGTTTTCAAAAGTTCTCTCTGGCTGGGATGTACTTGAAGTAATTTGATTGTGTTTTACTTGAAGCGAATGCTGACTGTAACATTATTCCTGCTACAACTACTGCCCAGACTAAATGACATGTAAACTCACAATGTTCATTCAGCCTTTCAAGTGTCTATTCGCTCGTTTGCGAGTTCAAAAGCAAAGTAACTCCGTGATGGAAACCTGAAAACGGAGCCGACGAATTGAATGTTTTTTTTTCCTATGTGGATCTGTGAGAGGATTCAATTTCCCTGATCTCCCAAGAGACTCCTGGCCAATCTTGCTGAACAATTCCCAAACTCTAAAGCTGACTCTCTAAAGTCGAGTTAAGTTTGGGCAATAGTGGAGCTCTGTGAACGATTAGAATGTACTGAGGATGCGCCTTGAGGAAAGGGGAATCAAGGGGTGGCACATCGACAATAGTAGAAGTAAATTGCTGAAAACTGGCTGGGAAATTAAATGGGACGATGATTAAATGGCTTAGATTGAAGATTGATTAGGTAACAACAATTAGAAAACATTTCTGTACTAATTGTAGAGCTAAACCTTGATGAATATTGAATCAATAACAATTAGTAAGAACTTCATGATTATTGCAGACAGAGGGGAAACACGAAGTATGTCCTAGTTCTAAAGGAAACAGTTGAAGTCACGTGATGATGACATTGAAAACAGAAACACTTAATACGCCATAAAAATAAATCATATTGGACAGAATACAATTTCAAACAAGCAGGCATTCTGTACGGCGCTATGTAGGCATGTTTGAAGGTCTATATGTGTTCCAAATCAGTCATTATCTGCTATCGTCTAGATTTTCAGCTGGCTATCAAAGCTGCACAAATGCCAGACCTCTACAGATCTGAAACTAGCAAATTCTAAATATTATCAGTTCCTTCTTAGTTCAGCCCACTTATAAGTTGGCAACTTTTTAGTCTGTCACTAAGGAGATACATCAGTAAACTGTAACCACAATGACATATAGATGTAGGTATTACATTATCCTAAGCAAATATCAAACTGACATCTCTAAAACCAGTTGCTTCCACTCTAGTAGATCTAGAAGTGAATGAATCAATGGCTTATCTTCTCATTCTTTCAGAGCTACTTCATTCCATAGACAGATGGACACACAGAAAGAGACGAAGATAGATGTTTCAAGTAATAGGCTACGTGGGCCAACACAGTGGTGACTAGCTACATTCTAGAATCTTATCTCGAACTATTCGAAATTTAATAATGCTACTACAAAGTAATACATCTTTCACTCCTATTTTGCAAAACATTTATCTGTTCCGCGACCAGTAGAAATACTATAAAATAGAAATAATAATAGCATTGTCTTCAATGCCGGAGATAATAAAGGACAGGGCCGGTCTTAGGCATTTCAGGATGTCATTCAATATGGCAAACGCCAATCCTACGCGCGATAAAAAAAAACGACATTGTCAGCTTTTATTTAATAAAAATATACCAATAAGGCGAATTTTTACCATAAAAAAGGTTCAAATAAATAATTGACTTGTATAGTCACTGTCATACAAATATTGATCTAAATCTATCTCGACCTCTTTAAAAAAAAAAAGCGATATTTTGTTAGTCGATAGTAAATCTAAAAGACAGATCTAAATGTTTATCGACTTTTGTTGAAAAACTATCATCTACTGTAGATGGCTCGTAAAGTTAATTTGACAGTGATTTTGTATTTAGTAAGTAAAATGCAAAGACGAATTTATTTTCTAATACAAAATCATAATTTTCACATATTATCCTTATCACAACCCAGAATGGGCTCCACGCAATCCGTTTTGCATAGGGCCCCGCAATCTGTAGGACCGGCCCTGATAAAGGAGTGCAGTGCATCAGCTAGGCAAGCCTAGTTGCGATCTCCATTTAAAATACTGTGTATGCTACATGCTAGAGACATTCTTAAGTGCCCAAGGATTCAAAGTCTATCTTTTTTTTTATCTGCTGAGATGCTGTACTTAACTCTATTCTTGTTCTTGACCGGGTTGTAAAAGTTATCAAACCATTCTTTGCTATAAATTCTGAAACATATTAGAGGGAGATAACTCCTATAATTTTATGAAATCTGGTCCAGCACTAAGGAGGACAAACTTGTAAAGCACTGAACTTTGCAGTGCAGCGTTGAGTATTGATACCGTCTGCTTCCTTAATAGCATTTTGTAAGGAGTGCGAATGAAGATAAACATCGTGTGTTATTAGAATGAATCATAACTGGAGGGGGGGGGGGCGGGCTCATAAAAAGGCAGCAATTACAAGCATACATTACCATCTGCCCCGCCACTCCTCTTCTCCCTTGTCTGGTGGTCAACGTGGAACCTTACGAGGGAGTATCTGCGGTCGCCTTATGTAAATATGGAAATCCGTTTAGGGGAAAATAGCAGGAGGGGCAATAATTATTCTTAAGACAGACCATGATCTTTTATTGATGTTTATACCGTGGGTGCGAAGAACAATAGCAACTCTTTTCTGTCGTCTGCTATTTCTTTCTTTTTTTAAAAATATAGCGGTCAGTACTACTAACGTAGTTGTATGTTTTGATTTACATGACTAGTTTACATAGCATGACTAAGCAATAAAGTTGTATGTTTTGATTTACATGACTAGTTTACATAGCATGACTAAGCAATAAAGTTGTATGTTGTGATTTACATGACTAGTTTACATAGCATGACTAAGCAATAAAGCTGTATGTTGTGATTTACATGACTAGTTTACATAGCATGACTAAGCAATAAAGTTGTATGTTGTGATTTACATGACTAGTTTACATAGCATGACTAAGCAATAAAGTTGTATCTTGTGATTTACATGACTAGTTTACATAGCATGACTAAGCAATAAAGTTGTATGTTGTGATTTACATGACTAGTTTACATAGCATGACTAAACAATAAAGTTGTATGTTGTGATTTACATGACTAGTTTACATAGCATAACTAAACAATGAGGTAGGAGGAAGTGAACGATTTAAAACAAACAAAAAATCAAAATTTAAAAAAAGCTTATATTAAGTGTAATTGGCAAGTTAGCTGTATCAGTCATATAATCAAATTTGTATTAGATCTAGACTAACAATTATAAGTCTGTGCAAATAGAAATATTTTTACAAAGCTTCTATCAACTATGTCTGTATGTCTGTCTGTCTAGTAAAAAGTTTGAACTCGTTATTTCTCCAACATCCCATCTAGGATAAAGCTGGAAATTGTGCAATCTTGGCGTGTTTACCGTGTGTTGTCTAATTAAAACACTATTTCACTTATTCTAGCATTGTATGAGTACAATATTAGAGTATGTACACATTTGAGCAGTGTGTATGAGTGCATAAAGAGCAGTCTATGTGTCCAATGTTAAACGAGTCTATGTGTACATAACTAGAGCTGTGTGTACGTACATGACATTGCCTATAAGTTTTGTGAAATAAAAAATAATTTGCATTCCTAACACAACATTAATTTGGGTGTAGTTCTAAAACTTGGATAGACATGTGACATCTGAAACAATCAGAAATATTTCTAAAACTTGGATAGACATGTGACATCTGAAACAATCAGAAATATTTCTAAAACTTGGATAGACATGTGACATCTGAAACAATCAGAAATATTTCTAAAACTTGGATAGACATGTGACATCTGAAACAATCAGAAATATTTCTAAAACTTGGATAGACATGTGACATCTGAAACAATCAGAAATATTTCTAAAACTTGGATAGACATGTGACATCTGAAACAATCAGAAATATTTCTAAAACTTGGATAGACATGTGACATCTGAAACAATCAGAAATATTTCTAAAACTTGGATAGACATGTGACATCTGAAACAATCAGAAATATTTCTAAAACTTGGATAGACATGTGACATCTGAAACAATCAGAAATATTTCTAAAACTTGGATAGACATGTGACATCTGAGAATATCAGAAATAGTTCTAAAACTTGGATAGACATGTGGCATCTGAAACAATCAGAAATAATTCTCTTCAGTTCATGTGCACATTGTAACCACTTTGTTTTATACAATGCTTCAGTTAACACGTGCACATTGAGGACATTGATACCTAGGATGAGAATTGATCCCACATTTGGAGCATACAAAAATTGACACGTAAAATGTAAGAACTATGAACTGTCTTTATGTGAACTGTGACTTGACATTCCAGAGGAAACCGATTGCCAATGATCCAATTGGTAAGTTCTAATCTTTAAAACTCTTCAAAGCCTCGGACAAAGGCGGTGGAGAGGTCTAGGATGTCCACTCCCGGTCAGCCTTGCCCTTCTAGGCGTTAATATCATCAGCTCAGGGGGCTTGTCCTTAATGATTGAGTTTGCTGACCCATGCGCCCGGGATGACCGCGGGATGACCACTCACGCGCGATGGTCAACGAGGGACAACAGATTAGATAAACGTCCATCAAATCAAGGCTTCTGATTATATCGGGCCGGCCCGTTAGGAACGCTGGCTACTGGCGGTCTGAACAAATTTCAATCTAAGTGATTCTGTCCGGTTAATTTTAAATTTCCTTTTCTTTCTGTCACGATGATGGGAAAGTAGTGTAATATATGCACAACTCTCTAGTGTACAATGTACAGAAGTGTAATATATGCACAGCTCTCTAGTGTACAATGTACAGAAGTGTAATATATGCACAGCTCTCTAGTGTACAATGTACAGAAGTGTAATATATGCACAGCTCTCTAGTGTACAATGTACAGAAGTGTAATATATGCACAACTCTCTAGTGTACAATGTACAGAAGTGTACAATGCAAAACAGTCAGCGTACAATGCACAACAGTCTAGTGTACGATGCATAACAGTCTAACGTACAATACAAAACAGTCAGCGTACAATGCACAACAGTCTAGTGTACAATGTACAACAGTCTAGTGTACAATGTACAACAGTCTAGTGTACATTGTACAGAAGTGTACAATATAAAACATTCAGCGTACAATGCACAACAGTCTAGTGTACAATGCACAACAGTCTATTATACAATGCACAACAGTCTAGTGTACAATGTACAGAAGTGTACAATGTAAAACATTCAGCGTACAATGCACAACAGTCTAGTGTACAATGCACAACAGTCTATTATACAATGTACAACAGTCTAGTGTACAATGTACAGAAGTGTACAATGCAAAACAGTCAGTGTACAATGCACAACAGTCTAGTGTACGATGCATAACAGTCTAACGTACAATACAAAACAGTCAGCGTACAATGCACAACAGTCTAGTGTACAATGCACAACAGTCTAGTGTACAATGTACAGAAGTGTACAATATAAAACATTCAGCGTACAATGCACAACAGTCTAGTGTACAATGCACAACAGTCTATTATACAATGCACAACAGTCTAGTGTACAATGTACAGAAGTGTACAATGCAAAACAGTCAGTGTACAATGCACAACAGTCTAGTGTACAATTGCCTAGTGTACATTTGTGTAGTGACAAGAGAAAAAGACCCCCTGATTAGGAAAAGTTGATTGTATTTTGTATTTTAAAATGAAGTAATTTAAAGAGATGTCAAATAGAATGAAGGCCAAGAGAGAACACAGTTATACACAGTACATTTCTACAACTTTAAAGTTCTCATAATTTGTGGTCTATACATTAATTACCGTTCTATACGGGTTGCCTGAATCAGTCAGGAAAACAAAAGACTTAGCAGAGTTTAAGTCACCAAATTAACATGCATGACTAGATTGACACATTTAACACTTATGACGTAATTATCTTCTCTTTTGAAGTAACGTCTGTAATTTATAAGATAAGATAGTGGCCTATATACTGTACATAGAAAGTAAGCTTCTCAAATGGACCTATATAATCTACTAAACGCTAAAGATGAGAATGCATGAAAACCTCAACCAACTTAGTAGCCTACAAACATGTCTTATACAAAAGTAAAACTATCAAAGTATTGCAAGTGTTAGTTGTATTTTGAAAGCATTCTTTCATTCCCTCTGTTTGGTTGGTTTCCAAAATGTGTACGATCAATTAATAATAAAGAATATTTTACCTCCAAGTCATCAGCAGGACGGCGGAGGATGGGGTACGAACCCGGGCTTGCGACGACAGCCCGTAGTGTTGACCACACTACCAGTAAGACTGTACCTATCTAGGTAAGTAAATTTCACTGATTGAATACTTACAATAAATTCTAACCAATTATGTGACATGAACTAAGTTTCTGTTTACTTTTGCCTTTCTTCAAGTGACTTGAATACATAGTGACTAGTCTAACTTTTTTCCCCTTGGCTCGATAGATTTAGGCTTACATTGCTATTCTATGTAGAACTATAATTTTCTATCTGGAAAACATTTTTCCCCAAAGTTCATCTTTACTAACAATAATGTTAAAAAAAAATAGAATAGATTAGAACACAGGGTGCAGATATATAGTAGGGGTAGGTTGATCAGTTTAACAAACAGATACTCAATAGTGTTTCTTTGTTGGTACCGTTAGTTTGATTGTTCCCTTTCAGACCATGCGATCTATAGTGTTAAGGTCATCTGTTTCTATGGCTAATGATTAACGAGCAGGGTGTTATGTGTTCAGCACAACGACCAACCGCCTTTACTTTCCCCAACTTAAGTCAGGTACCCATTAGAGTTGGGTGGACTTGGGCGCCCTAAAAATCCCGAAATTTAAAATCCCAGCCTTCACTGAGATTCGAACCCAGGACCTCAGGTTCGGAAGCCGAGCTTTTAATCACTCAGCCACCGCGCCCCCAGTTTGATTATTCAGTTTGTATGTAAATGTCTAGACGGTGGAGAAGTCTAACCCTAAATTAAGGAAATTAGGATTAGGGAAATTAAAATTTTTAGGATTAGGTTTAGGGAAATTAAAATTTAAAAAAAAAATTCTTATTTTAAAGCAATTGATTGTTAAATAAGTATTGAAAACGAAGGCCTGGAATGTTCTTACAGCGGCTGATGTCTACACACAAATGCGTGAAAGAAAATTATGAGTGAAAGTCAAATCGATGAAACTCAACGGGAACGTAGATTGAGGATTTAATGATGGGAAAAAAAGTAATGTCTTTATTCTGTTGGTGTCGCGCATGCGTGTTGCACGAAATGATGATAAAGATGGCTGACAAGCTACTTCCGGGATTTCTATTGATGAAAAATCACGCCACGTTAGAATCGGAAGATTTTTTTAAAAGCTTTATTGCAACTATGTTGTTAAATAGTTCAAGTAAGGGACTATGGGAAACATCTATACAGTTTATAAAGCAACTTTTTGTTCTAAATACAACAATAGAGCCTGGTGTAGCCTACATAGAGTAGACATAGCAGTCATGGACAAACTAGATCTAACAAAGTACATCTTAAAACTAATATGTTTACTTTGTTTGCACCTAAATCTAGCTAGAAAGAGCATGGAATAAGTAAAGTGAGCTCTTATGTTTAGCGGGAGAGTACTTCTAAACGATCTACACTACAAGCAGAGTAATCAGGGAAACATCAGGAAAGACATTGATATTTATGTAACTGTAGACAATACCTGGACCCTCAAATGTCATTATGCTGCATTATGCGCCTTTGGACGCCATTCGACACCTACCTACTAATTGATCTGACCATGAATCCCATTAAAAGTCCTATTTATCGAAATACTGTAATCAGCGGAAAGCATCACTGAAGGATACGACAACCAGTAAACCTGACAGAAATTGGTTTGATTGTTCAAGCAATGCAAAGACTAGTGTTGCACTCTACAGACAAAGGTCCGGGAACTAAAATGTAAATGGTGGCTTCAGCTCTCTGTACACAGGCAAGGATACACGGACGCTTGAGTCAAACGCTCTTTCGTTGAGTCTCTTCGATGGCTCAACATACCAGTCCATGGCGTCGTTGTCCGTAACAATACACAATAGAGCTGGTAACCCTTCGTCGTGTCTTCATTGGAGTGTTGACTGTGTTCAGGTGAAGGTAACAACTCATTCCAACTAAACAACTGACAAGAGGCGAATGGCCAACAATGACATGAGACAATCAAGAGAGTGCTGACAACTCAAACATTGAATCCGGTACTGAAGGGAATCCGTCTATGTCGTCGCTGTCGCTAATAAAATACAACTGTTTTTATTACAATACGTCTAGTCAAGTCAAAATTTCATGGAACCTGGAACCAGGAATTTGAACGCGTCGCGGATCTTAAAAACGGCACTAACAATTTTCCTAGAATTTTAACCACTAGTGTAGGCCCTATATCGCTGAGAAAAGAATTACTAGCCATTTGGCCACATTGGGAAAACATTAGTTTTACCGCTATAATTTTACAAAGTAAAAAATAAATGTCAATTGGACTTGAGAACTAGACATATCTAAAGCCAACATCGGTTTTGAAAGGGCTATCGCGTTCGGTGGTTATTATGCATTGTTGATTCAAGAGTTTAATAAATTAATGTTCAAGAAAATTTTGCGCAATGTTTTCTGAGTCTAGATGTAATGGCATATCATTGGAATTATTCAATTTAAAAGAAAGTGTAGTCAGCCGTAGTGTACCGATAACTGAGTTTCTTTAAGTTTATTGAAAGATTATCTAGGCTTGCTTATATTTTTACACATTACATTTAGATTCTATATCTAGAAGTAGATCTAGATCTGGACTAGATTTTAAGAGTTTTAAATAAGAGAAAAAATATTGGAAGACAACGGCCACCCGCTCCATCAGAACTACGTCAGGTCGTCGCGAAATGGGCGACTGCTGTCAATCAAAACAAGAACGGAGCGGTACAAAAACTCGTTCGTACCTCACTCTGTCAGACTCTATCACCGCCACTCATTGATTAGGGAACATGAAATGCACCAAGATACCTGTGTGTAGTCGCTGAATGAACTCTTTATCTTGTGTATGTTGTATTTATATGTATTTTTCTGTTGTGTTGTCTTTATATGAGAAAAGAGTCCTTGTAATCACAACTAATTTCCGTAAGGATCAATAAAGCAGTCTTAGTCTTAGTTCTAGATCTAGATGTCCATATAATGAAAGTACCAATAAATAATTCAATTTTAATTGCACAAGTTTGCCAAATTGGTTACATTGTTCGTTCAAGAAGCTGACAGAGTCAATATCAAACTTCGATACCCGATTTGAACCAAACATTTTATTATTATTTTATATTTTAGTTTATTTTGAGTTGTATAATGGAGGTATTGTCTTTATTTCTAATTTAATCTTTTTTTAAATATTTTTCTTGTTTCATATGTAATTCTTGTCTTTGTTTTTATTATGACCTTATTGTCGTTATATAAAACTTAACCCTTATGGACCTCGTTCACCAATCGTAAACAAACAACATTTAGCCACGTGATAATATTGATAAAACAATGAAAATTACGTATCACGTGACAGCCTATATGGATTGCCTAATTTGTATAGAAGAAAATAGAGAACCACGTAGCAAAATGTTGTTTGTTTACGATTGGTGAATGAGGTCCATTAACTTTTTCGCGAAAAAAGTCCTTATTGTGAACTAGTATACCCTAACAATAGATAGACTAAACACTACAGCTTGTTATTTAGTTACAAAAGGTCTTTAACTAAGGAATCCATGGCATATATTCCACGGAAAATGTTCTCCTGCATTTGAATAAGTCCAACTGGTAATACGGAAACTAAAGATAAAACACTTGGTTCTGATGGCCTTGTGGCAGAATTCTTCAAGATTAAGGTGTCGCCCTAACAGAAAGGCTAATACTTATAATCAGACTACATTCCGCATGACCTTCAAAATGCCACTATTATATCTCTGTATTAAAAGAATGACACGTCTAACAAAATGTAGCTACCGTCACATTGCTATTTCTGGTCTGAGAAATCTATCGTGTCTTTAGGATTGTAAGACAACTTCCAGACTAGCCCGGCACTGACCCAGCACTGACCGAGACCAATCGTTCTAGAAGGCAACACTGACCTTCCACGTCGCAGCATGTGGGCCGTTTAGACCAATAGCTCATTGCCACGTCAAAGGTCCGACGTCACGATCTAACTGGAATATCATCAGGTCCAGAAGCTTTATCTGGTTTTATGTTTCTAATAGTTTTTGGGTCCATTTTTTTACATTTGTATCTCGTATGTTTTCTACTTGGTTTAAATCTATTAATATTTCTTTGTCTCCTGGGGCTGAGAATGCTGATGCATAACATTTATTAAGAATGTTAGCTTTAATTTCATTATCGTTATGTGTTATCTTCACTTTTTAATGAGTATGCTCCTGTTGTTTCCATTTTCTTAGATTTAATATATGACCACACATTTTTATTGATATCTTCAGATAATACTTTACTTTTGTATTCACTCTGCAGCTGTCTACTAACTTTTTAGGTTAGATGTTTGATTTTAGGGTACTTTCTTTAAATTTTTAAAATAGGATTTCTTTCTGTTTGCAAAGTGCATAACCCTGGACATGACTTATGTGTGAGGAACATTTGAAACAAATGTTGATTAATGCTTAATGGGCTTAAATTTATCCTCCCGCTTATAGTTGTAGGCCTTATATTTATTTAATTTCTTAATACTGTTTATTGAAATTATTAGTTTCTATTTACAGATCAAGATAAATTTTGATAAATCTAGATCTAAATATTTTAATATAATCTACACACCTCTAGACTCTTTAATATCTATCTATCTAGATTTATTGATATATCATTTCTATTCTAATCTAATAAAAATCTATCTGTGCCATATCTTGATTCTACATTCCAAACAATTAGTTCTAGAATCGGTGATTCCCAAAGTGGTCTATATAGACCCGCAGGGGGTCTACGACGACTTCCAAGTGTCTACGAGAGTGAAAAAAAAATGAATTAGAAGGGTCTATGAGATGTAAATTGGGGTCTACGAGAGTGGATCTCATTGACGCAGGTCGAGACAATCAATCCTATTACTTGCTAATGTTAACTCACACACAAATATGAGATGTAGGCTACCTTAGTTAATATACGCTTTCAATTTTAATCCTGTCATTCGAATCATTTTTTTAAACATTAAGTTATACGCTGCAAACAGCATATATTTCTCTATAAATCTGGACGAGTTAACCTTGCCTGGTAATGAAGCATTATTGTTGGGTTAACCCCCCACTCACACACACTCTTCTATAAAACAAAAAAAAAATAATACAAACGACAGTGGACAGCGCTCCCCCCAGACCTCCTGACTGGCAAGGAGTGTTTTTTCAATACAGTCTTTCCACTTAACTCCAGGGAGAACCTATATATATATATATGGGCGTAGCAGGATTTTTTTAAGGGGGGGGGGTTAGGGGGGAGGATAACCTAACCCTAACCTCATGCGACGCTCTGTCACAACCTTACTAAGGGGTCGACTTACAGTTCGGCATAGGATTTCCTTGATTGAGACCTGATCTCTATAACTGACTCCTAAAATCCGTCTTAGCCATCTTTGTTGAGCCACATTTAGTCTTTTTCAATTTCGGCAGATGACTATTCACTGCAGTTTATTACTGGAGTCCAGCCACTGGTAGAAATGTGTAACCTCTCTTACCAACACTCTTGGAATTAGTTGAGTGTAGTTTGCTTTAGATTTTATATCGAAAAAGGAAGTTTTATCGTCAAAATCCTTTTTTTTTGGGGGGGGGGGAGGGGGCGTTGAACTAAAAAATCTCTGGAGTTTTTTTTTTTTTTAATTGTAAACCCCTTAACTACGCTCATATAATTTGGTGACTGTAGTTGCTTTAGAATAATATTGAGAGAGAGAGGTTTTCAACCTAAAAACTCTCTGTAGGAGGATTTTAAACTCAAAACCATCTAGAAAATTTAAAAAGGTTGAAATTTTTTTAAAAATCCCTCTGGAGGAGGGGGGTTAAAACTTAAAACCCCCCTTGGCTTGGCTACGCTCATAGAATTTTGAGTGTGTAGCTGGCTTTTTTTTTATATTGAATAGGTATTTTTTTAGCATCGAACCCCGCTAAAGGGGAGTTTAAACTAGAAACCCTCTTTGGCTACGCTCATAGAATTTTGAGTGTGTAATTTGCTTTTTTATATTGAAGAGGTATTTTTTAGCTTCAAACCCAGCTGGAGTGAGGTTTAAACTATAAACGCTCTTTCGCTACGCTCATAGAATTTTGAGTGTGTAATTTTCTTTTTTTTTTTTTTTTTTTATATTGAAAATGTGGTTTTTAGCTGCAAACACCGCTGGAGCGGGGTTTTTTTTTTTTTTGGCTGCGCTCATAGAATCTGGTGACTGATGTATGGGTAGTCTTATATTGAAGAGGAGGTTTTATCTTAAATTTCGGAGGGGGGTTTAAAATCAAAACCACCTTGATTAACATGAACGAATAATAACAAAACTCTAGGTATACGCTATAGACACCAAATCAGCTGTTTAATCTTACGTCATCTTGGTTGACAACAACAGTTACAAGGGATGTTACTCCCAAACACCGAGTGGTGCAACCTATATAAAACACACATGAACATCCTTCCTTTTCTCTAGCCAACAAAACATATTTCAGAAATATTAAAATAAAAATTAAAATACCAAAATTAATAACACATCTTATTTTATAAATATTGTAACAACTAAAAATAAAAATAAATTTCAATTTAGAGTGCGACACACATAGAATAAATATACCAACATACATATTAATATTGTCATAAAAGTTCTTAGTACATAGGCCTATCATAATCCCTATGACATAAAGGTCTTTTTGTTCTCGAGTGCTAGTTCTTGCGGGTTTATTACTATCACCATTATTGTCTGGTACACGAGAAACTACTTCAGACTGTGCTGCATGTTGAGAACAGGTATCAGAAAAATCTCATTATCATTATCATCAACCAAGACATTCCCATCTTATACATTAGTGTCTTTCAAAATAGTTTTCATTGACCTAATAAGACATCTGTTGCGTATGTAGAATCCTCCATTATCTCCCTTGATCTTATAAGATCTTGAAGATGGTTGTTCCCTGATTATTCCAGGATACCATTCTGTTTGACCTGGGTTTTGGTAATAAATAGTTTGCCCTAGATGGAGTTTTGGTAAATCCCGAGCTTACTTATCATATTGTCTTTTTACTTGTCGTTTGTAATTCTCTTTCTTCTCAGCTACGACATGTTCACTTAAACACTTTGAAGTGCTGGGAATCAATGTCCGAGGACTTCTTTTGGTGCACATTTCAGCTGGGCTAAATCCAGTACATTGCCGAGGTGTGTTTCTGAGTTCCAGTAAAGCTTCATATGGATCATGACAATTACATTTAGTTTTCAGCATTAAATTCTTCATTATCCTTACAGCAGCTTCCGCCTTACCATTTGTTCTCGGATAACCTGGATCTGATCTGATCTGATGGATGTTCCATCGCCTTGTGAATCTCAAAAACTCATTTGAACTAAATTGTGGACCGCCATCTGTTACTAACATTTTCGGAACACCAAAAACGAGCATATTGTCCTTTCAATTTTCTAATCACATCATGTGATGTTGTTGTTGAAAGATAATCATATTCAATAAAATTAGAGTAATAATCAACAGTACTGTCTTCCATCCACTTTCATCAGGTCAGCTCCAACTTTTTCCCATGGTTCATAGGTTTCCTTTCTTGACAAGCAGTGCATGTCTCTACCATCTACTTTATTTCATCAGCCATACCTGGCCAGAACATCGTCTGTCGGGCCCTCCTCATCATTCCATCATACGCAATGTGTGCAGGTTTTTCTTCATTTCTTGATATATACTGAAAGGTATGACTACCCTTTCTCCTTTCAAGATTACTCCATTACTAAGTCTCAAAGTATCAGCAAAATCAAATTATGGTTTTATCGTGTAGACTAAATCTTGTTTTCTTTGAGGCCATCCATTCATAATTTGCTTTGATAATTTATTTAGTGTGTCATCTGAGTCTGTTTCTTGTTTTATTCTTTCTAATAACGGATTCAGTATGCCCACAACTTGTGTCTGGCATATGTTAAAAACACCATCTTGCTTCTCCTCTTGATTGCACAGTCGTGATAATGTGTCAGCAACTGTTTCCTTCTACCCACTGAAATGAGAAATCATAACGATTGCTCCTTAACATTAAGTTTTGTAATCTTCTTGGAGCCTGGTTTAGAGACTTCCTTTAGATGTTTTCAAGTGACTTATGATCATTTATCATTATTACATGTCTTCCAAATGTATATTCATTAAATCTTTCTAGCCCAAAAACTACGGCAAGTAATTCTTTTTCAATCTGAGCCCACCGTTTTTCAGTTGGTGTCAATGCTTTAGAGGAAAATTCTATTGTTTGTCCTTCATGCATTAGTACAGCTCCAAGTCCATCTTGACTACTGTCCACTTGTATTTTACGTTTCTTGTCGGGGTTATAGAATATAAGGACTGGAGTATTGGTAATCATGTTTTTATCTTGTTGAATGCCTCTTCACATTTTTCTGTCCATCTAAAATTGCAGTCTTTCTTTGTTAGTTCTCTTTATTGCTGAGACACTTCGGTTAGATTGTTCACAAATTTTGACAAATACAGCACCATTCCACATAATTTTCTTGCTTCCTGGCTATTTTCAGGTTTCTTCAATTCCAGAATTGATCTTCTTTATGTCAGGCTTTATGCCTTGCACACTAATGCAGTGTCCCATGAAACTTATCTGGTCTTGTTTCTCTACTGTTTTCGTTTCATTTAATTTATTGCATTTCTCTTTGCATCTCTCTCTTAATCTCTTCAGTTTGTCAAAGTGATCTTTTTCTGCTTCTTCTTTGTACTGACCACATTCCACCGCTTCCACCGTGTTGATTAACATAAACGAATAATAACAAAACTCTAGGTATAAGCTATAGACACCAAATCAGTTGTTTTTAATCCTACGCCAGTTACAAGGGATGTTACTCCCAAACACCGAGTGGTGCAACCCATTGACTTATATATACTACTCTAGACTGGACATGGAGATTTTTTAGCACTACAAAAAATGTAGTGAAATTTTTTTAGAAAGTTGGATCAAGGCGTTGTTTTGTAAAGTAGTTAAAAGCAATAAAGCTGTTGTTTTTTTTTTCAACCCTAACCTACGTAACTCAAAATTTAATTTTTAGACATAGATCAAGATCTAGTAATTGAATATCAAAAATAAGAGTACTCTCGTCTCATATACTCATAATTATCATTTTGCAATTTTTGGATACATAATCTAAAAAGATCGAGGTAATCAATCTATTTAAATGTACATTAGATGATTTAAATCAACATCAATTATTTTGATCTAGGATTTTTGAAACGTTATCTCAATGGAAACAAATAGGAAATGGCTTTGTTTCATATATTTGCGTGAATTTCTGAGAAATGATTTTGCATTATTTCTAAACTTTGAAAACTAAAGATCATTATTTTTCTAAGACAGAAATGATGGATTGCGGAGCCTGAAAAAAAAAGAGTTTACGTACATAACAATCTCTATATGTAGGCCTATAGGTCTGTGAATCCATCAGTCGCGGATAAGAATTTATTTCCGGTTTCCAGTCTAGATATAATATATAAGTCTATGGTGCAACCTATATAAAACACACATCCAACAAGCTATGCTCTTGGAATTTGGGAATAGTCGTTTACATTATGTTTGTTTTGTTTTATAGAAGAGGGGGATTTAACTGCAAAACTCCTTGTACCCCCTCCCGGCTACGCCCATGTGTGTGTGTGTATATATATATACCCTTTCAGTGGTGCAGGAATTTACCTACTTGGGTTCAACAATTGTCAGTAACCTAGACTTAGACATCGAGCTGACAAAAAGGATAGGAAAAGCTACCACAGCATTGGCAAAACTCTCCAAGCGCGTCTGGGAAAATGGTAAATTGACCACAGCGACCAAAATCCTAGTCTACAACGCCTGTGTTGTGAGCACTCTCCTTTATGGCAGTGAGAGCTGGTCAACATACATGTACCAAGACCACAGATTGAATAGTTTACACTTGCGCTGCCTGAGACGCATAATGGGTATCTCTTGGAGGGACCATGTCTCCAATCAGGAAGTTTTAAGATTGGCCCATATGAACAGCATGTATGCTCTCCTGACACAAAGAAGATTACGCTGGCTCGGACATGTCACCCGCATGCCAGATGGCAGAATCCCGAAAGATATCTTATATGCTGAGCTTGTGGAAGGAGTCAGACCCAAGGGCCGCCCAAGACTAACATATAGAGATGTCTGCAAGCGAGACATGAGAGCCTCAGGCATCAGCGAAAGTATGTGGGAAAACATAGCCAAAGACCGGAGTGCATGGAGACAGACTGTGCGTGCTGGGACAACCCTTGCTGAGAACAAAAGAATTGAAGCGGCTTTAATCAAGAGGGATAAAAAGAAAGCTGCCCTGTCTGCTAGCCCTAAATCAGAGGCATACACATGTACGAATTGTGGCAAAGTCTGCCGTTCTAGAATTGGCTTGATTAGCCACACCAGATTTTGCCCCGTCTCAAGATTAAGCCAAAACCAGTGACTCATTTGGGCGCATCCATTGCCTTTCGAGACAAAAGGAGCCATATATATATATATATATATATATATATATATATATATATATATATATATATATATATATATATATATATATATATTGTTGCATCTCTAGGTTAGGCACTCAACGAAAAGACAGGCAACTCAACACCGTTTAACAGGAAATAAATACAGGTGTTTATTCACTAGGGTAAACACATAACATCCTTCAGCTTCCTCAGAGTCTTACTACTAAGTATACCAGTCCTTTGCTACTTAACCCGAATGTGGACCAACGACAGCCTTCCCCGCTTCGCTTCAGGTCCCTACTACAACCTTCAGGCAGCACAAAAGTTGGCCTCTTAGTTTCCCAAACATTCAGACTCTTCACAATCCCTGATGCCCTGTTATTCTCTCTCTTCTAGTGTCTTCCTGTTTATGTTCAACAGTGCGCTAGTGCGCACCTCAAGCACTGGTGCAAGGCACTACGCCCACCTTAGTCTTTTCGTCCCGAAAAGAAACACGTATACGGTTGGTCAGTGCAGGTGGAGGTCGGTCAGTGGGAGTCACAGATTGAATGGAGCGTGCTTCCCACAAAGCCATCCACACTGCTCTCTGCAGGTGCCGCTTTCTCCTTCTCCAGTTGATCTGCCTTTGGTTAAGGGGGCGTCGTTTTCGTTGTCTGGCCTTTCTTTCCTTTCGTTGAGCTGCCTAAATCCCACTTCTGACACCAATTGTTGTAACTCTCTATGGCAGGCACTCAACGAAAGACAGGTCGGCAACAGTAAACAATGTATTTATTTATTATAAGCATCCACAAATAGTAATAGTTACTAGTTAGACTTGGACTTCTGCTATAAAGTCAAAGGGATTAAATGTCTTAAGTTCTAAGAGTCCTACTTCATACCAGAACACAGAACAGACCCAGTGTCGCTCCAGGTCTCCCACACAGTTTCCTAGTATCACACAGGACAGCACTCAGCACCAGACTGTTCAGACTCCCATGACTTTTTTGCCGGCTCACAACAGTCCTTCCCCTTGTTTATGTTCAACAGTGCGCTAGTGCGCATTTCAAGCACTGGTGCAAGGCAGGGTTACAACACTACCCCCACCTTAGTCTTTTCGTCCCGAAAAGAAACATGTTCATGGTTGGTCAGTGCAGGTGGATGTCTGTCAGTGGGAGTCACAGATTTAATGGAGCGTGCTCCCCACAAAGCCATCCACGCTGCTCTCTGCAGGTGCCGCTTTCTCCTTCTCCTGTTGATCTGCATTTGGTTAAGGGGGCGTCGTTTTCGTTGTCTGGCCTTTCTCTCAGTCAGCACCGAAGGCAGCTTCATTACAGGAAGAAAGGCAGTGGATGTCATGGCGGTGGTCATCAAGACCATTGGTCTTACACGTAGCTCCAGCACGCTTCCTCGATGCACCATAGGCCCCCAGGAGGCCTGGTTGTCAAACACGGCATAATCTTCAAGCGTGTCCGAAAGACATGTCTGTGGGGCACGTGGGCAACGTCCTATGTGCACAAGTCCATCTGCAGCACCGCCATCAGCGCTTCTCTTGCTGATACTGGTATCAGGACAAACGTCGGTTTAGTCAAGACTTTGTTGGCAGGTCTTCCGGTGATCATACTCTCCCCTCGAGGCGACCCCGTCAGCACAGTTCTTATTGAACGTCTGGGTGCAGGCAGGAATCACGATGACATGATCAGATCTGTGCTCAGCGCTGTCACAACAAATGTCAGGAATCTTGTCGTAGGAGCCAAGCTTGCACGGCTCGCTATTACAGTCATAGATAACGCTACCATCAGCGGCGTCTCCGTTGAGTAGCGGATTGTTTATACCTGTCGACATGGTAGCTAACTGGTCATCGGTCTACGAAGACTTCCAAGGGGTCTACGCAAGTGAAAAAATAAATTGGGGGTCTATGAGATGTCCACGGGGGTCTACGATAATAGATATCATTTAGGCAGGTCGTGACTTTAATTTGTATATCCCATTACTGTAATTTTTTCATACACTAATAAATGATTTGTACTTTGGGTAATCCTTTAAATTGTTGTATCAATACATATTTTAATAGATTAATTTTGTCTACGTGTAACTAGTGTTACTTGCTAGGTGGGTAGCAAGCCAAGGCAAATGAGCCCTTTCTGCTCGAAGCTTACTGGTTAAGGAGACAGTTACTCGCCTTCTGCTGTCAGTGAAAACAGTTCTGAAGACCCATTCTTTGAGCCACACATGAAAGATCAAGAAAAGCACGATAAACTGCTCTTTGCGAAATTTCTTACGATAATATTTAATGCAAATTAATTAATTAATTAAAATTTAAGGTTTGAACGACTATTTCATAGAAAAACAAATTCCTATATGAAACATACTATCCGTAGCAACAGAAGATAAACCTGAAAAAAAAAATTCCAGTAAGTTTGGTTCCAGTAATACATATTGTCATTTTAATTGGGTTAAATTTGAATTATATCAATAAAAAAGATAGATCTCTATAGCTTAAATTAAATTACTTTTTCACTCTTCAACTCTCTATAGTTAGAAACCAGTTTTTAAAAAAAGTTTATGAATTTGCAAAAATACAATATAAGTTAAGCAGGGGGTCTACCGAAAAACAGACAACATGGCAAGGGGTCTACAAGACAAAAAATTTTGGGAACCACTGATCTAGATCAAGACTAATCTAGAGTTAAAAATTGGCTTTTATAGAGTTCATTATGTACTGCGTGAAGGCTTTGCTCTGCGCATGTGTGACCTTTTTTCATGAATGAATATAGGCCTGTCTCAACACGGCTACGCAGCTTTAGCGAACGCATGTATTAAAAATGCTTTAGAAAAACAAATTTAAAAGTTAATTTGATTAAAATATGAAATGAATGGACTATAATTAGTATGTTCATGTGTTAAAGCATAAAATTATCTTTGCGAAAAGAAGTTTAGTAGAGAGATGTGTTAATGTGTAACCATTTGGTAATCATCTAATCATTCTAATGAAAGAATGTGCATCGGGATATCTAAATTCGCAGATATAAATAACGAATTAATGTAAAAATGCTTTTGAAACACACATTTGAAGGTTAATTTTATTATATAATGAAATCAATGGACTTTCTTTTGTATTTCCATGTGTCAAAGTAAAAACTACCTGCGCAAAGTGTATTTCTTAAAATTAGATCTAAATCCTTTCGATCTTTTCTCATATCAACATTGTTAACATAGCCTGTAATAGAGATGGTCTTATTTTTTTTTGAGGGATGTTAGTTAATGGCAGTGGTCAATGTTTGAACCTGAGACCACAGAGAAGACAGTTCGGAATGCAAACCATGGGCGTAGCCAGGGGGGGTTCTTGGGGTTCAAACCCCCCCCCCCCCGAAATGAAATCCCCCCCCCACAGGGGGGGGGGACGGAATTAAGTGACTGATTTTTGCTTTCATTTTGTTTATTTTAGGTGAGATTTTAATACTAAATCATCACTTACCACAGCACAGCCGAGGCAGTTTTGAGTTAAAAACCCTCTACCAGGGGGTTTTGAGTTTAAATCCCCCTACCAGGGGGTTTTGAGATTTAAAAAACCCCTATTAGGGGGTTTTGAGATACAAATCCCTCTACAAGGGGGCTTTGAGTTTAAAACCCCCTACAGGGGGTTTTGAATTTTAAACCCCCTACCAGAGGTTTTTGCAGTTAAACCCCCCTCTTCTTAAAACAAAACAAAAAAAATGCAAACAACAATCCCCAAATTCCAACAGCACAGTTGAGGAAGATTTTGATTTTAAAACCCCCTCCAAAATTTACGATTAACCCCATCTTCAATATAAAAAAAGCAAATTACACACTAAAAATTCTATGAGCGTAGCCAAAGGGGGTTTTAGTTTAACCCCCCCCCCCCCCACATCAGTTGGGGTTTGAAGCTAAAAAGTACCTCTTCAATATAAAAAAAAGCAAATTACACACTATAAAATCTATGAGCGTAGCCAAAGGGGTTTTGAGTTTAAATTCCCCTCCTCCAGATGGCTTTTTCTTTAAAGTTTAAAACCCCTCCAGATGGTTTTGAGTTTAAAATTCCCATACAGAGCGTTTAGAGTTGAAAACCTCTCTCTTCAATATTATTTTAAAGCAAACTACAGTCACCAAATTCTATGATCGTAGCTAAATGGGGTTTTGAATTAAAAACAAAACAAAAAAACTCCAGAGATTTCTTAGTTTAAAACCCCTCAACAGATGATTTGACGAAAAAAACTTTCCTTTTCGATATAAAATCTAAAGCGAAATACAGGCATGTAATTCCAAGAGCGTAGTCAAGAAAGGTTACAAATTTCTACCAGTGGCTTGGGCTCCATTAATAAAGTGTGAATAGTCTTCTGCCGAAATTGAAAATCATTAAATGTGTCTCAACAAAGATGGCTAAGACAGATTTTAGGAGTCAGTCATAGAGATCGGGTCTAAATCAAAGAAATCATATGCCGAACTGGGAGGCGAATCCTTAGTAAGGTTGTGACAGAGCGTCGCATGAGGTTTTGCGGGACATGTTCTCACACAAAATGAATTACGCAAAATAAGAGTTGCGGAAACAGCTTGCCGGAAAATGCGCCGAACGGCGGAGAGGGTCTAAGTCAATAAGAATAGCACATTCACATTAGGTTTTTGAAATAAAACTTTTTAATAGCAAGATAATGCACTGTAGATACCTCAGAATATGCATTTTGTTGGCTTTCAATACCAGAAATAGTGCTCGGCGGCGGGGCTTCGCCCCGCGCTGGGGGAGCGCTGCGAACTCCCCCAGACCCCCTTGCTAGCAAGGGCGGGGAGTCTACAATAAACAATAAACGTCTTCCGAAAGGGTCAGGATGTAATAAAGATTAATTATGTACACACACACACACACACATATATATATATATATACATATAATTTTTTTCCGCGGGGGGGGCGGGGGATCCCCGCCCCCCCCCCCAAAACCCTCCCCGAAACAAAATCCTGGCTACGCCCATGATGCAAACCACACAACTTTCTGCGTTTCAAAACCTATTCAAATTTTGATCATTTTTATGTTAATGCAGATCTGAATGTCCATTGCAATGATGACTTGATCTGTAAAGGGGTTACATTTTTAAAAAATAAGTTGGATCTCATTCTTTGAACGATGCTATATATTAGAAATTGCAACGTGGAATACATATTAGAGGCCAAAAGAAAATCCACTGATGAGGGAAGACGTAGACGTCGTAAAGAACATTTAAATTGACCACCAGCTGAATATGCCATGGTTATGTCTTCGCTGGACGCGGCAAAATATCTAGTTTGCAGCTGGGGCTGCGTAGCCATGGAAAATACTGCATTTCTCATTAATCTTTCGACTCGACTGCCAGCCTTATGTATTAAACACTTTAAATTATGAATAGCTCTGCATTTTTTAATAACAATAAAAAAAATATATATTCAGTGATTAACTGGCAATAATTGAGTTTCTAAAATTTAATAAAATGAGTTGCCTAATTACATCAACAGTAGCCTATATGCATTACTTAACATTATATTGATACTATAATTTATTTTCCACTTCCCTGACTTCCCAGAGAAAAGAAAAAAACGACAACTCCTTCTCCAGTAGGATAATCTCTTTCATTTATAGTCTAAACACAATTTAAAACTTTGTTACCTACAGTTACAGATTAACTTGCTAACTTAACTATCTAATAATCTAATGATTCTATTCCATTCAACAAATGAGTCAATAGCGTGAGATAAATGAAAACTCTTTAATTTATATATATATATTTATAGAACTATGTAAGTATATAGGCCCGAATATACGGTACGAATATATTTAAATAAGAGTGTAATAAAATCCATATTTCGTATATCAATAATGTTATAGAATTGCTAGATTTAGGTCTAATTTTTGCCTTATAGATTAGTTTTTAGAAATTTAGATCTAGTACTCTTTTTTACTAGTAGATCTAAATCAGACTACTTTTAAGTCTAAGTTAAGGTTTAAGTTAAAGCTATTTGCCTAGTGTTGTACGGGGTTGTGACTCTAGATTCAAACTAAATATAATTGTAAATACTACAATAACTACATTGAATGAGCTCAACATTCACATTGTAATGTAATCATTGTTTTTTCCCCATTATATTGGGCCTATTTAGGGACGACTATAGGTTAATATAATCACTATTAAGTGTATAGATAGAGTATATAATTTTAAACTTTGTTTTTCTAGGTCTAGGCCCAGCACCTCGATCGGATCAGTCTAAATAGATAGGTCTTATCTCTAAATATCCAATACTACTATTACTAGATCTAGACTTCATCTAATTGGATTTAGATCTAAATTTAGGTCTACTTCGTACATCATTAATGATCTGAGAAAAGAACTCTGCTCTTGATCAAAAGCAGTAGATCTAGAACTAGAATAAGCCTGAAGCAGTAACATAAGCCATAAATTGCGTAACTTGACTAAAACGAAACATGTGAACTGAGGCTCGCGGTACTGCGTGGGCTGAAACGCTGTTCGCTTGACTAGATCAAGAATAAGCCGACAAACAGTAGATCTAACATGCAAAGCCATAAATTGCGTGATTTGACCTAATTTCCCCAACTCTAACATCCACTTTTTATAAATTGGCGTGTTTTAGTCGCCTTTGTTTTTAGAAACTAGCATTCCTGTAAAAAGGAATAGAGAAATACGCTAAGCCATAAACTGAAAAATTTGACCTAATTTCCCTTAAACTACGTCATCGACCTTGGTTGTCTGGGAAATACTGATCTCGAATGGCTTCGAGATTGTGAAATTTAATAGTCCCTAAAACTCACATTAAATTGCTTATATCTAAATAATTACAAAGAATATATGTCTAAAATTTCGTATGTATGTTTTTTTAAGCATTATGAATCTAAAAAAAAGTATAACACCGGTTTCCGCGTCTGACCCCAAAACCTCTTCAGTTGGTCTTTAAGTTTGTTTATTTTATAGGCCACTATACATACACTACGGTCTAAGTTGGTACCCAAGGAACATTTCTGCCAAGTTTTATCAAGATTGGTCAAGCGGTTTTTATTTCTAAACGCGGACATACATAGATCTACATACATACATACGCCAAACATTCTTCTTTAGTCATATATATATATATAATATATATATTAGTCATATATATATATATATATATATATATATATATATATATATATATATATATATATATATATATATACATACATATATAATAGATGGCGGGGGGGGGGGGGGGGGCAAAAAAATGGCTATGCCCATGGATCTAGCTAAACAGTCGGTCTACCGAAAACTGGACAAAAATCGCAACATAGTTTGGGAACCACTGAAAATCTCGATCTACCCGGAAAGCATCTTTAAAAATCCCCTGTATAGTGTATAGACAAAAATCTAGATCTAGGATCGAAACCTTGTCCTTGAATTTGCACAAAGATAGAAAAATCGATTCATACATCATCTACGGGGCCGGGTATAGATGTCTAGATCTAGATTTCTACATCTATGTGTCGATTTAGAAATGATTAATTATCTAGGATCTACTCTAGTCTAGATCTAGACTTGTAAACTAAATTAACTTATAATAAATACTACTTTATACTTATACTCACTCAGTGACTCACCTCCGAACTTCTAAAAAAATAATAGTCTTATACTTAGAAGACTCTTGAGTTTGAGTCAAGTAGTAATATTTTATTATCTACTCGTTATCTAGATCTAGAGACTTTAGTTATAGAATCATAACTTTTTAGTTTAGTTTAGTCTAGGCTAGAATAGATTCTAGTCTATAATCAAAATAATCAATAATGTTAGCCTATGTCAGTATATATTAATAATAATATAATATTATTAATATAACTATAAGCATAATTAGTATAATTATAGCCTAGATATAATATCTAGACTAGTATAGACTATATCTATAGAATAGTACTTTAATACTAATAGATCTAGAGTCTAGATCTGTTTCACTAATATTGCTAGTAAAATATTACTAAGTCACTATATATAATAAATATAATTATATATATATTTAATTATATTATCAGTGCTTCTTTTGTAAAAAAAAATAGGTGCCGGTATACTCAGTGATTGGGTGCCAGTACTAAATGATGGATTGCCAAACTTTTAACTACTAATAAATTAATACCTTTTTTTTACCTATCCCTTAGACTTAGTCTGTTGGACCGTTGGGGCACCAAGCAAGATTTGTCAACCGTCTTTCACCATTTCTCCCTGTTTTTTTGCCTTGTTTAAAACCTCTATCAATGGTAGGCCTGTCCATCGCTTTCTCTGTCTGCCTCTTCTTCTTTTTCCTGGTACTGTTCCCTGAAGGAAGGTCTTTGCGAGCCCCGTGAATCTTGTAATATGGCCATATATTTTAAGCTTGTGTTTCTTTACAATAGTTAGCAGGTCATCATGGGGTCCGATCGCTGCAGTAACCCTGTCTCTAATCTCTTGGTTTGTTATGCGGTCTTGGAAAGTGATGCCTAGGATCTCTCTGTAGCATCTCTTTCCATTGCTAGGATCCTCCTCTCTAGCTCTGCAGTCAGCATCCAAGACTTGCAAGCATATAAAAATGTGGCCATGACCAGGGAGCGCATCAGTCTACATACAAGAAAAGTAATAATTTTTTCCTTCCATTCAAAAAGGTGCTGGTATGCTGTACAGTCACAAAAAAAGCACTGTATATTATACAAGGGTTGCGTGGAATTTTGCTGTTTTTTTCCTTTAATTTTGTTTATTATAGGTGAGATTTTAATGCTAAGCATCACTTGCCCCATTGCAGCTAAGGTTAAAATTACCCCTTCTAGTGGGTTTTGAAGTTAAAACCCCCCTCTCTTCAATAAAACTAAAATAAAGCAAATGACAGTCACCAAATTCAATGAGCGTAGTTTAACGTCCAACGCCCCCCCCCCCCCCCCCAGTTTTTTTTTTTTTACATCAAAAACCACCTTTTCAATATAAAACTTAACACACTACAGTAGCCAAGATGGGTTTTGAGTTTAAAACCCCCCTCTAGAGTGTTTTAAGTTTAAGACTCCCATCATAGAGTTTTGAGGTTAAAAATACATGATACTGAAGTCCATCAAAGAGTAAGCCTTCAAAGCATCCACACAATCCTGATGCAGTCTCAGCCGTGATGGGTAGGCCACATCTGCAGAAGGGAAGACTTCTGCATTCCTAAATGACTCCTTTAGAAGAAAAGCAAGGCCAATCACACTTATAAGCTCCAGCTGGAATAACCTGACCAGTGTGCATTCAAAAATTCCGGGCTAACATACATCTCACCAGCCACATAAGGAGACACAAAACCCCAGTGCAAAGCCCTCACTCCCATGATCACAAAAGATGAGAAATACATAATAGACTAACTATATTATATATAATGGAAACTACAGTAACCGAATTCTATGAGTGTAGCCAATGGGTTCTTTGAGTTTCAAAGCCCCTTTCCAGATGGTTTTAGTTTAAAACCCTGCAACAGATGGTTTAGACTCCTCTTTTCAATAAAAAATCAAAACCAAACTTCCTCTTCCAACAAAAATAAAAGCAAAGCTACTATTACTCAAATTCATGAGTGTAGCCAAATGGGGTTTTGTGGTTTCCCTCACCCTCCAATAAAAAAATTTAGCAAAACTATAGTTACCATTTTCTATCAGTTGCCTGGCTCCAATAAATTGCAGAGAGAAGCAGATTTGTTTTTTGACCTACAATTTTTTAATGGAACAATAGCCAGTAATGCATTGTAGATACCAAAAAATTTGCTTTTTTTAAAATTTTAAATACTGGAAATAATGTGTGGTGCAGGGGCTCAGCCACGGACCCTGCTGAGGGAGCTTACAACGCTCCCCCAGACCTCTAGCTGACAAGGGCAGGGTGTCTACGTCTTTACACTAATTATAGGAAGAGCCTATTCTAGAGTACAAAAATATTAGAAAGAATAAAGGGTCAGAAAGTAATAAAGATTAATTATATATATAAATATATGTATACACACATACACACGTGGGGGGAACAAAATTCCTTGCTACGCCTATGATATATATATATATATATATATATATATGTCAAAAGAATCCCTGCACTTTGCTGGTAACATTCAGTGAGTCGTGAAAACACCTTACAAAATAATTAAACTTGCTCTCACACACACACACATATCTGTAACAGGTGTCGCTGGCTGCTAATGCTAGTATATAATATGTATATATATATTAACTTGATTTGTCTTCACTGGCAGGTGTTTTTTTTTTTTTTTTTTGCATATTTAATCTATGCTCAATAAAATTTCTGTTTCTGACCAAATATAGATGGCGTCAAAACTAAAAGCCAACTATCACATTCCATTATGTGAAAGAGAATCTCACTTAAAATGGATTAATGAATTGAGTAAAAGGTTAAAAGCTAAACAAGAAACATGCATTGAAAAATACCCTTTGAGTAAGTATTGTCTTTCATTGACCAATACTCTCTAAGTGTTGTTTATCATTGACCAGTACCCTCTAAGTGTTATTAATCATTAAGTTATAGTTAAGTTTTATTAAGTTAATTAAGTTAAGAACAAATTGGTACAAGTGCTGCATCTGCCCTAGTGCCATCATAGAATGGAATGTGTTGCCTGAATCAGCCAGGAAAACAAATGACTTATCAGAGTTTAAGTCCACCAATTAACATGCATGACTATTTTTTTTATAAACTTCAAACATCCCACAAATTAATGTAGGTTTCTATACTCAGAGACCACTTTGTATTTCTTCAGCTTACCTATTTCATTGCTGCAAACATGTTGAACAGAGCAGTACTATATCTACTAAAAGTACACTACCAAAAAAACCTGGTCACAAACATAGTCCTATAACACAGTCAACTCATGATAGTAGCAGAAATTTCCAAGAAGTAAAACCTATTTTGACGTAAACAAATATATTGTTTGTATAACAATAAAATGAACATGAATATGAGAAAATAACATAATGAATGCAATGCATCCAAGGAATACTGAGACATGACAAACCCCAAAATAGAGCACAATCATTTTTCCAATTTTCTTCACCAGCCAGTTAGCACTGTGTCAGGCCTGCTGGTCATATTTTGGACATCCATGCTATACATTAACTTTTATATGTTGAAGTAAATTTAATTAAGTCTAGAAAGAGAACTGACAAAATTGATTGAATTGCAAGCCATAGAGTTTTAAGATTTATCTTGTAATAAAGTAAAGGAAAGGAATTCAGCTTGCAACTGAATACGTTCAAACTGTAAGCGTGAACTAGATACACATTTATATTAGCCTATGTCAGCCTTTAATTGATGGATTATAGGGACTAACTATTGAGAACACTGTTATTTACAGTTAAAATAATTCAATGTAATTATTTGTAAATAGAAATAGATTCAAGATATATTTTGTGTATACTCTTACATGAAAGCAAACAATTTTAGAAGTCTATAGTTTTTGTTTCATTTTTCTATCCATTTTCTTTTTTCAGATGGACCTTTTCCGTCTTGGTTCTTAGAGGGATTGAACAACTGTGATTTTACTATTATACATATTTGTACAAAACTAGAAAATAAAGTTAGTTTATCTTTTTGTTTAGACAGCTTATTACTGCAACTTTTTTACTTTAGTTTCTTTGGATCAGTTTTAGGCATATTGTCATCATTTCTAGGTTTTTGTCTAATTCAATTAGTATTTCAGTATTTATTAAATGTTAAAACTAATCTTGTTTCTATAATAGTCTTTCTGTCACTCAAGATGTACAAAAATATTTCACATATATATTCTTCTGACTCCAATAATAAGCTTAGTGTCAGACCTGTCTTGTTCACTTCTGAATCTAATCTACCTTTACCTCTGTATTATACATGTGGTGAACTGTTTTCTGTTGTTGAGGATGCCAGTAAAAAAATAACATTCCCAACTTCAAGTCTTATTTTGTTTCTCAACAGATTGAAGAATGTAAACAGGAGCTATCCAAAAATTTAAAGAAACTCATACTAATTAAGTTCAACGATCACCATACAAAAGCCTTTACAGAGCTTAAGGAAAAGTTTACTGTATCTCATATCATAGATGATGTGGCATTAGAGAATTTTATTGACCAGCTTGTTGCAACCAAGGACAAAAGTGCAGATGGACTTAAGTCTGAAAATACAGAAAAATTTGACATCCCTTTGAGTTCTTTAAAGGTAATAATTAGAACTAGTTAAATTATTTTTTTTTAAACAGATGCATTTCTCTGAATACATATTAGAAAAACTTTTTTTAAAGTTTCTAAGCGTTTGTTTTGAAAAAGAAATACAGTATTCCATCAAATCTAAGATGCACCATTTTTTTTCGAAGGGCTCCAAATTCAGATGCACATCACATTCATGACTTGAAACCAAAAACTGTATTGATGCTCCACATCTGCTTACTTGAACACAATGTTTTCTATTCACAACTAATCCATTTCTTCACTATCGAGAGTGCAGATCAAATGTGTCAGAATTTTAAAAAAAAAAAAATGTTTACAATAATTTTTACACAGTCTTCAAGTAGCAAAAGTGTCAATAAGTGTGACCTTTGTTTTTGCCACGAATATCCTTTGTGGCTTGAATTTCGCAGTGTTAATGCTGATAACATGGTTATCTTGTTGGTTTGGTAGATATATTCACTTGTGATGATAAGTGGATGACAAAAGAATGTTCTATCCCTGCTCCCTTGGTCCTTGAAGTTGTGTCATTGTTTTACTTTGTTATCTTTGCAACATGGCATTTAGTAGCTGTGATTTATACTTGTGTCTTAAAATGTTCAAAAATAGGATGTTGCTTTGACATGGGTGCACCTTCTATTTGGATATGATACATTTTTTAATTTATTTTTTTTTCATTGCAGTATGTAGAGCTCAAAGATTCTGACAAATTTGTTCAGTATCCTGATTTCTTTGATCGTCCTAATGACTTTCAACCTTTTATCAAAGAGTGTTTTCTTACCTCTGAAAAGGTCTTAGAAAGTAAGTATATTCACCCAAATTTTAACTAAATAGAAGTTTGACATTTTTTGAAGTTTTATACTATTTAGACTGAAGTCTATATTTCTCAGCGTTGAAAGATTAAGTTGTAATTTCGTTTTTTTTTTTGGAGGGGGGGGGGGGCAAGTTGTATAGCTTTTGTAGTCCTCATCACTAGGTTAAGTGAATCACTAAGCAAGGTATATAGTCTTTGATTCTCTAGAGAAGGAATATAGTCTCAACTTCTCATGATCAGATGCCTCGTATCATCTCATAGTGTAAGTGTATAGGTGTATATCATCTTCTAGAGCAAGTCTGCTGTCTTTCTGTCTACCAGTTGTTCACTGGATTTCCAACATCTAATCTGTAGTTTCAGATTCTTTGAGAGCCAAGCCTTAGCTGTTAAGCCAAGTGTATTATCTTAACTTCTCTAGACTAGGCTTTGGCTGCTAAAGGAAAGAATATAGCCTATACTTCAAGGTATTCAAAGTATGTTTGAACTTGTTTTACTCATTTCATGAATTTAAATATTTCTATCATTTATTTTGAAAAACAGAATCTAATATGGAAAATAGAATCACCAAACTAAATGCACTAACAAAGGAAAATGAAAATTTTGTTTATGAAATACAGTTTTTTATGTTTAAGGTAACTTATTTTACTTATTTTATACTTACTTTATATGCCTAAATTTAACTAATTCAGATAAATAGAAATCAGCTTCTTTTTATCTACATCCTGTGACTCATAAAAAACTATCCCTAATTTTTATCAATATTTTAGGTTGATAGCTATTATAGACCTACTCATTTATTAATATTAAAATAAAATTAAAACTAATGAGAACTCCTTTAGGATAGCAAAACAAAAACAATTACACTGTACTCAGTTTTATTTGAAATAGTTTCATTTTATTATTTAGTCTATCCACCTCAATAAGGACAGGGATAGGACTCATATAACATTTCAACTTTATGTACACTTCACAGCAGAAATAAAAGTGAAATGAAAAATTGTCAAGTTCAATCATAAAAATTTATTTTCATTTTTAGTGTCCCCCAAAAAGAGAATGAGTCCCTATTAGTTCATCAAAATTAGATCTCAAAAACTAGAAAAGATATTGAGAATCCTATTTCATGACATTTTGTGACTTGCAAAGTTCTGGTGTAACTGTTACTTTGTATCTTCTGAAAGTACAAACTATTTTGTTTTTAAAATGAAGTGTGAAAGTATTTTTTCATAAAAATACATCATTGGTAAAACTATTTACTATATAGCAGAAGGGAGGCAATTATTTTGTATATTTTCATGACATTTATGCTAGTGGTTTGTTTTATACAATCTACTAACAATTTACTGAATTTAATTGTTTTAAAAAAAGAATAATGCATTTTGCATGTAAATAATTTGTACATTTTATTAAAGCAAGATTTAATAAGCAGTATTTAGTGTAATTTATTACCAGTGTAAACTCCCCTTTGAACACTTGACACATGAAGGGATATCTTCCAGAGGCCATGAAAGATTAGGCATTCACCTAACCCTTGTCTGTAGGTCAAACAACAATTAGATGTATGTATAAGTTGTATTTGATGTATTTCTACAGTATTTTGATAATCCTAGATGCTTGGGTATCTTGTACTGTGTATTACTGGTGCCAGTTTGATTGCTAAGACATACACCATTATGAGACAATATGAAAATAACAAACAGCATCAATGCTCAGTAACTAAGTTCACTCGAGATGAAAATAGAATAACGAACTTTAATACATAATGGGCCACAGTCGAGTCAGCCATCAAAATGATGTTATCCCTTCAAGAGCCTTGCAGTAACTGTCTTAAAAAGTCTACAATCATAATCTGTCACCCAATGCCTATGTCGTCACTATGTAGCGTTCAAAATCAGTCTACTACAGTGCATTCCTAAACTAAACTAAGTGTCTAACAATACCAAGCATATCATGATTTTATTTTTATTGTTCGAAATTAATTATCACAAGAGAAGCCAAATATATCTGTTTGTTTTCAAACTTCTTAATTAGTGTATTTTAGCTAAATGCTTGCCTATTTTGTATACATTAACACCATAGTACAGCGTTTCCAAAATGTGGTTGCCTACCAGGGTATGAGAAGAGTTTTAAAGGTGAACACATTGTAATTCATTAACTATACCGATTTGTTAACAACCCATTTGCTATGTTCATCCAATAAATTAAAATAAAATATCAATACTTTTTAAATCACTTTTTTAAATTATTGTTTTATTATTTATTTTTTCTAACTCAAAACCAGTGTTATTTTACATTTTAAGAATAAATTCTTCAAAGATCAGGAAATGGTATAATAAATATATGCTTTTTTTTTATAATGACATTATAAGATGGTGATCTAATTTTAGCAACAATTGCTCTATTATTGTTTAATATTTTAAAAATAAAGTATCGAATACTGAATTTGTTTTAAACAAAGAAAATTTATTAAGTCTCTTAATATTTATAAAAGATTCATAATAAATTTATTATTAACTAGCATTAGACAGCAGCTTCGACAATTGTTATGTTCCTAGTATTGTTTATTATAGCCGAAACATCCCCTCCTATTTGTTTTTTGCACTTCCAATAAAACAAATCGCATTTTAACGATCCCCTAACATACTTTTTTGCCTATCAATTCATGCACGCAAACTTAAGGCCCATGAATTCTAGTATCACTTCCCCCCCCTCCCAAAAAAATAAAATCTAGTCCTACATACAATCTCTGACTGTTTACTTTGGCTTCTCAATTCTCATATTTATGATGCTTTCTAGCCAGAACCCCCCCACTTCCTTTTTTTTTTTTCTTTGGCACCCTGTGCATCACGACGCTCTCCCACATAAACTTTTGACCATTGAATTTTCATTTAAGCTTTTCTCCTGCCGTGGAAGTTGGAAAAGGACAACACTATTCGCACTATGCACATGACTGTATCTAGGCTTTACATTGGGCCTTTATCTAGAGACGTATCTTATACGCACATAAACTTATATTTTCCCATTATTTTAGTTTGTGGAGATAAAATAGCCCACCTCCACAAACAGTTGTGAGGATTACTGAGCATTATGAAAATTATAAAAGGGGTATGCTTATGTCAAAAGTTTGGGAAACACTGCCTTATTATGTAGACTTTTGTCTTATAATTAATACTTTATTTTAAACTTCAGCTCCTACCAACATTGTTTAGAGAACAGGAAGCTTATGTTCTTGGCCATATATCAGTGTGTCCCCAGCCTCTACTACAGAGTAAATCTATCATCTTGGTGGAACTGATTTTACTTACTGCTTCATCCCAGGATAAGGAAAGATTGAGTCCTAATATTTTTGTAGGTAGCTTGATAAATTAAGCCCATTTTTTTTGTATGTAGCATGATAAATTTAAACCCGTGATTTTGTATGTTGTAGCAAAGAATTAATTCAAAATGTTTTCACTTGCAGAAGGAAAGATTAAGTAGCAAAATTAAATCTTAATGTTTTTGTATGTAGCAAGAAAGATAAAATCAAAATGTTTTTACTTGCAGAAGGAAAGTTTGGATTTTAATGTTTTTGTATGTAAAAGGAAAAATTGAATCTAAATATTTGTGAATGTTTGTTTGTATGTTTTTATGATATGCTTCAATTATGTGTGAAGGGCTACATGGCTCCAGTTTACATGTGCAAGCCAAACTGATGATAGACTTGAGTTAGGCCATTATAAAAAAACTATTTTAAGTCATGTTTTTATGCATTTTCTGCACTAGTCTCTCTTTTTTATATTCAAGATCTGCATTATATTTATATAGGCTCAAGATCTTCACTTGGCATGTTGCACTGACTTAAGTTCAAGTTCTATTTTTACTTTGAAAAGATCATTGACAAATTTGTATTTTCTTTCTTCAATTGTACTGCTGAGTTTGATCATCCAATCATTCTTCTATCTTTAAATCAATTTGTTCAATAAGTGTTTTTTTTCTCAGATCAATCTTGAAAACATCATTTACCAAGCATTGAGAAACCTTCATAAAAATGAACAAAATGATCACGTGGCAGAGACAATCGCGGTCATTGAACAGCTGAAATATTTCTATTTTATCATCATCTGTGAATGGTTGTACAGTTGTAGTGAAGATAAAATGAAATTATTTGCCTTTCATATGAGCCGAACTGTTGCGTAAGTATTTGTATTATTGCATTTATCCTTTTTGTTTCTACCATATGATAGAATCAACCAAAACATTAAACAATTTTATATCTTTATTTAAAAAAGTGATATTCAGTTTGAATTGATAATTACCTTTGATTTTATAATGGATCCCTAGTTGATGATGGCCTAGTGGTGGATTAACTACCGTAACTGTGTATATTGACCAAGAACTTAAAAGAAGAAAATTCAAATATGTAGTATATCTTTTAATGTTTAACCAGTTATAGTTGGGTTTTATTTTAGGCTGAGAATATAAGAACAGCTGGACTTTCATGTGTTCTGGGTTTTATTTTAGGCCTGAGAAAATAAGAAGAAGAGCTGGACTTTATGTGTTCTGGAGCATTCACCTTCTGCTCAAAGATTTCTTGTAGAATGTGTCTCTTTGATCCTTTGCTATTTTTATTGCCACTTTTTTTTTAAAGGTTTTACAAGTCCATTGGGTGGATCAGTGCAATGATCATCTGTTCCCATAGAGAAGAAAAACTTAAGTTTCACTTATGATCTTTTGATTTAATTTTAGCAAAATCACTGTTGTTGTTTGTTTTTTTTAATTGATAGTTGCTTTTTATTATTGTTTTTTTTAGATAATACAGATTTTGAAGATAATTGTTTAATAATAGTTTATGATGGTTTCACCTGCCAAGTAACCCACTATGGCAAGCTGTAAGAAGAATTTCCAGTCACAACAAGAGTCAAAGTATTCTATTCTAGTATTGGATTGGGTCACAAAAAGAAGCCTACTCTAACATAGGGAAAAGAATCCAATGGACTCTCACACAAAATCTGGAAGATCTGAAATTCGCTGATGACATAGCCCTATTATCACACAGACTACAGGATATGCAAGAAAAGGTCACAGCTTTAAGCGAAGTAGGAAAAAGAGTAGCCCTCAAAATAAACCACCAAAAAACAAAAGTACTTAAAGTAAACAATAAACAAATTGGAGACATAGTACTGGATTCTCAGACAATAGACCAAGTACAAAATTTTATATACCTTGGGAGTGTAGTCAGTATATCAGGTGGAACAGATGAAGACATTAAACGCCGTATAAATCTAGCGCGTCAGACATTTACACAGCTAAAACCAACCTGGAAATCTCCTCACATCTCAAACAAGACTAAACTAAGAATCTTTAACTCAATGTCAAGGCTGTCCTACTGTATGGTTCTGAAACATGGAGAACAACTGAAGCCACAACAAAAAAAGTACAAACCTTCATCAACAGATGCCTGAGAAATATCCTAAAAATACACTGGTACAACAAAGTAGAAAACACCAAACTGTGGGAGATGACTGGACAGAAAAATATAGAAGTGCAGATCTTGGAGTGGAAGTGGAGATGGATTGGTCACACCCTTAGAAAAGATACCATCAACAGAGCTAGGCAGGCCTTAGAGTGGAACCCCCAGGGAACAAGACGCAGAGGAAGACCATAAAGAACATGCGACGCAGAAGAAGCCAAAAGGACCGGGAAGAGCTGGGAAACCATAAAAAAACTAGCAAGAGACCGTGGAGAGTGGTGTGTTTTTGTCAAGGCCCTATGTTCCATGAGGAACCCAAAGGAATGATGATGATGATGATGAATAGTTTTTTTTTAAACTTCCTTTAATTATGATAATGATATCAATAATAAACCACAGAATGAATATGATTTTAGCAGATAGTTGGTTTTTTTTAAAACTAAAGAGGTAAATACAAAATGTCACATTCTATTCTTTCAAGTTAGGAAAGTAAGAATAGGTACATTCAATTGTCACTTTGGAATCTATGCATGTTTCTTAAGGTTTAGCTAATGCTTACAAAAATATAGCTTTATTTACATTTGTGTTTCTATTCCCCCAATTGCTCTTTTCTTATTTTAGGAGCCGCTCAGTGTTTCCTGTTGCAAACAGTCTAATAGATTCAAGTTTTACAGACTTAAGAACCTTCATTAGTGAATTTAAACAAGAAAAAAAGTGTGTAACCTTGAAAAAAAGAACACGAAAAATGTTAGATTCAGAAATAAGTCCACAAGATCTGGCCAAAGTTTTGAGGAGAAGTTTTACGACTGAAATGTTTTTAGTCTACTGTTTAGTGAAGAAAGTAACTGTTGCTTACATTTGTTTTAATCAAGAAATATGATAGTAGAAAAAAAAAAGAAATACACTATTACAATGTTGTTTAGGATTTAATGACATTTTGAGCAAATCATAAAAATCTGTTGTAATTAAATAAAATATTTTAATTTTTTTTAGATATTTAATTCCCAAGACCAAAAGGCTGTAGAGTTTTTTAAAAACTCATTTGATTTACAAGATACAGAGAGACCAGCTTTGTCTGTTTCTTTATTTGTACATAGCATCACATTGTTTTTATGTTTTGAAATAAGTAAGTTATCATTTGTGTATCCTATTTGTTTTTATTTGATTTTTATTTGTTGGAGAATTGATTATTGTCATGTTCACCTTAATATTAAAATATATGCTCTAACAGTCAAATCTAGAGTAATCTTCTGTAATTATAGTAATATGCTCAATATTTTGTGTGTATATATATATATATAAATATATCTTCACCTCTACAGAGAATGTTGAGTCTAAAGATGGAGTTGTGAATCTTTGCACTAGTTGTATGGAGATTGTTTTAAAGTATATGTCTAGCAAGGTAACACTTTACACTATTATACAAAATACTTACTGAACTATTGTTTATTATTAACTTGGCTAAAATATGCTCATAATTTACTGACTAAAGGCTTTGAAGCATTTCTGCTTTTATTTTTTTTAATGAATGCAAACAAAGTCGTAGATTATGAGAACTTTAATCCTGTTCAACAAATAATATGTCAATAATATCCTCCTTAACAGTACTCCATTTGTCTGTCCTCATCTTTCAACATGCGTTTGCACCATTCCATATTCAGACTACGCTGTGCACCTAACAATGAACATTAGAACCTGGCCTATCAAAAATTTAATTCAATAACCCTTTTCTTAACATCACTTCAACAGATGACTGACCTTCAACAGATGCTTGTATTTCACCAAAACCCAATTATAAGAAGATCAGTTTTAAATAAATTGCCAGACTACGCAAAAATAATGCCAATGATATATACAGAATTAAAGAATCTGTTAGTCCCTGTTCTTGAATTGGATAGTAGTCAAATGAAGGTAAGTGTCAATTTGTGTAATCTGTATGTCATTAAAAGTATTTGTGTACTTTAATGTGTCGGCTATTTGTGTAATAGAATTTTTTAATGGACATCATATCCTATTTGACAAATATTATTTACTTACATAAACTTAAATCTTCCCACACCATTCAGTGCATTGGGTGGCAAGTTGTTGCCTCAAAGATCTGTCACAGGCAATTTCTGAAGCCTCTTAATATGCCTAAATATCTAAGAGTTACCCTAGAAATAAAACTGGCAATGCACCAGGACATTAAACAAAAGGCCTCAGAGAAATTAGCATTACTCAGAAAGCTGGCCAGCATAAAGTGGGACGCCAAAGCTGAAATGCTATGTGCACTGTACCTAAGAGCCGTCAGATAACAAATTGAGGACAGCTATAAGTATATGCTAGTAAGATGGTTCTTGAATCACTTAATTCAGTGCAAGCTCAGGCCCTAAGGTTTATTTGTGGCACCTTTAAGACAAGCTTGACAAGCACTGCAGAAATATTTGGTAGCATGACCCCTTTACGCTTAAGGAGGGAGAGGGAGGACAGCATTCGAACGCTATAAAAGACTACCCACATCTATTCTAGTCAATCAGTGAAGACAAATCGCATGAAAATATGATTCTTACATATTGCTGTCAATTTGTCTTTAGAAGCTGGGCTCTCCACTGATAAGGTACCTATAAGGTGGATTAATACTTGCCCTCTGTGGAGGACATTGCCTACCCCACAGATAAACTTGACGCTTATAGGGATGGAGGGAGCCACCAAGAGGCACTTAACACCAGCCATTCTAAAAACAAATGGCATCAGTTACCTTAAGTTCTTACCCATCACATGTCATTTTCTGCTACACCAATGGGTCAGTGATGTAAGGGACCCTTATAGATCTGGGTATGGTATATTTTGCCCAGTTCCATTCGAACTATGACTTCTGATGCGGAGAGAGCGTCAAAACAGTGTCGCATATCTTGTATGAATGTCCCCATCTCCAGGAGCTAAAGGGGGATGTGTCTGGACAGTCACTCGACTTCTAGGGGGGGGGGGGGGCTGTGAGGCATTATGCCGTACACCCCAGTTTCTTGCCAAGCACTACGGGAGAACTAGTCCTTCCTGCTCTGTTCCCAAAGTTTTTTTGTTTTTATTACAAGATTGGCAACCTTGTGAAAACCTTTTTTCACTAGATTTAAAGAAGGAAAAGCAATTAGAAATCTTTCCATAATATCTAATAAGTATCTGGTATAATCTTTTTGAATTCCAGAATAGCATATATAATTTTTTTAAATTTTAGTTTAGGCTCTTCATTAGTATTTATTCCGAGCAGTTCTTCTTGTAATGTTACATCCATCTGTTCTATATTATCATCATCTAATTTGATTATACATTGAGGTATTACCATAGGACATCCTATTTTCCTTAGGAGTTTGAAAATGCCACTTCTGCTGACCATGTCAAAGGCTTTAATCACATCAACAAAAATGATATAAATGGGTTTGTCTCTGTCAGGGTTATGTTACAGCCTTAGCTCGTTTGCCCGGGCCCCTGACATTCAACAGGCACCTTGGTGCTCACAATAAATAAGTGACTCACTGTTAACAATGTAATTGTTTAATAATATGAATATAAGTTATGATGACAAACTGGTGGAGTAATGACATTGAATTTCAAACATTCTAATATTGTGGATATATTAATTAAACAATAATGTCTCTAGTCACCAGTGTAGACTTCCAATCCCATACTAACTCCCCTAAACAGGGGAATCCAGAAGAATCTCAACAAACGTTACACCAGCATAACAAAACCACTCCATAAACTTACAAGCAAGGCAACAAACAAGTGCGTTCAAAAATTGTACACTTAATAAACATTGGTGCTATATTACCATAACCTACGCACCGACAGTCTCTCTCTCTGAATTTCTCCTGCAGTAGTCTTAGAGGATATCATGTCTAGAGTTGATCTGCCACTCCTGAATCCACATTGACTCTAAAAGCTATCACTTGCAGTCTGGATAGTTCCACTCTAGCAAAGATTTTATCAACTAAGCTGAGAAGAGAGAAGCCGATCTCCTTATATATTGTGACAATATTTAAAACACATTTAATAAATAACAATCTAACAAAAGAATCAAATCCACTGGAGCTCAAAGTAGGCACACTCAAAACAATTGAAAGCCATCCGAAAACAGCCATCCATATATACATCGACAGATCAGCCTTCAAAGCCACCATCAATGCTTGTCTTGGTGTCTTCCTGGTCTTTCCCAAAAATAAACACTTTGAAATAAGCGCACCCTGTGGCGACTACTGCTCAAACTTCCAAGCCGAAATTGAGGCAATTACCATAGCTTTGCAGACAGTTGAAAACAAATTATATGAAGGGATACAACCACCATCAGATATTGTTGTCTTTACAGACTCCCAAGCCACTCTTCAAGCACTTAACAGCAGCACCTCAAAAGGCCCAAGAGAGTTGACAACACTAATAGTGATAATACACCAGATGATGACAAAATTAAACATCAACATCACATTACAGTGGATCCCTGGACACATTGGCGTCATGGGAAATGAAAGGGCAGATAAGCTTTCAAAGGCAGGATCATCTATGGAACAACCAGATAGACCTGTTAAATACCTCACCCTGAGGTCAATGTTAATCAACAACCACAAAAGAAACAGGAAACACAGGTAGAGCCATGTACAAAGAAATGAACATGCCTAACAAACAGGACAGTATTAACTTCCTCCCCGGCAAAGAGCAATCTACTATCTTCCAACTAAGGACAGGACACACACCTCTGTTAAATTACCATGTCAATAAAATAAATCCCACATAACTCCCCCTTTGTAGACACTGCACCCATCTTTATGAAACCGTAAACCATATCCTTTTTGAATGCCCCTTCCTACTCCACCTTAGGCAGACCCTACTACCACTCCAGACCAACATAACCAACACCCTGTACGGCAGTGCTGAACAACTGAAGAAAACAGCACACTAATTTTTCCTTGGCACAGTCTGCAAAAGAGCTGACAGCTCAGCAGCAAAAAGCTGGCTAGAAAAAGAATAAGACGAAGACTATATTTGCAACAGGCTTGTCTTGTGGGACATGACCTGCTTTCCAGCAGCGGCAGAGGAGATTATGAGTTCAGGGAGCAGGAGTGTTTGGTTAACCTTAACTACTTTTATTGGAATGCCATCACTTCCTGGAGATTTTTTATTTTTCATGCAATTTATTGTTTTTTTAAGATCAAGAGGGCTCGGTAGCTCATCTATGCATTTCAATATTAGAAGATCAGGTAGAGAAGCCAGGGCGACATCATCTACTGTATTCTGTGTGGCATAGACTTCGAGGTAGTTTTCTGTCCATCCTTCCAGCTGCTTGGTTTTATCCGTAATTTTTTCTCCAGATTTTGATGGAAGGGGGGCAGGCTTAGACAATGTTTGAGCAAGGGCCACTTTTATGCCATCAAACAGAGACTTTCTTGAATTCTGTTGCAGGTATACTTCAAAGTTTTTAGCACACTAGCCAATTGTTTTGCCTCTTTATTATCAGTTTTGAAGGCCTGTAAAGATTTTGGGCTAGGGTTTGCCTTATGAGTGAGGTATGCATATCTCTTTTTCTCAATGCAAGATTCCATCTGTTTTAGATTCACCTCAAACCAGTCTATATTTTTGTGTTTTTGAGGACCAAAGGCAGTAAGTGTTGAGCTGTAGATTGCATATCTTAATTTCTGATAAAGATGTCTTCTTCGTCATTTATCAAGGGGATTGAGCTCTCCAAATAGTACAGACTTCTCTGGGTTGCAGGGTTAACATTTATTCGCTTAGTCCTTGGTCGACTGAAAGTATAAGCCTTCTTGAGAAGTAGTTTGATCTTACTTAACACTAGAAAATGGTCTGAGTTGCCATCCGCGCTATGGTATGAGCGGGTGTGGATGACACTTTTCAGATTCATTCTTTAAGAGATGCATAGAGGTCAAGCTGGTGCCACCTTTTTGAGCATGGGTGCTGCTAAGAGACTTTGTGGAGTTCCTTGCCAGAGATTATGTGTTTGTTATACACAGCGCATGAGAGCTGAATAACTCAAGTAGCATTTGGCCATTGTCATTGATTTTGCCAACACCATGAGGTCCCAAGCATTTTGGTCATGCATAGTTTTTTAAAATCTCCATTAATATAGAGGTGCTCGGACATAAAGGTGTTTCTAATTATGTCCTCAAAAAATTGGAAGAATCTGTCTTTGTCCTCTTCCGGTGCAGCAAGGGTTGCTGAGTAGACACAAATAATATTTACTTTGCCTTGTGGGGATGCAAGTTTTATTTTTAATTTAATTTTTATAAGAAATGCTGAGCGTATGAAGTTCTTTGTTTGCCAAATTTAGATTATTTCTTTGTAACTGCAAATTAATTATGTAAAATGTTTGAAACAAAAATCTGGTTCTTTACTATTTTGTTTTGAAATTGAATCTTAAGTATCCAAGAACTCTGAAATAGTGTTAAACAGGGGAAAAAATTCTCACTTAAGCCTTTTGATAGCTACTATACTTTAGTCAGAAATTGATAAAAATTATCGGCAAAGATCAGTTATTCTGAACTTTACCTTTGAGTGTTGAAAGTATTTTCTCAGGGTTTGACTGTCTCAAATGATTCTCCAACTTACATGGTCTCATACTCTCATTACATAAAACTTTCTTGCATAAAAGGCACTTAGGTAATTGATTTATTTTTTTGACTGGGAAGGAATGAAGCCACATTAAAAAAAATTAACATTGTACTACTGTTTACATTTTTTTTTACATTTGGCAATGCTTAATATTAGTTTCTTGTAGGCACAATTAACCTATTTCAATAAGATGTTAATAATTACAACTAAAAAATATCATTTGAAAAATAAGGTTAAAATTAAAGAATTAACTAAGGTGCAAATCGTATGTATTAGTTAATTCCATTAATGGGACATGAAATCTACTATCATAGACCCCCTCATTTACTTTTTCACTTTTGTAGACCCCTTCAAAGTCATAGACCCATGAGAGTCTATATAGCCCACTTAGGGAATCACATGACATGACCACAAATTTTAAGTTGCTCGGCTAGTTCTTTGTAGAATCGTTTGACATCGAGATCTTACTTTGATAATTAGCTTTATTATCACTGTCTTAAAGGACATAACTCTAAAAAGCATTCTGTTTGTGTGGATACATATGAACTACCATTTTCAACAAGCTTTAAACATCAATACCACCTAACACTAAAAGCCTATCTTTTTGTTAATTGTTTTTTTGTTTTGTGTAGCTGATGAAGACCTTGTTGATCCAACATGCTGTACTCCAGCAAGATGACCCAAATGTAGGTATTGGTCTGGCCTAGACATTTTACACCTGATATTTTATATTTATACAAACTTTTGGAGATTTATTCAACAGAATTTGTAAAATACTGCGATGGCTCTCATTTGTCTATATAGTCAAGATACCCTAGCATTTATTTGAACTACTATTGAGAAGTGTTCTGTGTGCTTCTTTCCCTTTTTTTTTACATTTTGTTTGTTTTTAATCTTAAAATTGTTTTCTTCTTCTTCTTCATCGTTCTCATTGTTATGTTGGAGTGTTCATATGACTAGACCAATACATGAGATGAACTGCGCAGTGGTTTCCAAATCAGGGAGCTCTCCATATAGTTTTCTTTCTATTGGGGTGATTTGGGGCCAATGTCTTATACGGGCCTCTTGGTTTTGGAGGACGTGGTCGGCATTTTCTGGTGATACTCCACATGGGCAGATTTCACTGGTTCCAATTTTGAGCTTCCGGAACATGTGTTGTTGCATTCTGTTGTGTCCGGTCCTGAGTCGAAAGATTAGACGTTGGTCTTGTCGGGATAGCTTATAGTAAGCATCATCTTTCTTGTGATTTGGATGGGAGCTCGTCCATTTCTCATTTATTTTATCTACAATTAATTTCTTCATTTCTTCTGGATAGAGTGCAGAGTTTACTTGTGAGTTTGTTCTCCCACTCTTGGCGAGTATGTCAGCCTTCTCATTTCCTGCTAGTTGTATGTGAGCTGGTATCCATTGAATAACAGTTTTTTTGCTGTTGTGGTTGAGCTTTGTAAGTGCTGTTCTGAGGTTTTTAATATAAGGGGAATCAGAGTTTTTCAAGCTTTGGAGGGTTGTTTTTGCGTCTGTTAGAAAGACAATCTGACTGTGAGGGGAACTTCGATGATTTGCTAGCATGGTAGCAGCTAGTGCTAGTGCTTCCCTTTCTGCTCTGTGACTGTCAGAGAGCTCTCCAGTTGCAAAGGATTTTTCTAGTTTTCCTCCATCTGGCCAAAATTGTTTGACTCATGGTTAAAAATTCTTTTACTTGAAATATTTCTTGCTTCTCAACCAATAGTAGGATTTTCATTTTGGTGCTATTTGTTTATTCTACTTCACCAGTTCATTTGTGTAATATTTTATGTAACTCTAAATAACTATTTAGTCTAGATTTATTCATACCTTACAAACTTTTTATGACTCTTAAAGCTATGTCAAGTGAATCAAATTTTATAATTGGTGAAATACAGACAGGTATTTTAACATATCATAATTAAAACCTTACCAGCAATTTGAATCAACCAATTGGCACTGTGGAGAGGCAAGACTTAATGGGCACCAAGTTCTGTTGCATGTACATAAACCTTCTAAAACTGATCACATAGAGCGAAATAAAAGTGAGTTTCACTTCCATCAAGATGTCTTTTACAATGAACTGGAGAAATTACAGAAGTTGAAGCATGAGAATATTATTCAACTCTTGGCATTTCGTCATCACTGCATTCCTTCATTTTATATTGTTGAAGATTATAAAGTGACAAACTTACAGGTGATTTTCTTTTCTTAATTGTATCAGTTATTATTTATTGTATCATGTATCTATAATACATGTTGATCTAGTTCTTCTATTTTATGATAATTACAGACATATGTTACTCATCAATAAAATAAAATAGTACCTCAGATGCTAAAGACTTCTTGCCTAGATCTACATGATAAAAGAAAGACTAAACGTGTAGAGTTAGAGTTAGGTTTATATAAGCTGGAGGAAACAGAAAGTAGATCTACAAGTTTTTTAGCTATTGAAAAAAGAACGTGCAAATTTTGTATTATGTCATCTTTTTTAAAAAATAATATTGGGTCGAAATTTCAAATAATGAATCCTATATGGTAACTTTGACTGATGTGGTTTCGATCATTAAAATATCTTACTTGTCCAAAACCAAAATTAAGTGATAACAGTTTAATTTTTTTTTTATTTTTGTCCACGGCAAGAGGGAGAATTAGTGATGAGTGAAACAATCAGGACCCATATAAGAGATGGTGATATTATTTAAATTGATGTTATATTTATTAACCTTGTAAAATATCATAGAAAAACTTTCATTTGTTATGCTTCTTTTTATTTGTTAAACATGCTTTATTCAAGCATTTTGATTTCATTTGTTTACTGTGTCTGATAGGAAACATTAAGAAACATTAGAAAAATTAATGGAAGCCTTTACAGACCAGATATTCTTCATAGTTTTGTTGTTGGTGCCCTGATGGCAGTACAACATTGCCATGAGCTGGGTTTTGTTCATAGAAATCTTACAGCAGGAAGTTTGTTTATTGTCGAAGAGAGAAAGGTTAAACTGTGTGGTTTTCACCTTTGTCTTGAGGTCAAGGATGGCAATATAAGACCTGATGGTAATTTCAATCTGTGTATTTATTAATTACATCTTAGAACAAGAAATTAAATTAATTATTAGAGTTCATTTATGTATATACACTCAATATTTAGATATTTGTGTGAATCATTTTAAAGGTATCATTGTTTGTAGTGCACACAGTCAGCATATAATAATGTAACGATTCTCACTATCCAGGATCTCTGCAAACTGCACCAAACAACACCACCAACTTAAAGAACTTGACAACTCACGGCTCCAAATTACATAATAGTTTAATGTCCGATAAATTACAGCCAATGCTGGCAACACGAAACACAGACTGTACAAATATTTCTATGTGAACAACTGTACCGATCTATCAAGCGACGTATTAACTCTTGCACTGGTCTCTCCGTCTCGTTCCAGACTTGCACTGAGCCGTTGTACTGAACTCGTCTTGACTGTGACACCTGCGCTCTTTATATAGGGTCCCTGCAGGCCTTCTAGAACCGGATGGAATATCGCTCTAGCCTTCTAGTTGATCTTATCTTATATAATACAGACGTTACTTCAAAAAAGAAGATGATTACGTCCTACGCGTCATGCATTTAGTCATGCATATTAACCAATGACTTAAATTCTGCCAAGTCACTGGTTTTCCTGGCTAGCTCAGGCAACCCATTCCATGCTCTAATAGCACTAGGGAAGAAGGAGTATTTGTACAAATTTGTCCTAGCATATGGGACGAGGAATGTGCCTTTATCTTTGTGTCTTTCAGAGTATTTTATTAAATTTTGTTTTTGTATTTGAAGATTATGGTTCAGTGTTTTATGTATAATTGCTACTTTACTTTTGAGTCTTCTGTCCTGAAGGCTTTCTAAATTTAGTGATTTTACTAAAGGTGTTACTCTAGTCAAATGTGAATATTCGTTTGTTATGAATCTCACTGCTCTATTTTGTGTCTGTTCCAGTTTCTTAATGTTTTCTTGAGTTGAGGGGTCCCAAAGGGAGGATGCATATTGTATTATTGGCCTAACCAAGGTTAAATAACATTTTAGTTTTATGTTCTTATTTGAGCATTCATGATCACATGACTACATCCCTCGTGCCGCTCCTGAGATCTGTTCACAACACCGATCCTTCCCGAACTGTCTTGGCTGACTGTCGTAATTCGTCACGGTTGACTGTTCGTCTAGTTCTGGCCTGGGGCGATTTGCGTCTGCTGTCTACACACATACCACTACCCCCATCTGTGTTTACCACCAGGTTTATTACAATAATAATAACTATTTCACTCCATTTTATTTGATTCCAAAAAATTAGAGAAGAAATTAACTTTCTGTAGTGTGTTAGAGATTAAATAAACTGTCACAGAAGAAATAAACTATCTATAGTGTGTTACAGAAGAAATAAACTGTCTATAGTGTGTTTCAAATGAAATAAACTGTCTATAGTGTGTTATAGAAGAAATAAAATGTCTGTATGTTACAGAAGAAATAAACTGTCTATAATGTGCCTATGTTGTTGTTCCAGACAAAATGGAAAAACATCGTTCACTTAGATGGACAGCTCCTGAATCTTTACACAATTTTGAGTACAGCAAAGCCTCTGACATGTGGATGGTGGGACATTTACTAAATGAAATTTTTACTCATGGAATGTTTCCTTATGAAGATTTTTTGACAAGTGATGAAGAAGTGACTAGTTATGTAAGAAGAATTTAATTTTGAACATGTTTTAGTAGAATTTTGATCTATTTCATAAATGGTCTCAAAGATCATCAATTTATTTCTAGCATTCATTTATCCCATGCCTATCTTAAATCCTTTCACGTAATGTACGTTCTTATGATTTTAAACTTTGTTCTCATCTGTTTTTATTAATTGATAGATTATGTACATGCTCTTCTTACAATTTGTAGATTTGTCATCAATGTCATGCTTTTATTAGTATAAGATAATTTGATCCAAATATCATTACTTGAATAAGTTTATCTCTCTTTCTGTGACTAGATACAAGAGGATGGCTCTATACCAATGGAGGCATGTATTCCTGAAAAGTTATTTAAATATATAATAGAACCTTGTAACTCTAAGCTGCCGCATGAGAGACCAACTGTGGCTAATGTTATTGAGAAACTGAAACGTGGTGAGTTTTAATGTGTTATCTTAATTCACTGTTCCTAATAAAATGGCTTACTTAATAGTGTCAGTTTTTGCTGGGATAGTACTGTGGTAACATTGCTTACCTTGAGTTGCATCTCTTCAGAGTATGCTTGAATTGTGATTTTTTTTTTACTTGTATGCTTGACTAGTAATGCTTTTACCTGTATCTTTGACTTTTGGTATTTACCTATATGTTTGAATCTTGATGTTTTTACCTGTATATTTGACTTGGTTGTTGCCTGCATATTTGACCATTGTTTTTTGTTTTTTTCAACCTATATTTGTTTAGTGAAATAGTAGCGTTTGGAATCCAAATTTACATGAATAAATGTCCATTAAAGCTAGACTGGTTTGTTTTGTACAAAGCTTATATGAACTTACTCTCTCTGTCTGGTAAAAAGTTTGTACACATTATTTCTCCCACACCTAATCTCAGATCAAGATGAAATTTCGCGCAATTATTTCTTTTGTCTTTTTTTTTTTTAAGGTATTTTTTTTTTTTTGTTACATTTGAAAAAGTGTTTGTAGATATTTGTAAGTTGTTTGCAAGGGAGGAAAAAAATGGTAGATTGGAGAGACAGTAGGTTCCCCTCTAGCCAGTGCAAGGTGGTCTGGGGGAGTGGTGTGGCTGCAGCAGTGTACAGAATGGAGCCCTGGAGCAAGCATTTTTCCATTTCTCTGAGCTTCAGAAATTTACCCTCCTGGTGTCTAGAACGAAACTTTTTTTCTTATAGTAATAAAGTGTTAATGTTTCCTATCAGACATAGTAATAAAGTGTTGTATTAAAAAGGGCTGAAACAGGCATCACTAGTGAGGGCAAAATGGCACATGAGTGGATCTTTATTTAACTTTAGGGGGTACCCTGTATGCCAAAAGTATGCCATAGATATTAAAACCTCAAAATATGTAGCAGAGGTCCGGGCAAATTAATTGTTGAATACTAAATGCTTATATTTTCAGTGGACCCAGAGACTTTACAATGGGAACTTTCTAACTCTGAATCTCAAACAAAAACAAAAATTGAAAAGGTAAATTGTATTTGTAGATTTAGAATTCTAAAGATACATGGATTGTTTAAATGAGACTGGGTATGAATGTTTATTTCATAAGCTTTTTAGCGGCCCCCGTAAGGGGAAAAAGACACTATTAGGTTTGTGCAAAATGTCTGTCTGTCACACTCAGATCTCGAAAACTAGAAGAGATATGAAAAATATTATTTCATCATTAAATGCAGCTTAAAAAGTTTAGGTGCAACAGCTACTTTTTGTTTTCTAAAAGCAAACCGTTTAATTTATAAAATTAATTATGCAAGCAATTTTTTCATAAAATTACACCAATTCTAAAACAATAACGTAAATGTAAGGGAGGCATTGTTACAATATGCTAACAAAGATGGACAATTTTTGTGTATTTTCAGTATCACTAAATCAAATATGTTTATAAAATGTACAAGAAATGTTTACAACAAATATAAATAATAGTTAAAGGTGTTTTTTCTGGTCAACTAGCTGCTAAAATTAATAGAAAACATTTCTGTTTGTTTATAAAGGCTAATAATGCACTTTGTATGTAAATGTCACGCACATTTTTTAAAATGGACTTTTTATGCAGCGACTTTCGTGCAGTAGCGTAACGTCGCAACATGCCATGGTGCTAAACCAATTCCTTAAACTTTTTTTTAAAAATCAGATTTTATTTATTGTTTGTTTAGTGCCCCTCATCCGAATAAAAGAAGCTTATTTTTGTGCGTTTTGTCTGTTGGTCGGTCTGTCCGTCACAATTAGATTAACAAATAACACTAAAGGAAGGCTATTGTAAATCTGATTTAACCTTTAATTTTTCATTCAGGAATATTGCAATAGTTTTAAGTATCTATAATAGATACACATCATCTTTTATACATTGTTCCGGTTTTTTAATGTAAATAGCATATAAATGCTAAATAAAAATATCTATACCGATTTATATTTCAATAACTATAAAGTTGTTCCGGATATTGTTTTATAAAAAATAAATCATGTCAAATGATTGTTTAAAATCGCATAATTGACTAATATTACACTTATATTCTTTGACACTATGTCACTATAGTTTATTTATCAATATCAATTGTTCCGAATTTTAAATTTAAAACAAATTTATATCAAATAATTTATTTATTTTTTTCAAAAATATCGACAATAGGTTATTCAGGATTTTAAAATAAGAAAGTAATTTACTAGAAACGATTATTGAAAATCACTTTTTAATTTATTTTACAGTTAATTTTTCTTGCCGAAACATAATAAAAGTTGTTTAATCGGTAAAGAATGTTCCGGATTTTGTTTCGAAATGTTTAAAATCCCTCTTCTAATAAATAAAGAAATTAATTTCTCTTTTACAAAAATTGGTTGTTCCGGATTTTTTATGAAAAATATTTTAACTCTATTTATGTAAAATCGCACTTCTCTCTTACACTACATTTAACTTTCTAGCTAAAATGTTAGAAAATCTTATCGTTAATATTATGTTCCGATTTTTAAGGAAAACAACTTCCTAACACCAAAGTATGGTTTGAAAATCTCTCCATAAGGCTATGGTACATCCAATTTTCATAACAGACCATCCCACAAATTTAATTAACAGTATCTCACTATAAATACATAAACATCCGGAACAATCTATTATAGAAACTTAAAACTAATGCAATGTTTCGGAAGGGAAATTACATTTTAATCAGATTTTCAATAACTTTTAGTCTTTTTTTTTCTCACTATTAACATGACGGACAGACAGACTGACAGACAAAATAAAAAAAGCGTCTTTAATACCTTTATATATATGTTATATACATATTTAGTCGAACTAACCATGAAATGAAATGCTAAAAGAACTCACTCGGTGCACCAATGTCTATGATCCCTCGAGAAGCTGCTCGTAAAGATGACATTTTTTAGTCTAACTAGGACGTGTGACGTAATGGATTTTTTTTCCTTTGACGTCATATGGAGTTAATCCTTTAAATGAAATGTTAAAAGATCTCACTCGGTGCACCAATGTCTATGAACCCTCGAGAAGCTGCTCGTATAGAAGACATTTTTTAGTCTAACTAGGACGTGTGACGTAATGGAATTTTGTTCCTTTGACGTCATATGGAATTAATTCTTTAAATGAAATGCTAAAAGAAATCACTCGGTGCACCAATGTCTATGAACCCTCAACAAGCTGCTCGTATAGATGATATTTTTTAGTCTAACTAGGCCGTGTGACGTATTGGATTTTTATCCTCTGACGTCATATGGAATAAATTCTTTAAATGAAATGCTAAAACAACTCGGTATAGTAATGTTTATTAAACCTCATAATGTGACTCGCATTTTAAAAATACAATAGCTAGATTTAGATCTAATCTAGATTTTTTATACTAGATCTAGATTTTTTTTAAACACTAGAACTAGATTTTTTACTCTAGATTTAGATTTTTTTTTTACACTAGAGCTAGATTTTTTAAAACTAGATTTAGATTTAAGTTCTAATTAAAATCATTGTAGAATCTAGATCTAGAATTTCTTGGTCTTATTTAGAATGTTTTTTGTTTTACATGTTTCAGATATTCCTTCAGAGTTGTAGTCCAAACCTCCCTCAAGACGACGGGGGATGGGAGCGGGTAGGGTTTGAACCTGGGACCATCGATGAATCCAAACGACAGTCCAGCGCGCAAACCGCACTACCCGACAGCCATGATTTAGACTAAAAAATATTTTTTACAACGTCAAATCAATCTTTGAAACATTATTACTTTTAACAATCAAAACAAAATCACGTCTTGGATATTCCTTGCGAATATGCGGATCCGACAGGGATCCGTCTCCCACGGGGGCCGCCTCTGAGTGTGTGTTAACACAAACTCTCTTTGTAATCTTGTTATAATTCTTTGTTAGTTTTTATGAATAATTGTAAAACCAATTTCCTCAAGGATAATTAAGTCTATTAATTATTATACCTTTAGTTTTTATCTTTGTTTTGCAAGTACATAAAAAATCTATTTCGACCTTCTTAAACTTTTCTTTTGTTAATAACAGGGTGCTCAAGCTACTATTCACAGTAAGTCAGATTTCTTTTCATTACAATTAGTAAAACATTAACTTTGATAAAATAAAAAGATACATTTAAGTCTTACAGTCAAATATTTTTTTCTTTGCTGCACACTTTTTTTCACAAAGTATATATCAACTCACTTTGTCTGTCTGTCTGGTAAAACATTTGGACACATTATTTTTCCCACACCTATTCTCAGATCAAGTAGAAACTTTGCACACTTATTAGTTGACACAGACTAGACATGAATCAGTAAAAAAGATTAACTGATTAGTTAATTAATTATATAAATTTTGTTTGATACCATAAAGGGAAATTAATCCTTCAGTATTATAGATAAATAAGTAGGTTTCATCTCCTTAGATAATTGAGCATGTTATTGCTCCCAAACCCATTCTTGGATAACTTGAAACTTAAAACAATTATTTATTTTACCTTACAAAACATGCTCCAGTTTTAAAAATTTGTAACCAATTAATCAATTAAAATTGGTAATTAATTATTTTGTTTGATATTGAATAAGGGAAATATCTTCTTTATTATTGAGAGCTATAATTGTAAGTGCAAAGCTCTTTCCCTTAGAAAAGCTTAGTTTTTTGTTTTTTTTTAAAGGATTTTTTCATATTTTGCTTCTTATACAGTTAAGTTCAAGCATCCTCATTTTGTTTTATATTTTATCAATCACCTAATGTGACATGTAGATCCTAAGTTTATTGAAGATATCATGTTTCTCATAGACCCTCTTTTTTTTTTTTTTTAAAAAGGCTTTAACTCAGTCTTCATCTATTCCCTAGATCCTAAGTTTATTGAAGATATCACTGGTGATGAGGATAAGAACTTGGACTTAGTTTCTATATCAGAAACAATCACAAAGATCAAATTGGTGAGAATGGAAGTCATTCAACTCTAACATCATCTAAAGCACAGATTAAAATTTGTCATCAAGCAGTCTAATAATCTTGTTTAGAATATGTAATTAAAGCAGTCACTTCATCTGAGGCTCAAATTAGAATGTCTCTTTAGAAGTCAGGCTCAGATTAAAATGGGTCATTAAGCAGTCATATAATGTAAAAAGAATGAATACTAATACCTTGCTGTCAGGTTTAAATGATGCCATTGGTTTGAATTTGTTTTATTCTAGACACACCAGCACATCTTTAGAGAGAAACTCTCAGAGAGGGTTCCCCCAGAACTTTCTTCTCAAATAGACAGCAAGCAACTTTATGATCTTATTGGTGATGTTCGCATAGTACAGAATAGGCAGGCCCATCATATTGTAAGTAGCTAGTATTTATTTCAAGTGTATCTAACAGTCTCTGTTTTTAATAAATAGTAAAGACCACTTGAACATGACAATAGTTGCCACTTGTACTTCATTAGTCTTATTGTTTATCTACTTAGGAATGTAATATCCCAAGTTCTTGTTCAGGAAATCTACTGGATGTGGCTTTGAAAAAGTCCTTGGGTCAAGGTCCTCAAAACTATTTACAATGTATCACAGTGCTAGGGTCAGTCTTGATGAAACTTTGGAGTAACTCATGGATTATAGGAGATTTAGGAGCTGATAATGTTTATGTGAACAAAGAACATCAGAATTATAAGGTGACTATATTTTTCCCTATGGAGTCACTTCTATAATCTTTTGAACTTATATCCTTTATTCCACTTCCTTTTGCCATTTAGTTGATACATTTTATTTGAAACTTTTGTTTTTGAAGTCAGGCACAATGGTGGCAGAGGTTTTGAACTGAACATGTAATCATTTGATTTTTTTTTTAGATTTAAATAAAAATGTATTTATGCTTTTACATTGTTAGTATTTTTTATGTGGATTTTATTGAAGGTTTTTAGTTGTATTTCTTTAATACTATTTGATACAAAAAATATGAATGCCAGTATCATGAAGCTTCATGTATTAGACATTGGGACAAGTTTGAGTCGAATCACTGATAAAATGTGATCATATTTAAGTGAGACATTATCAATTTGAGCTTAAGCTAATCACTACACTTCACTAGATTCCACTATCACTACATTACCATTTAACACTATCAATACATTCATTCTTAACTTTATCTTTACATTCACCAAGTTAACACTATCACTACATTTCCAAATAAACACAAACTTAAAAATGTAATTGTATGAGTACATTTCTTAATAAACATATCACTACATTACACAATTATCACCATGACTATATTCCCTAGCTAACACAGTGACTGCATTTACTTCACAGGTTTACTTGGTATCAATGTCATACCTAAAACACCTAGAAAGTAATCTGCACATTAAAAAACAAATTTCCCATGAAGCTTCAACACTTAGCAGGTTCAGTGTTGTTTTTGTTAGGAAAACTATTCTTTCCTATAGCTTAATTTATTTGTTGAATTATTATTTGTCATTGTCTATCAATAAATTACATAATTTGGCTTAAATATTGTGCATTACTCTATTTAGACTGTATTTCACTTGTCACCAGGGCAGCCCCTGAGGTTGTTAAATCAAACGCATTTACCTGTGAAAGTGATGTCTATTGTTTTGGTTATTTGATCTGGGAAATATTCACAGCACTGCACAAGGATGGCACCAAGGTTGAAGAGTTTAGGAAGTTAACATCTTTAGATACAACAAAAGTAAGTTTCATAGTCACTTGGATTTCATCTTTCTCCATCAACTTTGGATGGGGATCAAAGAATACTGAGGAGTTTTGAGAGCAAAACTATAACAGTGAGAGTTTGTACATCAAATAAATCAGAAGGACATCATTTCTAGGACTAGTGAGACAGGATGATGATAATAATATAATAATAATTTAACTTATAAAGCACATTAGACATAAACACAAGAGTTAAAATGACAAACTAATCTAAAGAAGTTTTGAACAGACAGGACTCAAATTTCTTCATGAATGTTGTGAAACATGTTTGTCTGCAATCAATAGGGAGTGAATTCTAAACTTTTAGTAAATGCACTGAAAAAGTTTGCATACCATAACGTTTGAGGGAGAAACATAGCATGACTATAAGTGTTGAGTCCATAGAGCACAGGGATCTCTAATGGACAAATGGAGTGATCAGTAGAAGGACATTGCTTTATTGTAGGCAATCAAGTGTAGGCAAGAACACATTAGCAGAATCATTCTTGTTTTTTTGTAGGACTATTCATGCAGCTTAGTGAAAATTGGGTATACCTGCTAACACTTGGGTATACCTGCTAACACTTGGGTATACCTGCTAACACTTGGGTATACCTGCTAACACTTGGGTATACCTGCTAACACGGCATTGCAGTAGTCAAGGCCTGAGAGCATGTCACAGCTAGCTTTTTGTTGACTTCATTGTAAATATGGTTGGATCTGTGCAGCTGCAGAAAGAGCAGACTTATGACAAAGTTTCATCAATGCATTCAGCAGGGACAAATATTACATGAGTTTTTAAGGTCCTTTCACTTTGCTGCCTTGTGTCATGACTGAAATATTTGTTTTTAACTGAAGCTGTTTTTTTTTCATCAACTAGAAGTAGTTAGTACTCTGAAGGAATGACTCCGAGATAACTCTTCAGTGGTAAGATATCAAAACAGAGAGATTCATTTTCCAGTTATTCTTCTACTACAAGTGTACCAAAGTTGGTGTTTGTTTTCTCTGTGTCACTTGGCCCTTCACTTTCAAATTAACTTTCTCATGGCTTCATAGGATCAATAGAACTCTGATTCAAAGTCTCTATGATTTAGGCAGTCATTACGCTTCTTCACTTTTTGACATCAAATTAAATGTATATTTGATCTTTTACTATTTATTTCTTGCATATTTGATTCATCTTTGTTTAAAGAAGACTTCTGCCTAAACAGTAACATACTACATCAAAGAGTGAGTATTAACTTTCTCATGGCTTCATAGGATCAATAGAACTCTGATTCAAAGTCTCTATGATTTAGGACTTCTCTCTCTGGTCTGGGCAGCTGGACAAACGTCTGTTGGGTGCAGACCTTGCCATTGGGTTTCTTGGAGTTTGCATTCTCCCTGCGGAGCTTGACACATAACTTTTTTTTCAAACATCTGGGTGCAGCCATCAAGATTTGAGTTCCTCTCATCAGCACTGGCAGATTGACAGATGTCTTTAATGTCCTCAGCTATGAGCTTGGGGAAAGACACAACGTTGTCTTGTTCTGTCTGGCTGACGGAGGCACTCACGCCATGGACGTCTGTAGCAAAAGCGCTGGTTGAGCTATTGATCTCTGTCTCTTCTCTGGTTTCTTCATCTGTCTCTTTCTGCGAGTCACCCTTGATCACATTCTGAAAGCCAGCCAACATCTGCTCTTGAAAGGTGATCAAGAGCTCTACAACATCGGGTTTGAGTTCAAAGAGGTATGTGTTTGGATCTTCCTCTTCATCCACTAGGGCTTGCCGGAGACGTTCTTTAAGAGTTTCGTTGCTCCTTTCGTAGTACTTCAGTCCTCGCCATTTCAGCTCTTGTTTCAATTCTTTCAGATTCAGTTCGTCTAGCAGTTTTACAGAAGCCATAGGAAATCCCACTTCTGACACCAGTGTTACGATCCTCTCTCCTAATCAGGCCTTCTGCAAACACTGCTAAACACAACACAACATATCAACACATCAAGAACTCGACAACAATACTCCAAATAATCTGGTACTTTAATAAGGGTCAAATAAAACAGCCAATATGACACAATTGGCAACACAATCAACTACTACAACGTTAGACTGTATATCACTGTACTTAACTCATAAACTCTACTGTCTCTTCCTAAACTCGTACGTTTCACTGGAGGACTGCACCAGGACCGACTTCATGGCTGACTAACAGTCCCGGTCTCAACGCTCTCCGGTCTTGAACTGCTCTTTCCTACACACTGTGTCTGGTCGGCGCAGGCTTATGATCATATGACCATAACACGGGCGCAATTCACGTGCAAAGTTCATGCCAGTACTGTCCCTTGCCTTTCAATATAGCACGCTAAACTGTATTACTGGCCTGTGTCACACATGTCAGCTGATCACACACAGTTAACCCTTTTGCGCCGCGAATAGGGTTATAACAATGTATTCAAAAAAATTAAATCTATGTTGTACCTTAATTACATTTCAGAAAAAAATATATTCAGTAAAATAAATTGTTTCTGTATTTTTGTCTTTATTTTATTGAGTTTCTTTAATGTATTTATTTATATATTTGATGTTAACAAATCAAAAAAATAAAATAATTGTTGATTTTTTTAGGAAGAGGACATTTATAAGCATGTAGCATCAAGAACTAGATTCTGTTTCCCTTCTTGTTGTGATGAAAGAAGTACAGTTTACTGTTGTTCACAGGCTATGAAACAGTTTATTCTCACCTGTTGTCACATTCAACAAACAAAACGTCCCAGAAAAAATCTTGTTCAAAAATTTAAAGAGTATGTAGACATTTTTTTTTTCTCACTGGCAAATTAGACTTTGGGCAAAAAAAGTATTTTAACAAATAAGATTTTTCAATAATTCAACAACATGTAATGAGTTCTACACTTAGATAAGATTTAAGAACAGGTCATTTATTGGTCCAAACAAATGAAAATTCAGTTTTACTACAATTGTTCATATCTACATTACTACAATTTGTGACAAGTGCAGTATTTGTGTGATGGTGTTGGCATGTCTGGGGTTTTAGTTTTAAAAGACAAAAGTTAACATACAGGCACAGAGTTAGCAATAGGCAAACAACAAATAGTGAATTATAGGTCATAATTAATGAAAATTTATTTTCATTTTGTTTTAAAGAAAAATTACAATTGGATGTAATTCTAGGAAAATATAATCATCACTTAATGAGTTTGGCAAGTGATTGAGTGTCCTAGTGCTTATCTTTGGTCCTATTCATGTTAGTACTGGTGTGGCTGGTAGCTGCGACTGACTAATTGTTGGGCTAGTGGAGTGAATCCAGGCTGGTGGCAGTTCAGGTTTGGTGGACCAGGTAGCGATGGTGACCAACTTGTAGCTGTAAGTGCTAGAACATTGTAGTTCTCAGCTAAGGCAGATGACCTATATGAGGGATATAGACTGCGATGAAACAAAGAAAGGAAAATAACAGGTGGTGTAGAAGCCCTTTTGGGAAGGACATCTTCAGATTAAATCTGATTAAACTTTTGTTTAACATTGAGAATGAAAAAGTGACAATAGCTGGTTTTATAATATATGAGTTTCAAATGTAGCTAAGCGAGCTAATAGGGCAATTACTTCCACTATGCACAGATCTCATTTGAAATCAAAAGGAGAATATTAGTTCCCTACATATTTACATTGAAGTTGAGAGGCATTACGTTCAAAGGTATAGGCATAACATTTGTTGGCTTTGTAGTACTCTTATTATGCATGCACCATTAACTTAGGAATGAAATATTTGATTGACAAAGCACTTTTTAAAATGATTGCAACTAAATAAAATACAGAAAAGAAGTTTAGAAAATATTCTTGCTATTTATTAATTGTAATTCATTGTAAAATTGTTTAGTCCTAATAAAATGTTTTGCTTTCTGTGTAATTAATTGTATCATTTAACAGTATTGGTCTCAAATTTTTTTTTTTTTTTAGGATCTGCAAAACTGATTATGATTGCCAGTTCTCTGAGTAGCTATGAATACATTCATCATTTTCTTAATGGCAATAATTTGTGACAGAGTGTAAGATGTACATTGCCATTAGCTCAATCAAAGTATGATGTATTGAGATCTAACTCTATTCAGATATATAAAAGGCAGTTGCCTCCAGTTATTTTCTTATTATATCATTGTACATGACTGACTTGCTTAGTTGTTGACTTGTCGCTTTAAATGCATGATGCATGACAAAGTTCTGGTCATTTGAACCATCTATAATAACTGAATGTTAAAAAAAAATTTTCTCATTGGATTAGTTTCTACACTCTTATTTTTAATATTATATTTTTTTTTAAATGTCCGACTCATGGAATGGTATGAAAAGGTAAAAAAATCAAGCATATCAATTAACTACATGTGTTAAAAAACACACACACACACACACACATACCTGTATATAATAATTGGAAGTCCTGATGACTGACTCACTAATAATTCTACCACTTGTCATGAACATGTTTATAAAAATGTCATCTGTTGTTACTGAAGTCTAGAACAACTAAGCAAAACGGCAGCAGTTAAATTGACCAAAAACGATTTTTTTTTATTCATAATTTCAACCCAATGTTTTTTAAAGCTCACATATAAATATCTAAAATAAAGTAAAAAATTATAATTTCACTTATTAACACTTCTTTTGGTATTTTATTTTTGTTTATTTCTATTCATGACTTTATAAGGACAACTTAAGAAGACTAAACTACAAGTAACTAGGCCTCTATTCTAAATCAAGTGTATCTGTTTTTATCTATCTAAAATTAAAAGTTAAAAAAAAAAAAAGATCACTGTGAATATAAGAGTTAATAAGAGCCTATTAAAACTGAGTGATTTTAAAGTTTAGATTTTTGAATGACCAAATAAAATACAGATAGTCATGTGTAAAGAGTGAACTCAATTGTGAATTGTGTAAAGAGTGAACTCAATTGTGAATTGAGGAATGCAAAAAAAAATTCATAGTTGGGGGTGTGGGCATTCTATTGGAGGATGCCAAAACATTATGCCATGTCATTGAAATCCTGACTGTTCCACTGAATATTAAAAATGATTCAGATCAAACTAACCAGAAATGTGTATCCTTATGTGTTTTTGGAGCTCAAAGGCAGCTGTTCCATTGGAAGATACAATGGCCAAAAAGTGTGTTGTTGAAAATATTGGTAGGGGGGGAGGGGTTATAATGCATTGCAATGAAAAGGCTAGAACTGATTGGCCTAAAAGAAGTGTTTGTGCATACTCTTTAATAGGAGGTAGTGGGTCATTTGATTAAATGATGAAAAAGACACACAAAAAAAGGGACTAAGAATTTGAGTGCTTGAAAATTGTGTTAGGGGTGGGGGACTACTGTAATGCAGACCCTTTTATTGATGGGTTCAAAAGTAGTGTTATGAGCAATATATGCATATACCAACTATTTCAACCATAATATAGCATATGTAACATCTAATATAACATTATTCTGTAAATGAAAATGCCAAGGACCCTAGATTGAGCAATAGTATGTCAAACTCTGACCTATTGCACTGTAACTGGGTTTACCTGATTCCTTGAGATACAAATTTGACCTGGGTGTAAATCTCATTTTATGGTGTGAATGTTGAGTTCCAACTATTTCTACCAGGATTGATCAGTGTTGTTTTGGTTTAGGATAAAGAACATTTTATTTACAGTCAAAGAGGTGTTTTTATTAACACATTATAGTGTAATGTGTATGCTTCAAAACTTTGTTCACCCTGTCATGTGGGGACATGTTATGGAATATAGCCTACTCAGTAAAGGAGGTTCTTACATACCTCAAACTCCACCCTAATTCTAATTATTATTTAAGCCAACTTTTATTGAAATTGTAGAAACAGTTCTGATGGATGGGCTTTATAAACTTCTTTTTTTTTTTTTCATAAATAGTGTAAGTATGTAAATGTGTTCAGCTTGTAGCATTTTTGTTTCTAGTTTATTATTTTGATACTTATATGTATATAGTTACTTGGTGAGTACACATTGTTATTAAGTCTACTTGTGTAAAATATAATATTCTTTGAGCATAAACGTACACTGGAAGCTAACTGGAATTGTAAAATTGATGTATATTTTGTAAACTAAGACCATGGTCAATAAAAACAACAAAAATGTGTTTTCTTGTGTTATTGATTCATTCAGACCCAACAGGTTTACAAAATTTACATTGAATCCAAACTCTAAACATTTTTAATTGTCGCACTCTGTTCACTTGGAGGCGACGGTCAACAACTATTTCTTTTTCTTTTAAACCAGCCTTTTCAAACATATCTTTCAATTCATCTAAAAAAATAAATAAAAGAAAAATCTTGTAATACTAAGGAGAAAAAAAAAGGTTCAAATGTCATAAAATAACAATGGTAATCTTAGTCTTTGTAAGATAGTAGTTCATTGTGTACCTTGTGTAAAAAAATAAACTCTTGTTCCATCTCCTCTGACATAAAAATTTTCAGATAGGCACCGATCTAAAAGAAAAGAATCATTATTTATGGAATAGATTTTTATTCCAACAAATGATAAGCTCAAATAGATTGATGGGTTAAAACAAGAGAAGGTAATACAATATAATATTAAAATGGAAAGAAACACTACCTTATCTTAAAGAGAGAAACTTGATGTAGCATCTAAGAAAAGTATGATAACCTATTTCTTTTTGTCATAGGTTTTTAGATAATCTAAGTAATATATTTAATATATAAAGTAGAATGAGGCGTATTTATTTATGTATGTATGTCCATGTATAGAAATCAAAACCGTTTCACTGATCTTAATAAAACTTGGCAGAACTGTTCCTTGGGTACTAACTTAGACAGTAGTGTATGTGTGGAGCCCTAAAACAAACTTAAGACCCTCAAAAAAAATAAAGTTGACCAGCTCTATGTTAGCATTATAACTTCATCGATCTAGGCCATGTTTACATGAGAAAAGATCGAAATGATCTAGATCTACATCTAATTTTAAGAACTACACTTTGCACAGATAGTTTTTTACTAAGACACATGAAAATACAATAGCATTTTTTACATAAATTCGTTTCTTATATCTGCGAATGTAGAATTCCTGATGAGCATTCTTTCATTAGACAATACAGTAATGTTACACATCTTTCTATTCCTAGACCTAGGTCTAAAACTCTATGATGTTATAACTTCTATTCGCAAAGATAGTTTTATACTTTAACACATGAACATACTAATTATAGTCCATTCATTTCATAATTTAATCAAATTAACATTCAAATTTGTTTTTTCTAAAGCATTTTTTATGCATTCGTTCGCCCTAAAGCTGCGAAGCCGTGTTAAGATATATTCTAATAGTTTCATTCATTCGCGTACATCTAATTAAAAAGGTCACGCATGCGCACATGCAAAATGAACTCTATCCAAGCCAATATTTAACTCTAGATTACTCTAGATCTAGATCTATGACTCTATGTCTAACTCTTTATTCTTTAACACATGAACATACAAAATTAAGTCTATTCATTTAATTTTAATCAAATATATGTAGGCCTACAAGCATATGTTTTTATTTGAAAAAATGGATTTAAGTCGATTAACTATATTGATAGCACCAGTCACTCATACTATTTTTTACATTTTTACGCATTCGCTTTACTTATAACATTATTATTTCGTTTAATTGTTTACAAACCACTCGCAGTGACTCATCGACAGTTATACGCAAACAAAAAACCTGCAGGCAATATATGTCTAGTATATATAAATAATGTTTCAATATCTTCCTGTATTTTTTTTAGTGTATTGTTTGTTCTGACACCTACATTGTATTCCACATCCCGAGATGTTATGGGTAGTGTGCAAGTTCTATGTATAGTTTTACCTTGTTTTCTAAAGCTAATTTTTGGACATGTGAAGCAACATGCAGGTAGAAGATGTTCAATGTATACTTTCCTTCTCATCAAAACAACCATCTCAATCAAATTAGTCATAAAACTATTTGGCTTACTTTCTTTAAATCGAAGTTGTGCCATGTCATAACGTCCATAGTCTCGAAACAAAAACATTCCACCAGGTTTTAGATAACAAGCTAACCTTTTGATGGCCTCAGACATTCTGAAATTTAGAGAAAATGCATGTCCTTCTGTTCTATTATTAGAATGTAATAACTTGACCAACTGTACACAACTTATTTTATTATTAGAATGTTGGCCATCTGTACACAACTTATTCCATCTTATATATCTTTCTTTCTTTCTCAATCAATCATTTACAGAAGAAGCAACAAAATATATTTTTAAATTAATATTATAAAGTTGAAAATTCCAAACGTAATGTACTTGCTTGTCTGGAGAAATAGCAGATAATACAAAGATCATAATAATAACATCTAAACTTTCTTTCTCAATCGGAACAGCAGCTTGTTCATCTGTTATATCATAGACAAAAGCATGACATCTCTTTGTGTCGTAATCTGGATGAGACTAAGTACAGAAACAAAACATAAAGTACAGAAACAAAACATATAAATCTTCTTAGTGTTCACTTTAGTAAGTATTCTGAGTTTTGAGTAACAGAAAGAAATAAAAATAATGACCAAAGCTAACTCCTTGCTATCATCTTATTCACATCATCTTATTCACTACTGTTTGTTTTTTTTTTAACTGAAAGAACAAGTAGAAAAATGTATATCTGTGCCCCACAAGACAGTAGGCACAAGACAAAAAAAGAGCTCATGAAAAATAAAAAATAACAAGTATTGAAAATGTCATTGTATTCTGGTAGCATCTAGACATGTAAGGAACTATGTATTGATATAAGGCCTGGAGAAAATTATAAAGTGTTAAATCAAGATTTGAATTTCAACATATTCCGTACTTTCAATAAATACACTTTCATGACATTCAATCAATGGAGAAACTATTGTACTTGTTGATTAAGCTAATTGAAGTTAAGTTATCCTTTTATAGCTTGAGTTACAGTTCTTGTCTTTCAAACCTACTCAGGAACAACTAAGTAGCTCATTGCAACATGATTTCTTTTTTGCCATTTGATACTGTCTTGTGACATTATGACAAGAGATTCTAATTGTTATACTTAGTATTCAGATCATTCCCATAACCTTAAAAGGAAAATTCAAGTGAAAATACAAAATGTTTAGTTCTGAGTGAGTCTGCAGGCAGTGTGGAAGAGAATTGTCTTTGAAAAGTGAAATAAGAAATAGGTTGTTGGAAGAGAAAGTGGGCTGGAAGTTCCTAAACCTAGCTCCAATCAACAAGTAATTATTGTAGCTTTATAGTTCAAAAAGTGCTAATTCAAAAAATGTGTTAATATCATATTGTGCTACAGGTGCCACAATGGCTCTATACACTCTATAGTGCTTCAAATATTTCAATGTAAAAAACACTAAAAAAAAGTATTACAGAAAGAAAAGCAATATATTTGTAATGTAGCAATACGATGTGAATGTACAATGAAACGAAATATTTTAAAGTTACAAACTTGATTGACTAAATACAAGGCAAAAATAACTTGGTAGTGAATTGAAGTTTAGCTCCATCATTCAATTTTTCAGTAATTTCACCATCTTACAAATGTGCATCTCATATTTTAAAGTCACTTGACAATTGTTAACTTTACCTACCTTCACTATATAAACAGCAGTGGAAGAAAAATCACAGCAATACACTTTCAGATTGGGATTTCTAAAAGAAAATATTTATATAATAAATGGTTATTATCCTTGAGGAAATTCGTCTTACAATTGTGCAATGCACATAAGATAATTTTATTGGTCCAAGCAAATGGAAATTCAGTTTGACTACAATTTTCCACCTCAGTATTATTACTATAACAATATAGATGCAAACATGAACACATTCACACACATATACACAACCAGAAATGTATGAATTAGGCTTTTATGTGCTTTTTGGTGACAACCTTGAAACACCCTTACTGAAAATGGAATACCAGTAAAGGAGTTTTTAAATCTTTCTGTTCTAGCCTTAATGGAGAGGAGCCGACCACTTCATCCAGATCTGATGTCACAGTGGTTTAATGGGTGCAGATTGTCTTTAAGAATTTTGGAAAAGCATCTTTTGTGAAAAAATTCTTTAAAAAATGGTGGCTATGTTTAAGCGATAAAGGACGCTTTTTTTAATTAGCCTATTAATTAGATGTCTTTGTGCCAGTGAAATATTACTATACAGCAGGTGAAAGCAAACGTAAGCAGACTACTGATGGTTGCTGTCATAATACATACTTTGTCATGGTAATGAGGACAGCCAATACAATGTCAAATATTATGTAATGGTTTAAAAATGTTCATAAAAGAACAAGCTTACTTGTTAGTCTTTAAAATGGGAAAAACTGTATTTCCAACACCACATCCAACCTTTTGGAAAGATGAACAAAAAACTATTAAGGAGTGAAAGAATGGTCTGGTGAAATAAAATTTAAAAAAACTATTAAGGACTGAAAGAATGGTCTGGTTAAATGAAATTAAAAAAACTATTAAGGACTGAAAGAATGGTCTGGTGAAATGAAATTTAAAAAACTATTAAGGACTGAAAGAATGGTCTGGTGAAATAAGGTTACAGCCTACATCTAATGATTATACTTGCCAACCTCTAATAATTTGAAAGTGGAGTCCGACAAAACATTCTGCTCAGCATTCTGTTCTTCAAGCTTTGTTTGAGTACAAGAAATGTTTTGTTGTAAGTTCATGTCACTAGAACATTCTTGAGCTGCTCCATGAAGCTCATGAAACTCTGTGAACAGCCACTGTCTGTCTTTGAAGAAGTGATTGTTATGTACAGAGTAGAACTCATCCCAGTGTTTCACTGCATCTCTTTCTAGCTCAGCTGTAGAATGGAAAGCAGTTCAATTTATGAACCTATTACAAGGTGTAGTGAATAGTCTGATATTTATCTACATCTTACTGATGTGTAGTTAGTAGCCTTTAAGCTGCGTAATAATAAAACCTAGTTTATCTTGAGATGCTTTATGGTCTGCATGCTTCATTGCAATCTTTTTAGCAGCGGTCTCTTGCTCTTCATCCCATTCAACATTATCCCTAGACACAGAATCATAACAAAACAGATCAAATATATTACATTAGTATCAAATTCATTGGGTAAAAACATCGAAAGGAAAAAAAGATATTAATTATCAGATAGAACAAAATATTCAATAGCGAATAATATAGGGATGACATTTTACAGACTTGATACTACCTGCAATGTCACAACTAATATGAGGTAGATAAAATGTTTTCTTTTAAATTTAATTATACTAATGTTCTGTACAGTTCAGGCATTAACTTAGCATTAAGAAGTTACCATGTTAACATGTAATAATGTTAAAGTCAATATTAGAATTTAAAAAAAAAAAAGGTAATGATGGATAATTTGAATATGTTGGTAAAAACAAAATATAATTGTAATTTTAGCAATATTGATAGAAAACATATAATAAAGTTTAACTATTACATCAATTCACTATACCTAATACTTTCAAAAGTCTAGAATGGATGAGTGTGAAATGGTTCAACTTCACTACATTGAGTTCAAAGTTTGTAAAGCAGTATGTTTAAACCAAAGCCAGTAAAGCTAAAATTTCACAATTTTGACCAACCAAACATTATGTTTAAACTAAAGGTAATATGTTAAGATTTTGACCAACCAAGCATTCTGTTTAAAAACACTGTTAGGATCTGTAAGAAATCTTGTACCGAATTTGGTCCTTTTGTCTTCTTGTTCCTGACTAGCATTGTCTCCCATTAGTTCGGACATTTTCTCTATTTCTGCCATCACAAACTATTCCAAAAAGAACATATATAAAAAAAAGATGAATATGAAACTAAAAATTTCAAGAAATAGTTAACATTATTATTTACTTAGTCATCTGTGTTTTGACATAAAGTCAACAAGAAAATTCTTAATTTGATGTTATGTTTTTCTACAAATATAATTGATTTAAACTTGATTGTAAATATATAAATTGTATACTACCAGGTCACATGAAGTTTCCAATGAACATGTATGATTGTTTTCAGTTAGTGCAAACAAAAAAAATGTACAGATCAATTTAAACAATGGTAAAATTAACTACAACTTCTCAATATCCATGTTTTTAGAATCTAGGTCTAGATCTCTATTGAGATTGTCTTAGAGCTTAGATTCTCAACAGCCACATGTAACAAAGAGGACGCAAAGACTTACTTTTCATTTGAAAAATGTGTGTTCTATTTGTATTGTAGTTGTAGATTTATGCATACATATTACATATAATATAAAGGCAACACTTGGGACCAAATTTTTTATTAGAGAAGATAGTGAATTAAATATAATGAAAATAAAGGACTGCATTGACAAGGGCAAGAACCAGTGTCCCCAGATACGGCGACTCAGCCTAGCAGTAATGCAGTACTATGCAAGCTAACCTCTAAATCATAGAGATATCCAAAAAAACATCTTCCTTATCCAAGGCAGCTCACATATATGTAATTACCACCCCAGAAGTCAATGGAAACATGCCCCACCTATCTCAGACCCCACCTCGTCACACGCGACTTCAACAATTTTTAACAGAGTAGACACAGACAGCCTTTATGCATATATTAGACAAACAATGGCTCTATTAACTTTTGTGTATCTCTCAATGTGGACAACATAAATACATTACATCTAGATGCTTCAATGGGTAGGAACAATCAAGTCATAAACATAAATACAAATGTGAAAAAAAGTGATGAAAATATTAATGATGCATAGATATTACACATACATGTGTTGGCTGTGTTAAAACTTGTGCAACCACATAAATAGCAATATTTAAAAAGTTAACTTATTAATTTTTTTTCTTTTTACTTTGTGCCCCCCCCCCCCTTTTTAGCTGAGCTGCTGGCTGGGGTCTGGTAGGGGATCGCTTTAAGCAGTGGGGTCCAGAAGAGTTTAAAGAATGTAATGAAAAAAAAAATAAACTTACAGATATATAATTAATTATAACACAGTTTTTCTTTCCATATTTATAATATGTTCGGAATTCAAAAGTAAGTACATGAATGTCACTAACTCTAGTCTTTTTTTTTCAGAAATAAAGTATCATAGATATTTAAAGTGCTAAGTATACTAGAAATCGTGGAAATTGTATTTGAAAGGCATCGTGTTCCCCTCCAGTCATTAATAAGTCTGGGTCTGAGCCAAGTGTGTTCCAGCACTTTGCGCTTCAGAATTTCATTCTCCTAGCATGTACAAATCACTCATAGTAAGTTCATGTCCAAAAAGGACAACTAATGGGTAATAAAATAACTGTGTTCCTAGGTATTACTAATCATAGTTAAGATTTCATTTATAGTTTATTTATATTATATGTCTATATAATCGATTTGTATTTGTAGAAACAAACAGAAATAAATCTATAAATTAAATATTATAATTAAACAAACATGACATTTTAAGCTACATTTATTCTATGATTTAATTTCCATCCATGGACCCTCTTCTTGTTTTCATATTTGTTTTGTTTGTTATTTTTTACACCTTAATTAACCCCCCCCCACCCCAGACTCTTAAATTATAAATCTTTAGTTTACATGACTCTCTATCGCCCCCCCCCCCCCCCCACTGCCAAACTACACGCTTAGTGTAGACCTGTACCTCACTCTCCTTGCCGCCAGCTCACATGGTGTGATCACCTGCAGTGGCCATTGTCTCTGGCTTCAAATTAGCAGCCCACACTTTTTTTCTTTCATTCATAAATTATGAACTCTAAATATCTCGATCTAGGTCATGTTTATTCTTTGAATAAATCATAGATTAAATAATCCCTATGATATTTATTATAACGATATTGTTCTGTTTGGGAACAAAAATGAGTTAAATTCATTATTATTCACTGAACACCTCCTTTTTTTTTATTTCTGATAACAGCTAACAGTATAAGTCATAATAAACTTAAGTGTGATTGGAATGTCTTTCTAAAGATCTATGGATTGAAGCTTATTTTGATATGCCCATCAACATTGATTAAACAAGCTCATAATCTAGCCGACATCCTTTATTAATTATTTATTAGTTTATATGGATGTGAGTTCCCGGGGGAGGTAAAAGCAATAGCTTTACATACATAGTTACAGAGAATCTAAAAAAAACTACCTACTGCTTTGGAGACAAAAATACAGGAACTTATCTAAAATTGGACAAGCGCAGTGCTCAAATCATAAAAACAAACGAATTACAAACAAAAAAGTGAAGTGTTCGGTGAATGAGAAGTTGATGATGTGTTCGGAATATAAGAGCTTACCCTAGATAATGATAAAGTAATAAAATATATGCTTAATTATTTAATAATACTAATATAATTATACAAAATAAAATATAGACCTAGTGATTCTAGACTAGATCTAGTAGTAACTATATATATATTATATATATATCATTAGCATGATTAATTATGAGTATATCTAATCTAGTGTCACTAGTGACTAGATTTAGACACTAGATATACTCATAATTAATCATGATAATGAGTTTTGTGTTTTTGAGTTTTTTAGCACATCGCACACTTTAGGCCATGTCGTGCCCCATGGCCCATAATAATGATATAATGTTACTAGAGTAGTTTATTTATTCTGGACATTACATGAATTTGAACATTCGCTGTTTTTGTGGTCATTACAATAATTACATCTTTATTTTGACATTTAATATGAAACTAGCACGCTGTATAATTAATGTGCTAGTCCATTTTCCAATGATTCTGACCCAATATCCTTCCATTTACTGATTTAGCTATCTTTTTATATAAGAAAAAAGGATTACAAATTTGTAAGTCAGGTTGTTTTTTTCGTATGTTACCAGGATGACTTTACTCTTCCTAGGGTTAAGACTATGATTTTTTGGTTACTATTAGATCAGTCTAGTATTACTTACTTTTACTATTAGCATTATTATTAATATTATTACCGATCTATACTAATTACTAATGCTAAATATTTAATTACTTAACTTAAGTCTTAGTTATTAATACTGACTGTAGTTAGTGTAGTCTAGTGTAACACAGTAAGTGTAGTAATAAAACTTATAGTGATGGTACTTTGACATCCTTACTCTACTGACCTATAAACTGCTATATTAGCTGCTATATAGTTTTGAAACAGCATGGCTAGACTTCCAAACCCATGATGTTAGTTGATTAATAATTGTTTTTATATTTGCTTTATTTTTTAAAAACCCTTGTGCTAATCTTAAAGGAGGATTCCTAAGCCTTTAAATAATACCACATTGTCAACAAATGAAAGTCGTGTTTATTTTAAAAATTTACAGTAAAGACATAGGTAAGAATGATTTTGCATTTAAATATAATATCATTTTCAAGCAAGCTTGGTATTATTTTATTGAATTTAGACCTAGATTTATGCTTAAAGTTTGTTATTTCGTTATTTTTTAATGAAATTTTGTCCTCCAAAATTGAAAAAACTTCCCCTAACATGTGATAAATGATGTCAAATTAGGCTATTTTTCGAAATGGGTAAGTGGAAAAATTATAACTACCATAACAATCTATGACTATAGTATTAAAATCAATATTTCTATTATAGAGCAGTGTTAGAAATCTTTTTTTTTCTATACTTAGGTACACAAAATATAAAAGGAAATCAGCTTTAAGGCAAGTTTGAGCCCATCCTGACGATGTTAAATGAAGTCACTCCATGATGCAGCAACATGTGGTGCCAGATATTAGTAATTCTCGTTGATAATATGATTAATATGAAGTATTTAAATGATTTATGCATTGTTTAACAGCTTATCTTTGATCAGCCTAGTGGAGAGAATGCTATCAAAGTGTTATTTTACATTATATTTATAAATATTTGAAAGCGGAGGAAATTTCTACCAAACGGGTTTCTAGAAAAAGGATCGAAGCCAATTTTCAAACAATTTAATTAGCTGTGAATCGATGTTAGCTGCATGTGAGGTGAAATAATCAAATTAAAAACCATAAAATATAATGAATAATGGGGTAGATGTGTTCCAAATTTCAAGCTTCTATCTATTATGGTTATAAAGTTATGACGAGATAAATACGAAAATTCATTTTTTCGATCACAGTTTTTTGGATTATGGATATTTTCTATACTTCTATAGTCCATTTTTCTACACATAAAACCGCATATAACTTTGCTCCTATACTATCTATATTATATAAATATAACATAGAAAGATAAATTTGGTATCATTGTAAACCTCTCAGCAAGCTCTACATAACTAGATTCTAGATATAGTTTCTGTCGTTGTATATTCATTTTGAAATTTTTTTGTCAAATACCTTACTTAAGACTAAGTTATAGTAGTATAACTTATACTTCTATAATTTATTATTATACTATAAATTATAGTATAGTCATAGTGTTATCATAGTCGATAGTCATAGTTAACAATCGAGTCACACATGACAATGACATGTTTACCAGTCCGGACCAATGAGTAATGAATGATCTAATATTCTAATTAACACATAGATCTACATTTAAGTATGGCTAGAAATAGAGTTTGGGGTTTAAATCTAGATCTACTTATTAGGATTATCAGATAGATCTACCTGAGACTGAGTATCTACCTGTACCTGCTACCAGAACTGTCTGACATGCTATTCAGTTATTGACTAAGTTACAAATAAAGCAGATTGATCTCCCTTGTCTATAATGCTGTCAACTTATGTATTTTATTGTTTACTCGTTTAATTAAAGAATGTAGACTACACTAGACTTCAAGTGCCCTTACCCATGCCTTACCCGTAGGTCAACGGTGTCACTAGAGGCAGGGCCGGTCTTAGGCCACTGCAACCTATGCGGCCGCAGTGGGCCCGCACTTCATAGGCCCCGCGCGAATTCTAAGTGTGAATTATTAAATTAAACCATTTTTAACTTATTATTTAAGGGTTCCTGGAATTCTCCTGAAATAGCAAAATACACGAAAAACTCATGCAAATCTCCTTAAATAACAGACTAAATTGTCATTTCGGTGTGTCATATGGAAAACGCCAATCCTACTCGCGATAAAAAAAAAAACAGCAATGTCAGCTTTCATTTAATAAAAATGTAATAACAAGTCGAATTTTAAACAAAACAAGAAGTTCAAATACGTATTTACTTTAATAGTCACTGGCATATAAATATAGATCCAAATCTATCTCGACGGTGACTCGACCTCTTAAAAAAGAAACAAACAAAAGCGATATTTTGCTAGTCGATAGTAAATCTAAAAGGTAGATCTGAATGTTTATCTGCTTTTTGTTGGAAAACTATCATCTACTGTAGATGGCTCGTAAATTAATTGACAGTATGAATAAAATGCAAAGATGAATTTATTTTCTAATACGAAATCTTAATTTTCACTTATTATCCTTATTCCTACCCAGCTTGGGCCCAGCGCAATCCGTTTCGCATAGGGCCCCGCAATCTGTAGGACCGGCGATGGTGCCCAAAAGGCAGAGTTGCCTACAAGTACGCATCTTTTGTATATTGTACGCAAATGGACTCAAAAATACGCCAGTACGGTTTATTATCTGAAAATACGCATTTCCCCCTCTAAAGCAGAAAAAAAATAATTAAAAAAAAAAAACAAAAAAAAAAAACAAAAAAAAAACAAGTAGTTCTTGCTAATCATATATATATATATCAGTGCGTCAATGCCTGGAAATGGACTATTCCTATTAGATCTACTAAGGCCGGCCCTGCAAAATAGTGGCGTATGCTAGGGCCCGCCGCCGGTCGACTAGTTAAATAAAAAAACGCAAATGTGACTGGATAGATCATACATTGCGTAGCTAGCAATGCGCGGATGGTGTGGGCCACACGGGGCTTCAATTGGTGAAGGGCATCAAACTGAGGAAAAATTTTCTCAGTTAAACTGCACATTGGATGGCTGCCTGGTCGTGAGGTTTGCGCGCTGGACTGTCGTTTGGATTTATCGATGGTCCCGGGTTCAAACCCTGCCCGCTCCCATCCCCCGTCGAGAGGTTTGGATTAGGAAGTAAACTATCTTCAACTCTGAAGGAACATCCGAAACATGTAAAACATTGTACGTATATAAAAAAAATTGTATTGTGTTACTTTCTTAATCTCCTATATTCTTTCTATAATTAAATTTACGGTAAGCGGTAGACTAATTTGAGTCAAATTTTAACAGATTTCAACATTTTTTTACTTTATTGTTTTGTCAACTGGTTTCATCTAGATTTAGATTTTTATAAATATATCTTTAGACTCCAGATCTATATAATTGTAATAATTTATTTTCATTTCTCTATAATTTTTTTTAGTTTAGTCATTTTAAAAAGAATTCACTGCTTCTTGTAAATTTTAATGTCCAAATTTTTGCACCAAGCTGCATTTAGATTAGGCCTAACTTTTTTTTTTTTGGCATTTGTTTCTCTTTTTCATTTTTAACTAGATAATTGTCATACTTATGTGAGCAGGTCAGGGCAGGCGCGAGCTGTGGTGGCCTTTTCTCTTCTGCTGCTCAACATTAAATTCATTAACAGTAGGCAGATGTTAGCGCTACTGGGTGGGCCCAATCTGTGCACCTCGGTCTGCGACCAAGGGGCTAGAGTCGCCTAAGCAACCAGACAGCACAATTAAACTAAACTAAACTAAACTCACTAACTAAAAGAAAGCAATAACGAAACTTTTACTTTAGGGTAAATAAAACAAAAAGAAACTTTATTTACATACACAAATAAATCAATAATAAAATATAACATATACACTAACACTACAACTGAACTCAGCAACTAACTAAAACCCTCTAAATCTACAAACACTAACAGACTAACCAAACCAACTATCTAACTAAATCACTACAATTAGTACAATTACTACCCTAGACCTAAGCTTAAAATTAATAAAATATAACAAAAAAGGTACAAGGAGGCGATGGCAGACTAATGGCAGTAGACTAACAACAGCCTACAGGCAGTAGGCTAACAACAGCAGACTTAACGACAGCAGTACTGCAGTAAGGATAGCCTGCAAAAATCAATACATAAAAACGTTAAAAAATAGTAAAAAGTTTTAAAAAGCTAGACTAGACCTAGTCTAGTACACAAACCGACCTAGAGACATGAGGTAATTACATATTAGTAATTAGCCTCCATGTAGCTAATAAAAGCCACAGAATTTTAGGTCAAGTCTACGCCACAACCCACACAGGCTGGGTAGACAATAAACAGATCTAGATAACATCAGATAAAAGTCACAACAATACACATTAGATCTAGGTTAATGAGCCGGCTTATGCCAGCCGCCATCTTGTACATAAAAATACAACAAAATTAAAAATAATATTATCTGCCAACTACACTTCAGAAACTACCAAAAAGAATCACTAATAAAAATAAACATACATAAGAATATAAGATAATAAAATATTTACAAATAGACATAGTATAGAAAAACAATAAGGGGATTATTAGGGATAGCTGGGGGGGGGGGGGGGGGGAAGGAAGGGGTGACGCTATCCAGCTTAATGGACCTTCCGGTTCCATCATAGACAATCATGGCTAATTAACTAGCCAGTGATGCCACTACACTAATCAGTCCACATCTAGACTATAACAGTAGATGTAGGAATAACTAATACAAATACAAACTAAAGAAATAAAATAAAAACATTTTCCAACTTACAGGCGGTCCCAGCTGAATACAAGCGCAACAATTAAATACTTATTTCTTCTACGTGATTGCACTGACCGACGGTCAACACCGGAAAAAAAGAAAGAACTGACCGCACCTGTTCTATTTATAGAGCCAGGTCATGACTCGTACAAACTAACTTCTAAAGTAAAAGAGCTGGCGGGAACCATGCACGCACTCAGCACTAGCCTAGATAGTTAAACTTAAAATACAGATAAAAATAGATAAAAATTAAATCTAGGATCGCCAGCTCACATTCACCCCCGCTCAAAACTTTTGCGTCCCCGCAAAATAAAAATACACAAAATACAGAGATAAAAAGTCAAAATATATACAGCAGAAATAAAATAAAAATGAATTCATACAAGAGAACGGAGAACTATAACCATAGCTCTCAGTACTAAATGGCTTCACAAGTGGCAAAGCTTTCAACAGAAAACAATAAAAATACAGGTAATACAAAATATAGTGCATGACATCTTTAACAAAAATGGAACGACAAAAAAAGTAATTAACGAAAACTACATGGTTAGAGCAAATGACGCCCTAGCCAAACATGATAAACTTAGTCACACAGACCAACAGGAACTCTATGAGGCTTAACTCAGTTCCTTAGCCACACAGGCTAAAACAAAGTCACACAGACTTATACAAAGCCACCAAGGCTTCAACAGACCCATAGTCACACAGACTTATGGCCAGCCACTGAAGGCTCACAATGGTCACAAAGACCAAAACATTAAAAAATGGTACACTCAAAGTGTCATAACACAACCTGGAGTTACAGTGCTATAACCAAAACACAGGGCATCCAACAGTGGTGGTGAGACATAGAAAATAAAAAAATAAAAGGGACCACTGTCAGACAATTCAACCTAACATGACATTAATGAGTACAGTAGTTCAAAAAAAAGTCGAACTACCAAAAAACATTACATGGCCTTCCAAAGGCAAGAACTACCAAAAAAACATTTCCTGCCTTCCAAAGGCGACTAAAAAAACATTACAAGCCTTCCAAAGGCAACTACAAAATACTGTAATAAAATGTATTACATTTATCTACGTCATGGCCTCCAAGGCAAAACAACATTAACGAGTACCTTGACGGCAACATCGAAAATTACACGACTAGAAAAATCGTACATACAGCATATTACTACAGCAACTACAACATTCCAGCACAATATTGGCTTTTGAGAGCCCAATAAAGACTTACAAAAAACTTATTGGGTTGCAACACATGCAAACACCCATGGAACATACTCAAAAAAATTGATCATTATTCAAAATACATAAAAGCATAAATACAAATTAAAAATAATATGCATAAATACATTAAAACAAGTCAAAGTATAAAAGGAGCCACACAATGAACAGTGTGATAAGAACATATAAAAAACATTTAATAAAAGGGAAAAAGACACGACAGGTTTGCTCTGCTCTTGACGACTTCTACATCTCTGGCCGGTCCACCACCGCTGTCCAGTAGAGATGATCAGCGGCTGACACAAGACACCCAGTAAGTGAGGAGTGAAATCCATGTGGTTTACAGAAAGATGACGTGGAAGGCTTTCATCAGTGGCGACCTCAAGATGTGAGGGCCATTAAACCATACGTTGCAACTGGGCGGACAGTCGTCCTAATTGGACAAACTGGCCCAGTTGTTTATAACACAGAGGTGGAAGTGGGGCACCTCTGTCAGTCCAGTACATGGCTACTTGCAAAAAAAAACCCGTGCTGGAACTGTCTAAGTTTTGGTAGTATCGCTTAACACCTTCAATAACAAAGTTTGGCGATGACCCATCAGTCCAGACTTCAACTGCCATCTCGCCATCCGTTAACATTGGGCTGACATCTCTCCGAAGGCATGGGAGAGCTGCAGACTTGTCCTCGGATCATGCCATTCCGAGGCCCCTCAACTTCAGCCTGGGACCGCTGCATCCTTCCTGCCGCTGCTGCCATTCTGCCAACCTAACCTAACACTTCAACTCTAACCCATTCTAACCCTAACCCACAACAACAATACTAACTACCTCACAACGCACTACAACAACTTCCTAGAACTACATCTCCAAGTAACATTAAAACCAACTCACTACTGACCATAACGAAGACCACTACATCAAACAAAACTCAAACAACAAATTAAACTATCCATACCCTATATTCTAACAACCAACAACAAAATAAATTCTCCAACACTGATTCCTACTGCTATCCAAACCTAAAACTAATACCAACCTATGCAATCCTAACAATGCGCTAACGAAGCCTAACCAAAACCTAAATCAACCTAACAAAAGCCTCAAAAAAACCTAACAACCTAATCCCTAAGAAAACAATGTGTGTCTGATTACTCAAGCACAGATCCCACTTCTGACACCAAAAATGTGAGCAGGTCAGGGCAGGCGCGAGCTGTGGTGGCCTTTTCTCTTCTGCTGCTCAACATTAAATTCATTAACAGTAGGCAGATGTTAGCGCTACTGGGTGGGCCCAATCTGTGCACCTCGGTCTGCGACCAAGGGGCTAGAGTCGCCTAAGCAACCAGACAGCACAATTAAACTAAACTAAACTAAACTCACTAACTAAAAGAAAGCAATAACGAAACTTTTACTTTAGGGTAAATAAAACAAAAAGAAACTTTATTTACATACACAAATAAATCAATAATAAAATATAACATATACACTAACACTACAACTGAACTCAGCAACTAACTAAAACCCTCTAAATCTACAAACACTAACAGACTAACCAAACCAACTATCTAACTAAATCACTACAATTAGTACAATTACTACCCTAGACCTAAGCTTAAAATTAATAAAATATAACAAAAAAGGTACAAGGAGGCGATGGCAGACTAATGGCAGTAGACTAACAACAGCCTACAGGCAGTAGGCTAACAACAGCAGACTTAACGACAGCAGTACTGCAGTAAGGATAGCCTGCAAAAATCAATACATAAAAACGTTAAAAAATAGTAAAAAGTTTTAAAAAGCTAGACTAGACCTAGTCTAGTACACAAACCGACCTAGAGACATGAGGTAATTACATATTAGTAATTAGCCTCCATGTAGCTAATAAAAGCCACAGAATTTTAGGTCAAGTCTACGCCACAACCCACACAGGCTGGGTAGACAATAAACAGATCTAGATAACATCAGATAAAAGTCACAACAATACACATTAGATCTAGGTTAATGAGCCGGCTTATGCCAGCCGCCATCTTGTACATAAAAATACAACAAAATTAAAAATAATATTATCTGCCAACTACACTTCAGAAACTACCAAAAAGAATCACTAATAAAAATAAACATACATAAGAATATAAGATAATAAAATATTTACAAATAGACATAGTATAGAAAAACAATAAGGGGATTATTAGGGATAGCTGGGGGGGGGGGGGAAGGAAGGGGTGACGCTATCCAGCTTAATGGACCTTCCGGTTCCATCATAGACAATCATGGCTAATTAACTAGCCAGTGATGCCACTACACTAATCAGTCCACATCTAGACTATAACAGTAGATGTAGGAATAACTAATACAAATACAAACTAAAGAAATAAAATAAAAACATTTTCCAACTTACAGGCGGTCCCAGCTGAATACAAGCGCAACAATTAAATACTTATTTCTTCTACGTGATTGCACTGACCGACGGTCAACACCGGAAAAAAAGAAAGAACTGACCGCACCTGTTCTATTTATAGAGCCAGGTCATGACTCGTACAAACTAACTTCTAAAGTAAAAGAGCTGGCGGGAACCATGCACGCACTCAGCACTAGCCTAGATAGTTAAACTTAAAATACAGATAAAAATAGATAAAAATTAAATCTAGGATCGCCAGCTCACACTTAAATGTCATGTGGTTTGCAGTTTGGGCTCTCGTTCGGTAGTCTCAATGTTCTCGGGTTCAAACCCTGCCCGCTGCTCTTCTCCGTCGTCCTGCGGGAGGTTTTGACTAGGAAGTAATTATCTTTCAAATCTGTAGGAACATTCGAAACATATCAAACACAAGTATAAAGGCGAGGAAGATAGGTTTCGTTTTTCCAAAAAAACGAGAAGGCTGTAATCAAGTGGATATGTTACTCGAAAACAACAACAACAAACAAAAAAAAGAATCTTTATTATCGATAAAGTAATTCATCTGTATTGAATTCATCGATGGATTTAGTGAGTGTGTTGAAGGGTATCATCGTAAATTGAAACCAATGAGACGATCAGAGCTCACATTCAGTGTTCTGGAAGTTTAAACTCTCAAAGCAGAATTTGGCACTAAAAATCTATGTCATCATTGTCATATGGGCATTGCCATGAATCGAAGAAGAATTGGAAGGACAAAAATCAAAGCAATATCTTGAAGCTAGTAAAATTGCTATCCAAGTACGATCCACTGCTGAGAAAACATGTGCTTCAAACCAGGCGTATTTCCAGACCGAATAGATACATGTTCCCACAAATACAAAACAAAGTTTATTGTAATTTTGGGTGATCGCGAAAAATAATCACACATCAAGTAAAACAAGTCAAATATTTCTTGATAATTTCTGACAGTACACTTGACTTCTAAAAGCAGGTTCAAACCTCCAACATGGTACGCTATGGAATAAGGATAGGTTAAAGTTCGTGTTACTTCATAGGAATCATAGGTTTATCAATACTAAGGACAAGCATGCCATTGGAATCGCTTCAATGATTTTAGAGAAACTACGTTCGGTTGGCTTACACATAATGGACAGCAGAGGTCAAGGCTATGATAATGCTGCGGTCATAAAGAGTCAACACTACGGTTGCCTGCTCGAACTAGTCTCTAATTTTGACAGAAATTCGAGCTGCTAAAGCTGAAGTCATATGAGTACAATTGTTCGGTACACTGGACTTCAACATAGGCTACCACTGGGAAATCCTTATAAAAATAACCGGAACCATTAAACGCTTGGGTTAAACCCGCTGGAACATCAGAGAAGTCTTCAAGATGGTTAGGAATAGCTTTTCAAAAATTTTAGAAACAGATGAAAACTCTTTACTTAACCTGAAGCAAGCTGTGTTAGTTGCCATGCAGTCTTTTTATTCTCTCCCCTACCTAGAGATTTGGGCTCCTAAATTAAGTGAACTAAACGACGCACAAGGATTGTCGATTCGAGACTGTACTCTCAAACTGAATAAAGACATTCTTTACCAATAGTCGGAAGGAAATCGCTGAAGTTGACTTGTAGCACCAAGCTGCTAGTGGACAACTAAACCGCTGTAGGTGTATTATATCTTAACAACTTATAGGCTACAGCTTCAAATAACTTGAATATCCTCTATGTGAACAAGATTAAATATAACTTTTTTTTTTACAATATAAACAAATTTAACTTGAGGTGAAATGAAATAAGTGCATTAGACTTTAGTTATAATATAAAATTATATTTTGAATAAAATCCAACTCACTACAAAAACTCGTCTTTTCACTCTGGCCTTCTGGAGTCATCTCTGGTCTACCCAAGACAGTCCATGTCGCTTATCTTGCATCATTTTCACTGCATAGCTAGTCATAGCTACCAACATCATTTCTAGCTTCTTCTCACCATCGCCGTAAACACACTCACACATACACACACACACACTCACACACTCCATAACATAGATGAATATGAATTTCGTCGCATTTCCCAATTTTTGAATCCTCAGATCGAAATCAATCTCGATACTGCTCCTAACGACATTGACATAAATACATTTCGTCTGGAGCGAAAAAGGTTTCAACGGCTTGTCTCAGGTATGTCAGAAGTCTCCAAACTTCAAAGGTTTCAACGGCTTGTCTCAGGTATGTCAGAAGTCTCCAAACTTCAAAGGTTTCAACGGCTTGTCTCAGGTATGTCAGAAGTCTCCAAACTTCAAAGGTTTCAACGGCTTGTCTCAGGTATGTCAGAAGTCTCCAAACTTCAAAGGTTTCAACGGCTTGTCTCAGGTATGTCAGAAGTCTCCAAACTTCAAAGGTTTCAACGGCTTGTCTCAGGTATGTCAGAAGTCTCCAAACTTCAAAGGTTTCAACGGCTTGTCTCAGGTATGTCAGAAGTCTCCAAACTTCAAAGGTTTCAACGGCTTGTCTCAGGTATGTCAGAAGTCTCCAAACTTCAAAGGTTTCAACGGCTTGTCTCAGGTATGTCAGAAGTCTCCAAACTTCAAAGGTTTCAACAGCTTGTCTCAGGTATGTCAGAAGTCTCCAAACTTCAAAGGTTTCAACGGCTTGTCTCAGGTATGTCAGAAGTCTCCAAACTTCAAAGGTTTCAACGGCTTGTCTCAGGTATGTCAGAAGTCTCCAAACTTCAAAGGTTTCAACGGCTTGTCTCAGGTATGTCAGAAGTCTCCAAACTTCAAAGGTTTCAACGGCTTGTCTCAGGTATGTCAGAAGTCTCCAAACTTCAAAGGTTTCAACGGCTTGTCTCAGGTATGTCAGAAGTCTCCAAACTTCAAAGGTTTCAACGGCTTGTCTCAGGTATGTCAGAAGTCTCCAAACTTCCGAAACAAGAGCTGGTGAGATCTTGGGTTCTAAAAAAAATATCAGCTCGAAGATATATGTGTGTGTTTGTAGGGGCCTACACGCACGCGCTCGTGTGTGTGTGTGAGAGAGAAAATCGACCCTCCATCAAAAGTTCTGGATCCACTAGTGCTTTCAGGGACCCAAAATTTCATATTGAGAGCTGTACTTTTAAAGTGACCAGACGTCTCGTCTGCCCCGCTATTCAAAAAATGTTCGGGCGGGACACACAATGTCCCGCATATATTTAAAAAGTCGATCAATGCTTCGTTTTTTATTTAAAAAAATGATTTAGAATATCTCCGTTTGATTAATAATTTCGGCGTTTCCTTCTTCATCCTTAAACTTCCAAAATTACACATCACGCCGTCAAAACTGCTTCAAATGGTCAGCAATAGACAAGGAAACAATTTGTATGCAAATGTATTGTTACTTTTTGCAACAAATTATGTTCATTTTTCGCTGTAAAATATGGCAGTGTTTAAATTTGTAGTTTTATGCGATATTTGGGGCAAATGCTGTAGGCCTAATGGTCATCTGTTTCTGTGGCCCACTGTTAAAGAGGGTGTCATGTGGACAAGCACAACATCTTTACCAACTAATATCAGGTACCCATTAGATCTGGGTGTACTCAGAGGCGCCTCAAAGAATCTGAAATAAAAAATTTCATTCATCAGGATTCGAACGCGGGACTCTTCGGTTTGGATGCCAAGCGCTTTACCTATCTGCCAATCGATAATGTCAGATTATGACATAATAATTAAAAACATAATTTTGAAATCAAATTCAAACTTCAATTACAACTAGTAAATGGAATATAACATAGGACTGAATGCTTTATATTATTATGTAACATTGACATTTATTTTATAAAATCTTACAAGTGTTAAAACATTAACATTTTACAGCCTTTTTAAATTGTGTTACTCATGGGCGTGGCCAGGATTTTTTTTCGGGGGGGGGGGGGTTGGGGGGATTCCCCCCCCCGCGAAATTTTTTTTAAATATGTATTTATGTGTGTGTGTGTACATAATCTTTATTGCATTCTGACCATTCATTCTTTCGGAAGACGCTTATTGTGCCCTAGAATAGGTTCTTCCATGAGTTAGTGGAAAAATTGTAGATTCCCCGCCAATACTAGCAAGGGGGTCTTTAAAATCTAAAGCAAACTACAGTCACTTAATTCCAAGAGCGTATTCAAGAGAGGTTACACATTTTTACCAGGAGCTCCCCCAGCGAGGGGCGAAGTCCCGCCGCCAAGCACTATTTCTGATATTGAAAGCCAACAAAATGCATATTCTGAGGTATCTACAGTGCATTTTCCTGCTATTAAAATGTTTTATTTCAAAAACCTAATGTGCTATTCTTACTGACTTAGACCCTCCCGCGCCGTTTGGCGCATTTGCCGTCAAGCTGTTTCCATAAAATTGTAGATTCCCTGCCATTACTAGCGATGGGGTCTGGGGAGCGCTAGCGCGGGGCGAAGCCCCGCCGCCAAGCACTATTTCTGGTATTGAAAGCCAACAAAATGCATATTCTGAGGTATCTACAGTGCATTTTCCTGCTATTAAAATGTTTTATTTCAAAAACCTAATGTGCTATTCTTACTGACTTAGACCCTCCCTCGCCGTTTGGCGCATTTGCCGTCAAGCTGTTTCCATAACATTGTAGATTCCCTGCCATTACTAGCAATGGGGTCTGGGGAGCGCTAGCGCGGGGCGAAGCCCCGCCGCCAAGCGCTATTTCTGGTATTGAAAGCCAACAAAATGCATATTGTGAGGTATCTACAGTGCATTTTCCTGCTACTAAAAAGTTTTATTTCAAAAACCTAATGTGCTATTCTTACTGACTTAGACCCTCCCTCGCCGTTTGGCGCATTTGCCGTCAAGCTGTTTCCATAAAATTGTAGATTCCCTGCCATTACTAGCGATGGGGTCTGGGGAGCGCTAGCGCGGGGCGAAGCCCCGCCGCCAAGCACTATTTCTGGTATTGAAAGCCAACAAAATGCATATTGTGAGGTATCTACAGTGCATTTTCCTGCTATTAAAATGTTTTATTTCAAAAACCTAATGTGCTATTCTTACTGACTTAGACCCTCCCTCGCCGTTTGGCGCATTTGACGTCAAGCTGTTTCTATAAAAATCTATCACTGGTAATATCTGATGCCTCTTCCCACCTGCCATGAGGACCTCAATGAATGACTGGCGTCAAGTTGTACTAGGATATCATTGCAACTCTTTTTATGCGTAATTCATTTTGTCGGAGAACATGTCCCGCAAACCTCATGCGTCGCTCTCTCACAATCTTACTAAATGGTCGACTTCCAGTTCGGCATAGGATTTCCTTGATTTAAACCCGATCTCTATAACTGACTCCTAAAATCTGTCTTAGTCATCTTTGTTGAGCCACATTTAGTGTTTTTCAATTTCGGCAGATGACTATTCACTGCAATTTATTAAGGGAACCCTTCCACTGGTAAAAATGTGTAACCACTCTTGAATACGCTCTTGGAATTAAGTGACTGTAGTTTGCTTTAGATTTTATATCGAAAAGAGAAGTTTTATCGTCAAAATCATCTGTTGGGGGTTTTCCACCTCAAAATGCTCTGTAGGGGATCTTAAACTCAAAACCATCTGGAGGGGTTTTCAACTTTAAACAAACGCCATCTGTAGAAGAGGGGTTTAAACTCAAAACTCCCAATTGGATTGGCTACGCTCAGATAATTTTAGTGTGTAATTTGCTTTTTTTTTATATATTGAAGAGGTATTTTTAGCATTAAAGCCCTCTGAATGGGAGTTAAAACTCAAAACCCCTTTTGGCAACGCTCATAGCATTTTGAGTGCGTAATTTGCTTTTTTTCTTACACTGAAGATGTATTTTTTAGCCTCAAGACCCCCTGGCGGGGGGTTTAAACTCAAAACCCCTTTGGCTGCGTTCATAGATTTTAGTGTGAGTAATTTGCTTTTTATTTATATTGAAGAGGTACTTTTTAGCTTCAAACTCCACTGGAGGGGGAGTTTAAACTCAAAACCCCTTATACACTCAAAACATTTTGAGTGTATAATTTGCTTTGTTTTTATTATTAAAGAGGTATTTTTTACCTTCAAACCCCGCTGAAGTGGGGTTTAAACTAAAAACTAAGTCAAAACCCATTTAGCTACGCTCATAACATTTTGAATGCGTAATTAACTTTTTTTTATATTGAAGAGGGGGTTTATCGTAAATTTTGAAGGGGGTTTTAAAATCAAAATCTCCCTTAACTGTGCTCTTGGAATTAGGGGATTTTCGTTTGCATTTTTGTTTTGTTTTGTTTTATAGAAGAGGGGGGGGGGTTAACTGCAAAAACTCCAAGTAGGGGGTTTAAAACTCAAAACCCCTAGTAGGGGGTTTTAAACTCAAAACCCCCTGGTAGGGGGTTTTAAACTCAAAACCCCCTGGTAAGGGGTTTTAAACTCAAAACCCCATTGGTTGTGCTGGGGCAATTGATGGTTTAGTATTAAAATCTCACCTAAAATAAACAAAATCAAAGCAAAAAATCATTCACTAAATTCCGATCCCCCCCCCCAAGGGGGGGATTTCATTTCGGGGGCGAGGGGGGGGGTTTGAACCCCCCCCCTGGCTACGCCCATGGTGTTACTTAAAGTGAAAAAAAATCACCATCTAAGATTTATGAATGACACTAGAACATCCATACAATTGTAACAGTGACATAACAGGCCCAGAAATAAACAGAAGTGTCTAGAATTAGAAGGGGGAATTTCAAGACAGAATATTCGAAAGAAAAACATGGACATTAAAAAATATATATATAGACTATTTGTCTGTGTAGATTATTTGCAGATTTGAAGATTTATATAGCGTTATTTGCATGACAGAATTTATTCTTTTGAATTCTAGATTTACTTTTAATCATTAAGAAACTACTGTACAAGATTACAAAGAGAGTTTGTGTTGCCACACAAACTCAGAGGCGGCCCCCGTGGGAGACGGATCCCTGTCGGATCCGCATATTCGCTGGTCGACTGTGGATGGCATCGAGCAGGGTATGAAACCGAGACCGTAGAGATAATCAGTCCTGACCGCTAACCGCACGACCAGGCATATATTGCTCTTAATTAATCTAATGACTAACTGGTTACAAACTAATAGCCTACTAATAATTGATAATATACCTATACATTACGGAATGACAACTACCGGATATGTACAATATGTCAGAAGCGATTTTAGATAATCTTTTGGTATTGAGCATTTTCATTTATATGGAACTAGAATGAGGATGTAGATCTACCTAAATTAAACTACTAATTTAGCACTCTCAATATCTATATCTACTAGATCTAGAATATATATTTGGGATAATGTAGATGTAATTTAGATAAGATTTATATTTTAAAAAACACTAGATAATCAATTAATAGACTAATTGCAATATGAAATATTAAAATAGTAGATTAGTTTTAGTATTTTATAACATTGCAATATTGACTTATTGACAATCTAGACTTTAGAAATAAAAATCTACACTTTAAGCCTAGAAATTAAAATTATAGATCTTGATCTAGTCTAAATCATGGCTGTCTGGTAGTGCGGTTTGCGCGCTGGACTGTCGTTTGGATTCATCGATGGTCCCAGGTTCAAACCCTGCCCGCTCCCATCCCCCGTCGTCCTACGGGAGGTTTGGACTACAACTCTGAAGGAAAATCCGATACATGTAAAACAAAAAACATTCTAAACTAGACCAAGAAATTCTAGATCTAGATTCTATAATGATTTTAATTAGAACTAAAATCTAAATCTAGTTTAAAAAATCTAGCTCTAGTGTAAGAAAATAAAATCTAGATCTAGTGTAAAAAATCTAGCTCTAGTGTAAAAACAAATCTAGATCTAGTGTAAAAAATCTAGATTTGATGTAAATCTAGCTGTTGTCTTTTTAAAATGCGAGTCACATTACGAGGTTTAATAAACATTACTATACCGAGTTGTTTTAGCATTTAAAGAATTTATTCCATATGACGTCAAAGGCAAAAAATCCACTACGTCACACGACCTAGTTAGACTAAAAAATGTCTTCTATACGAGCAGCTTGTTGAGGGTTCATAGACATTGGTGCACCGAGTGATTACTTTTAGCATTTCATTTAAAGAATTAACTCCATATGACGTCTAAGGGAAAAAAAATCCATTACGTCACAAATGTCTTTTAAGTTCAGACCTTGTAGCTGGGTTTCTTGGCATGGGCAATGTCCCCGCATGGCGCCGCATATACAGTTCATGTCAATCGTCTGGATGCAGTTGCCAAGCATCGAGTTCTCCCTTATGCCGCTGCCAAAGTCAAATTCGTTGTTTCTGTCTCGGCCATTGTTGGGGCCCGTATTCGCAATTTCACTCGACGATATCAGAGGCAAGGAATCAGAAACGGTCTTGAGGCTTTCATGGTTTGAGTTCTCATCAAAGGTACTGACAGATAAACAGAGGTCTTTAAGGTCCACAGCAGCAAGCTTGGACGCAGACCCAACGTTGTCTTGATCTGTCCGGCTCGTTGCAGGTATACCAGGAACAAAAGAATCAGGCGCATAACAGACTTCTCTAGTTTCTTCATTTGTTTCTTTTCTTTCAATTTTGTATATCCCATTTAAATCGTCGCAGCAATCGTTGTCACATTTCTCGCCCTGAAAGTCATCCCCGCCAGACTTGCCCACAACACAGTCACAGACAGCGCTCCAATCCCCAGCGCCTCCATCACCACTGTTTGTGCAGCCACAGTCCTGACCAGGCAACTGCTCCTTCCCTAACGAGTTTATTCCTCCTTTTGCTAGCGACACAATTTTTTCACTTTGGTCTATTTGGCCTTCTACTTGTAATACACTTTTATCAACTTTGTTCAACATTATGTTCCTGCTCATGTTTCCCATCCTGTTCCCAATCATGTTCAGTTGTTCATCAAATGCATCCACAAAGTCCTGGATCTTGCCCATTACATCAACAATCCCAGGCTCAATTTCAAATTGATAGGTCTTCGGATCTTCCTCTTCATCGATCAGAGCTTGCCGCAGACGAGCCGTGAGCGTTTCCCTGCTACCGACAGGTTTTAAACCTCGGTCTCGAAGCTCTTGTCTTAGCTCTTTAATTAAGAGCTGATGTAATAGCTTCAGCGATGCCATAGAGATCTAATCCTACCTCCTCTCGTTGAGTTGCCTATAAATCCCACTTCTGAGACCAATTGTAATAACTTAAGTGGGGCAACTCAACGAGGACATAGACGTTTATTTACATAGAGACATGACAAACACAAAGGGCATCTGCCTTGAGTACAGCATCTCCATATTCATGTCAACATCCTGTTCTAGTTTGGTTACTAGAAGTGCGCATCTCTGCACTAGCCTGGATGGTGGTGCGCATGGCAAAGTCATAACATTATATATATATATATATATATATATATATATATATATATATACATATATATTTCTGTGGCATATTACGTCTCGAGAGACGATCTTTTCCCTTTGCAACTTCTTGTGTGACTAAAGAGGCCAATCCTTGATACACAGCTGCGATCGCAGGTTGGGCATATATAATCACCAGGCGCCGTTGCATTTTCACCCTTCTTTCTTCTTCTGTTGTGTATGACATCTGCAATCTGTGACCCTTCCTTTATGCTCTCTCTCCATGTGGATCTGTCCAGTGCCACCTCTTCCCAGTTGCCAGTGTCGATTTTGAAGAGCTTCATGTTGCGTTTGCATACATCCGTATAACGTAAAAGTGGGCGACCAGCGGCTCTCCTGCCTTCTATTAGATCGCCATACAGGATGTCCTGTGGAAGTCGACCTACTGGCATTCTACGAACGTGGCCAAGCCAGCCAATGCGTCTGCTGCTGATAACAGAGCGGATGTCCTGGCATCCTGCTCTAAGTAGCACTTCCTCATTGGTTATCTTATCTTGCCACCTTATTTTAAAGATCCGCCTTAGGCATCGGAGGTGGAAGACATTCAGCTTTTTTTCCTGCCATGAGTAGGTTGACCATGTTTCACTTCCGTACAGCAAGGTGCTGAACACACAGGTCCGGTAGACTAGGGCTTTGGTACTGCTAGTCCCTGAACTCTATATTCTCCTCTGCCGCTGTTGGGAAACAGGTCATGTCCCACAGGACATGCGTGACGCAACTATAGTCACAATATACAAGAACAAAGGGGATCGGAGTGACTGCAACAACTATAGGGGTATCTCTCTCCTCAGTATAGTAAGCAAAATCTTTGCTAGAGTGGCACTATCCAGGCTGCAAGTGATAGCTTCTAGAGTCTACCCAAAGTCTCAGTGTGGATTCAGGAGTGGTAGATCTACTATAGACATGATATCTTCTCTACGACAACTGCAGTAGAAATTCAGAGAGAGAGACAGACCCCTTTACACTGTTTTTGTTGATCTGACTAAAGCTTTTGACATGGTCAGCAGAAGTGGCCTTTTCAAACTCCTGAGGAAAATAGGTTGCCCTCCCAAACTACTGAAGTTAATTGAGTGTTTTCACGAGGAAACTAAATGTACTGTCAAATTCAATGGAGCCCAATCAGCACCTTTTGAGGTTTGCAGTGGTGTCAAGCAGGGATGTGTGCTCGCACCTACTCTGTTTGGCATATTCTTCTCCTGTCTACTGCATTATGCGTACAGCGACATAAACGAAGGTGTGTTTCTCCATACAAGATCCTCTGGAAAACTATTTAATGTATCAAGGCTGAGGGCAAAAACCAAGGTTAGGAAGCTACTCGTCAGGGAACTCCTGTATGCTGATGATGCAGCTATTGTGGCTGATTCTGATATTCAGCTACAGTCCATGGTTGACAAACTATCTGCTGCTTGCAAGAAGTTTGGCTTAAACATCAGTCAAAGCAAGACTAAGATACTTGTCCAAAACACAAACACTGCACCTCAAGTAAGCATTAATGGCCAACCACTAGAAGTTGTTGATCACTTTTGTTACCTTGGCTCCATCATATCCAACAACACTCTACTGGATAAAGACATAAACAACAGGATAGCCAAGGCAATGGCCACCATGTCACGGTTGCAGAAAAGAGTCTGGGACAACATATATATATATATATAAAATATATATATATATATATATAAAAGGATTAAAGACGCTTTTTTTTTGTTTTGTCCGTCAGTCTGTCTGTCCGTTATGTTAATAGCGAGAAAAAAATAGACTAAAAGCTATTGAAAATATTGAAAATTAAAATTTAATTTACCTTCCGAAACATCGCATTAGTTTTAAGTTTCTATAATAGATTGTTCCGGATGTTTATATATTTATAGTGAGAGAAAATAAGAATTCCAGACTAATCAAATGCCGTTAATTAAATTTGTGGGATGGTGTGTTATGAAAATTAGATGTACCATAGCCTTATGGAGATTTTTTCAAACCATACATTGGTGTTAGGAAGTTGTTTTCCTTAAAAATTGGAGCATAATATTAACGAGAATTAGATTTTCTAACGTTTTAGCTAGAAAGTTAAATGTAGTGTAAGAGAGAACTGCGATTTTACATAAATAGAGTTGAACTATTTTTCATAAAAAATCCGGAACAACCAATTTTTGTAAATGAGAAAATTATTTGTTTTATTTATTAGAAGAGGGATTTCAAACATTTAATAGCGTTATTAGATTTTTCATATAAAATTCGGATCATTTTTGGCGACGATTTGTAAGAAAATTAAGGTAATGTAGGTCGATTTCTTTTTCGAAACAAAATCCGGAACATTCTTTACCGATTTTATTATGTTTAGGCAAGAAAATTAACTGTAAAATAAGTCTAAAAATTTATTTCCAATAATCGTTTCTAGTAAATTACTTTCTTATTTTAAAATCCTGAATAACCTACTGTCGATATTTTTGAAAAAAAAATATTTGACATAAATTTGTTTTAAGTTAAACATTCGGAACAATTGATATTGATAAATAAACTATAGTGACGTAGTGTCAAAGAATATAAGTGTAATATTAGTCAATTATGCGATTTCAAACAATCATTTGACATAATTTATTTTTTATAAAACAATATCCGGAACAACTTTAAAGTTAATGCAATATAAATCAGTATAGATATTGTTATTTAGCATTTATATGCTATTTACATTAAAAAACCGGAAATATTAAAGATCATGTGTTTCTTGCAACGTTTAAGCATGGAAATAAAATCTAATAATAATAATAATAATAATAATCTTTATTGTCCATATGGAAATTTGTCTTACAATTTGTGCATTACACCAAACAAAAAAACATTATAACTATAAGAAACATAAGTGTACATTTACACCAGACTCACTCATAATTTACATGTGACAAAGTTTATACCAGATTGTTCTTATTTAATGATTTGAATGCCAGGGAAAAAAGAGTGTTTGTGTCTGTCTTTGCTATCGGTGTCTTGTATCTCTTTTGTGATGGTAAAATCACACAATTCTGACACAAAGGGTGATTCTTTATTTCGAGGATCTTGTTAGCTTTTTTATAGATGTTTGTATCAAACAACTGCCCAAATGGGGTTTGTTTTTTGCCAATGATTTTACCAGCAGCATTTAGGATTCTATAAAGTTTATTTTTATTTTTAATGCTCAGATTGCCATACCAGGCAGTGATATTGAAACTTAAATATTGCAGATATGAGCGTGATAAAACATAGCCAATGCCTTTTCGCTAACATTAAACGAGGACAGTTTTCTTAGTAATCGTAATCTTTGCGGCCCTTTTTTGCTGATGTAATATAAGTTAGAAGAGCAAACAAATATTCATTGGCATTGATTTGTTTTTCACAAAACATCCAGAATAATCTATTATATATACTTAAAACTATTGCAATATTTCTGAATGAAAAATTAAAGGTTAAATCAGATTTACAATAGCCTCTAGTATTGTTTGTTAATCTAATCGTGTCGGACAGACCGACCAACAGACAAAACGCACAAAAATAATCTTCTTTTATTTGGATGGGGGCACTAAACAAAAAATAAATAAAATCTGATTTTTTTAAAAAAAGTTTAAGGAATTGGTTTGTCACCACACTATGCCACGGCGTTACGCTACTGCACGAAAGTAGCTGCATAAAAAGTCCATTTTAAAAAATGTGCGTGATATTTACATACAAAGTGCATTATTAGCCTTTATAAACAAACAGAAATGTTTTCTTTTAATTTTAGCAGCTAGTTGACCAGAAAAACCACCGTTAACTATTATTTATATTTGTTGTAAACATTTCTTGTACATTTTATAAATATATTTGGCTTAGTGATACTGAAAATACACAAAAATTGTCCATCTTTGTTAGCATATTGCAACATTGCCTCCCTTACATTCACGTAATTGTTTTTAGAATTGGTGTATTTTTATGAAAAAAATCGCTTGCATAATTAATTTTATAAATTAAACGGTTTGCTTTAAGAAAGCCAAAAGTAGCCGTTGCACCTAAACTTTTCAAGCCGCATTTAATGATGAAATATTTTTTTTCATATCTCTTCTAGTTTTCGAGATCTGAGTGTGACATACGGACAGACGGACATTTTGCACAAACCTAATACCGGCTTTTTTCCCCTTACGCGGCCGCTAAAAAAAAGGTTATGCCCTAATTACCTATAGGATATTAACAGAAATTTCACAGGTCTAAGTAAAAATAAATTGAAAATACGCGGTGGCTGACAGCAGTAAAACTTTTGACAAAAGTTGTCTTGAGTTAAAGCTGAGTTTTTATAGGGATTTTAGCACTAAGGTCTAAAGTAATTAACAAGTGTATCTAGATACTATTGACTAGTGATGCATAAACTACAACCAGCGGGCCATATATGACACGTGAAGCGGTGGTATTCTGCCCCTTCTCCTCACAGTGTTTAATGAAGCCACAGATAATTGAATCACGTGACTCGACCAGATTGGGCGGTAATGCGGCCCGTACTTAGTGTGTGTATGTGTGTGAGGGTTGAAATGTCCACATTGAGCACCACTTGGGGATATAGACATCAGGTTTGAAAAAGTTTGATTACCACTTGGGGATATAGACATCAGGTTTGAAAAAGTTTGATCACCACTTGGGGATATAGACATTAGGTTTTGAAAAAGTTTGGGCACCACTAGGGGATATAGACATTAGGTTTTGAAAAAGTTTGATCACCACTTGGGGATATAGACATCAGGTTTTGAAAAAGTTTGATCACCACTTGGGGATATAGACATTAGGTTTTGAAAAAGTTTGATCTCCACTTGGGGATATAGACATTAGGTTTTGAAAAAGTTTGATCACCACTTGGGGATATAGACATCAGGTTTTGAAAAAGTTTGATCACCACTTGGGGATATAGACATCAGGTTTTTAAAAAGTTTGATCACCACTTGGGGATATAGACATTAGGTTTTGAAAAAGTTTCATCACCACCTGGGGATATAGACATCAGGTTTTAAAAAGATTAGGCACCATTGATGTTGAAAAAGCATGGGCACCACTGAGGGATTTAGACCTCAGGACTTAAAAAGATTTGGGCACCACTGATGTAGACCTCAGATTTGAAAAAGGTTTGGGCTCTATTGATGTAGACCTCAGAAAAAGAAAAACAGAAACAAAATGTAACTTGTAATTGATTTCTAACCAGTAGAGCATAGCTGTTGTTTTGATTCTTACCTTCATCTTTGTGTGGTATACATATCTAAATGTTTATCCGGTCACTCTGGACCCACTCATTTCTTGTCATATTGACTTGGTGATACCTGTAGACACGATTCTACAGAATATAGCATGCAAATAAATGCCGGAAAAAAAAACACTACTAATGACCAACAGCAAGCAGGGTTTTACCATGGACATCAGGATATGAGGTGAAAAACTAACAAATATCTCGGAACTATCATCTCAGATAAAGAAACCAGACCAGAAATACAGACTCGCATAGTCTACAGCATCACTTGCAAAGTTTAAGCCATGTTGGAAAGACCTGGGCATGTCTCTCCATTCAAAGTACACTGATGTTCTACTTGTTCACGATGACATTCTTGTGTGCGAATCCTGAATTATAGTCGCAGAACTAGAAAGATCATTGCCATGGAAGTGTGATGTTACAGAAAGATTCTGGGCAAAGCAAAGACCACATAACAAACATGGAAGTATGATGTTACAGAACGATTCTAGGCAAAGCAAAGACCACATTACAAACATAGAAGTGTGATGTTACAGAAAGATTCTGGGCAAAACAATGACCACATTACAAAAATGGAAGTGTGATGTTACAGAAAGATTCTAGTCAAAACAAAGACCACATTACAAACATAGAAGTGCGATGTTACAGAAAGATTCTAGTCAAAACAAAGACCACATTACAAACATAGAAGTGCGATGTTACAGAAAGATTCTAGTCAAAACAAAGACCACATTACAGACATAGAAGTGCGATGTTACAGAAAGATTCTAGGCAAAACAAAGACCACATTACAAACATAGAAGTGCGATGTTACAGAAAGATTCTAGTCAAAATAAAGATTACATTATGGAACTTTTATTTCGATTTCTTTTATCCCTTGAGTCTGGTCGTGTGGTATGCGCTCTGGACTGTCTCTCAATGGTCCAGCGCTCGAACTCTGCCCGCCACAAGAATAATACAATTTAATAATCTTCCATTCCGAAGGAACATCCGCTACATGTAAATCAAAACAAAAACAGTCACAAATAGGAAATTGATAAGCATTTTGTCTTGAATGCTAAATGTTAAACTAAATTTAATGAATTGATTCATTACTACACAGAAGTCATTTCTCTTTTTGCCAAGTAATCGTAGGGAAGAATGCAAACCTAAACCAAGTCATTGATAAAAACACTCAATCTAAAAAACCACAAACTACTTTCAAACAAATAAATGTAACCCAAATGTTGATCATAATTAACAAGTCTGCACAGATCAATTTATAGCTAATTTTACAAACCAGCAAATAATATACCAATATCTAGTTAGAAATACCAAACTTCAGCGTCATTGGCTTTGCTCTACTCCTTAGTGATAACTTACTGTAACGGATTCTATTTGTGCTGTTTACGTAATGTATTTTATTATTCACATCGATGTGTTAACTTCATACAACACATGGAGCCTACACATGAACTAGGTTGCCTTGTGAAAGGTAATGAACATAATACCACCCCGGGTTTATCCTATAGAGTAGTCATTGTATATAAATGATAACATCTAAAGTGTCGTCCCAGTTTCTGATCGAGCGAACAAATTTCTCGGTCAGCAATTCTACATCGGAGTCAACATTTAGCAGTAAAGTTGACGTGTAGGCCAATTTAGGGGAGACTACTTCTCTTTCAATCCATAAGAAACAATACAGACTACATTAGTTCAGCCATGGAACCATACTAAGCAAAATCTAAAAATACGTGAAAAAAAAAAAAAAAAAAAAAATTTAACGTGTACAGCTCCACATTACATGCATATATCTCACTATTGTAAGATTTACTTCCCTTTTCCGATATCAAACAAAATTAATTAATTATTACTATTTAATTTACTAATTGTTTTTCTTCATTTGATCACTATTTTTGATCACTGTTTTATACTTTGCAGCGGTAAAGTGTAACAGAGTTGTAATTTCCCCTGAAAGTGAAACGTGGGGGAACTAACGTGTACAAAATTTGTGCCAGATAGTCAGGGTGAGTTGATAGAAGCTTTTTACAAAATAAAATGTGAACTACTAATAATAAAGCATACAAGCAAAAGCTTTTGTGTTTGTTATTTTAAAAATAGTTGTTTAGTTTATTTTTAGGCAAAACTAAAACGAATTTAAATAGTTTAAGTTTTGTTTCTTTGGTACCACTGAGTTCATTCAATTCAAAAGATTATTTCGTTGCTAGTTTTCATTGTTTTTGTTCAATGAAATCACGACGCTCTTTAAATAATTATAGAACTATAGAAATATAACTACTGAAACTATATCGTCTAAATTCTAAGTATGGTATAAAACTATAAATGTATTGGACAATTTGGACATTTCTTCCAACAAGGACATTTCTTGTACAAAGCCAGCACTGCCAATAACAATGTTCATCAATCTCATTTATTTGTACTAGAAAATCTTAGTCCACTTTCACAAGCTAGTGATGGGGACAAAGTTTAAAAAGTGGCCGCTGTTTCGGTCAATGGCTCATGATGTTTAACTAACAATAGTATTTTAGTCCAATGAGATTAGGTGGTCAGCAGAAAACATAAAATCAAGAAGAGCTGAAGGTAATGTTGTTCAAGTGACGACAACGATCCGGTGGAACTTTTCAGAAACCAAGGCTTGTGGGTCTTGTGATTGTGATGATGGTGAACTGTTATAGAGTCGTCGTCGACATCATTTCCTTTCGATGTCGCCTCAGACTCGTGCTCAGATTGAATGCTGCCAAAATGATGGATCGTTTTGGAATCCCCATCACCATTTTTAGTTATCTTGGATTGGAATTTGTTATTGGTCGTGTTATTTTTCTTTGCATTATCAGAAAGTTTTGTATTGTCCGCGGATGACTTTTCACGACTAAGAGTGTTTGGGTCTCTGGTTGTTTTGGGTTGATATGTGAACTGGCAGACTTTACGGTCCTCAACGTTGGGCTCAAATTTGGGGCATTGAAAAGGTTCGAAATCTTTCAATTCATTTAATGGGGTTGGGTTCATTTGCCATTGAAGGGCTTGTGTGATGGTGACGAAATAAACATCTTCTAATGATGTCAGTTTCTCAATGAATTCATCCATTGCATCCAATTGATAGTCAGTGTTGAGCCAAGGGGAATGCAGATTTAAATACAATGGCGCCCGGTTACTTCGATAATTTCGTAGGAAGTTTTTCCACAACATCTGAAATAAGAGAAAACAAATACAATTAGAAATGTTTGGTACAAAATAAGATGTGGATCTTGTTCTAAGTTCAGAACTTACAATCTATGGGGCAGATAATGTAAAGATTTCTGTGGCCCACGGTTAACAGGGTGTCATGCGAACAGCACAACTACCTTTACCAACTAATGCCAGTTACCCATTACACGTGGGTGAAATCAGAGGCGCCCCAAAGAACCCGAAATTGAAAATACAAGTCTTTATTAGGTTTCGAAAGCGGACCTCCAGGTCGAAAGCCAAGCATTTTACAACTAAGCCACCTTGCAGCCGAACCTTGTTAGATATTTAATTTTCCTTTCAGTTAAAGTTATATTTTTGTAATCTCGAAGTGCTATTTGCAAGAATGAAATATTTTTTCCGTCTCTAGACATCGGATCTGTTGACAACTAGAGATCTAGCGAAACAATTTGTTTTATCAGTTTGTTTATTATGAATTACCGTTGATAGATTCCAATTTCATTTAAGGGTGCAAGAATTAAGATCTGGTATTTGAAGCACCACTATGACGTCAGACAAAAGGGAAATTCTTGCGAAATTGTCCTTCTTGTGTGCCTGCATTTACAATATTTGTCAATATATAACAACATCAAATGCAAATGCTCTCTAGTTCATGTATTGAAGACCTGGCCTTACTCTGTGACACCCGAGTTTCTGTAGGAACCTGTTCAACGTGTCATTGTGTTCATCATATACATAACATTCGAGAAGCTTTAGCTTCTTCCATTGAGAATATTATGTGACATAGTGAGCAATGTGACAATTTGCATGTATTGAGTGGAAACTTGTTTAAAGTTGTGTGACACATCGACCAGTGTCACAAAAAGCATGAATTACATTCAGTGGACTGATTACACATTCATGCATGTAATGATGTAAATTTGTTTAATTTACATGTAGTGTATGACTTTGCAATGTCGATAAGTGTTGGTACTGGAAATATTTTTTTTGTATTCAAGAACTCTTAGTCTCAATTAAAGTCAAGTTTTCTTGACCGTAAAGAATAAAAGGCCACAACCTTACGTAGGATTAACTCGTATTAAAGCTAAATTTCAAATACTTTTCCTTAAAAACATTTCACATATTTCAAATTGTCTACGAGGTCAGGCTGATGAGAAAATATATGGAAAATGATTTTTGTGAATGCGTTGTTCTGGAATCATCTGGATCTTTAAAATTTGAGTGTAATGATATCTTTCAGTTTCAGTATTTTAAACGGTGTCCTTTGGGGCATCACACAAGATCTATTGACGTCTTTCTTTATTCCTCTCTGGCTTTTGATTTTGTTAGAATCTCTTTCAATGACGGGCCCATCCGTTATGTAGTCTTCCCATCGCGTTCTCTGTCTGCTTCTTCTTCTTCTTTTCCTGGTACTGTTCCCTGAAAGAAGGTCTTTGCGAGTCCTGAGGACCTTGTGATATGGCCATAGAGTTTTCGTTTTTTGAAAGTAGTTAGCAGGTCATCCTGGGGTCCGATCACTGAACTAATCCTGTCTCTAATCTCATCGTTTGTGATGCAATCTTTGTATGAGAGACCTAGGATCTTTCTGTAGCATCTCAATTCCATTAAAGAAATACAAATATTTGGATAGAAAACAAACAAAAGAAATAAAACTTATTAATTATCACTTATTGCAAGAAATAACAACAACAATTTATCATCTGATTTGGAGAAAAAAAATAGTTATCGATCTTTATCCTCATCTACCAAGTTATATTTAATTTATTTGCCTTTATGCATTAATGGAACTGTGCAATCTGAAAGACTGTGCAATCTGAAAGTCTGTGCAATCTGAAAGGCTGTGCAATCTGAAAGTCTGTGCAATCTGAAAGACTGTGCAATCTGAAAGACTGCGCAATTGTTCAAGTGATCGTCATTTATATTTGCCCTCTCCGAAGCTCAAAGTAAATTTAGTAAGAACTATTTATAAGTTGTTCTTTACCTGGTACGCTTCGTATTTATCTCTAGGCATGTTGGCACAGTCATCCACATAGGCACACGGCTTCTGTTCCCTGTAATCCATCAGAACAACTACTGGTAGAATCCACAATCCAGGGTATTTCTTCTGTGGACACCTTGCAATATTGCACACCAATGTGTAACCAAAATCTAAAGTAAACGGCCATAAGACTGGAGAATACAGATTTTTGGGAAAGGAATACGTCATTGTAGCATCATATCTGTGAAGAAATCAAGTTGTTATCTTGTTATTCTATGCTTCCTGGAAGTAAAGCAGTCATTCAGGATCATTTACAGAGTTTAAAAGAAAACTATAATTTGTCTGTATATAAATCAATGTTTATTTTATCTTTTCAATATTTATACCATTTATTTAAATATATTTTGAGCTTTTTTCCTTGAGCTAAATATGAAGACGACTATCGTAATATATGCGAGTGTGTTTGTTTTCAGTTTGTTGTTTGTAATTGCATCTATAGCGCTATTGTTGAAGTAGTAAAGGTAAAATGGACAAGTGTTGTCAAACGTAATTTCAATTTATTTGGAGCAATAAAATTATCATATCTTATCTTATCTAATTACACACGTTTGATAACTGACTTTTTTAAACGCTATTCATTTCTGCTGGGCTATGAATCACCAATCACCATATATATTAGATTTTCTTGTACTATTAACTCTTGACTTACGTAAAATTATTTTCGTACAAAACAGAAAACAGATCATCGCCAGCAGGTTGTAGGAACGGACTTCTCCATCCTCGAATTTCTTCTATTGGAATATTGGCTTTCTCTGCTAAGTGTTTTCTTTGGACAAGTACCTGGCAACAATGAAATCAGACTTAAATAAGTCTTTTTTTTTTAAATCAATGACTACTTTGTGTTTAAATAATAGAGTTAACTAAAAAATCAGAATTTTGTAACATTTCTAATTAATATAGAAAGATCCACTTCAGTCACGTGACTGATGAATGAGATGAATGCCTAAGCATTAGCTATGGTCGGAACGATCTTGCCTACACGTCAGTTCCCCCCTTTCCACGCAGGAGCGGCAAGTGTCGATACAGTTTGAGATCAGAGGTTTTAGCACTGTGTGGGCAAGTTGCCAGGGTTGACTCACGAAGACTTTCACATGTTTCGGTATAGCTGCAAGACGGCAAAGGTTTGAATTCAGTTTTCCTTCTACTAGGTGGGTAACCATCTTACTGGTTTAGGCGCCAGTTACTCGCCTTTGCCCATTACTAATACAGTTCCGCCGGAGCCTATGTCTAAACCACACGTGAAGGCCAGAGTTAGACTGGTTGACAGAAACTATTTGAGACGCCATTGAAAGTATTTTATATGTAGTGGAGGGCAATGACACAATTATGGCCAACACACAAGTGGCAAAATAAAAAGCGATTCTTTTCCTTGCATTTTCAATTGTTCATGCCTGTATGAGTTACGACTATTAAATGTTTGTTATTAGCTGTAAACTTTCTTTTTTTCTTTATTTACAAAGCTGATGGTGGTTTAACATTTTCCCCTCCCTAAAGCCCAGTGAGTATTTGAAAAAAAGAGAGAAACAAAATAGGCCAGTCTAGGGACCGAACCCAGGACATTCGAGTCATTAGACATATGTCTAATCAACAGAGATAACTGGCTATACAACCAAGGGTCAAACACAGATCTAGATCTTTAAATCAAATCCAAATCAATGAGAAATAAAAATGGCCACCAAAAAATCTCTTCTTCGCACAAAACGTAAAACAATAAAATAATTGAATAGATGGTGATGAATGAGGTGAATGAGGTGATCTTTCTGACATTTTAATCCAATGTGTCTTCAGCAAGATTCAGTGGGTGGGAGGGGAGAGGGATACAGAAATCGAGTTTCCATAGTAGTTGCCGATATTCCATTATTGATTCATTAATTAATGTCAAAACGTTAAATATTGTTTATCTTTTTTTCCCCATTGATTAAAGAGACTTCTTTTTCTGCACAAAGCCATAGTGACTACAAGTAAAGGGCTATTAAAATGCACACATGCTGAGTGATGTCAATGACAATGGAGCTCAAACTAATTCAAACTATTGAACGACTACATGTGTTGCTCCTACCTCCTGCTCCATATCGGATTTACTGGCGTCTGTCCACCACATTCTTGGCAACTGGTGGCTGACACTGTGGTCACCGATCTCCATCCCTCGAGCGTGAAGTTTCTTCACCATGCAGTAGTCTGTAAAGTTGTGCGACACAAAGAAGGATGCTGTGATGGGGCACCCATTGGGATTCTTACGATGTCCATCAGGAGGAAATAATCTAGAAATAGTTTGACACTGCAACATTAACAAGCAATTACAAAAGATTTGTTTAATCAAGTTCTACTTTCTGTTCAAATAATAAATTCAACATTTTGTTATTAAAAGTAAAGAGAACAAAAATGACCAGTATGAAAATCAAACCCGAAATATTTGCTATTTTAGGGCGACGCTCTATCAACTCAGCCATAACACTTAGTGCGAAATGTTAACTTGATCAAAAAAGATTCCATTTTTGACATGAGTTTTTTATTTTTGTATTTTGACTAACTTTTGAATTATGAAGAAAGTATGAGCTAATTGTAGAAATTAAAAAAAGAACTTTGCTCTGTAATGAATCATCTGGGAACACTTTTATTGGTAGAGATCTGAAAATATCAACATGATTGTGTCTCATTCAGACTTGAGTGTTTCACTCGGGTGAGTTGTAGGTCCTTGAGAGGTTAGGATTAGGGGTTAGGGTTAGGGTTATATAATATCATGGGCGTAGCCAGGGGGGGGTTTACCCCCCCCCCAGAAATGAAATCCCCCCCCCCCCCGGGAGATCGGAATTCAGTCATTGATTTTTTGCTTTGATTTTGTTTATTTTGGGTGACATTTTAATACTATACTATCACTTGCCCCAGCACAGCCAAGGGGTTTTGAGTTTAAAACCCCCTACCAGGGGGGTTTGAGTTTAAAACCCCTATCAGGGGGTTTTGAGTTTAAAACCCCCTACCAGGGTTTTTTTTGCAGTTTAATTCCTCTCTTCTAATAACAAAACAAAAAAAAGGGAAACGACTATCCCCAAATTCCAAGAGCACAGTTAAGGAAGATTTTGATTTTATAACCCCCTATTCAATATAAAAAAGCAAATAACTCTTCAATATAAAAAAAAAGCAAATTACGCACTCAAAATGTTATGAGCGTAGGTAAATGGTTTTCGACTCAGTTTTGAGTTTAAACCCCTTTTAGCGGGGTTTGAAGGTAAAAAATACCTCTTTAATATTAAAAACAAAGCAAATTAAACACTCAAAATTCTATGAGTGTAGTCAAAGGGGTTTTGAGTTTAAAATCCCCTCCAGTGGAGTTTGAAGGTAAAAAAATAACTCTTCAATATAAAAAAAAAACGCACTCAAAATGCTATGAGATTGCCAAAAGGGGGTTTAGAGTTTAAACCCCTCTCCTACAGTTTGCTTTTCTTAAAAGTTTAAAACCCCTCCAGATGGTTTTGAGTTTAAAAAAATAATTCTAAAGCAAACTACAGTTACCAAATACTATGACAGTAGCTAAATGAGGTTTTGAATTAAAAAAAGAAACAACTCCAGAGATTTATTAGTTTAAAATCCACAACAGATGATTTTGACGATAAAACTTCCCTTTTCGATATAAAATCTAAAGCAAACTACAGTCATTTAATTCCAAGAGCGTATTCAAGAGAGGTTACACATTTCTACCAGTGGCGGGGCTCCATTTATAAAGTGAATTGAAAAGTCATCTGTCGAAATTGAAAAACACTAAATGTGGCTCAACAAAGATTTCTAAGATAGATTTTAGGAGTCAGTTATAGAGATCGGGTCTAAATCAAGGAAATCCTATGCCGAATGGGAGTTGACCCCTTAGTAAGGTTGTGACAGAGCGTCGCATGAGGTTTGCGGGACATGTTCTCCGACAAAATTATTTGCGCATACTTAAGGGTTGCGATGACATCCTAGTACAACTTGGCGCCAGTAAGGCAGTAAGAATAGCATTTTAGGTTTTTGAAATAAAACTTTTAATATTAGGAAAATTTACTATAGATACCTCAGAACATTCATTTTGTTGGCTTTCAATACCAGAAATAGTGCTTCGCCCCGTGCTGGGGGAGCTCCAAGTGCTCCCCCAGACCCCATTGCTGTCTGTGGCGGAGTGTCTACAATTATTCCACTAACTCCAGGAAGAAACATTGTAGGGCAGGGGTGGGCAAACTACGGCCCGCGGGCCACATGCGGCCCGCCGAAGTGTTTTATGCGGCCCGCCGACGCTTAAAGAAATCACATTACACATATAAAAATGCAAATATATTTATATAAATAATTGTAAATATCTATAGATCTAGAAATAATTGAAACTTCTGATTCTTATCAATTATCATGAAGAGGCAAAAGAAACATTGTCTTTAAACGTCATTCTAAAAAGTTTAAAGTAAAGATTATTTTTAATGGCAATATTTCGAAAAATTCAATCAAAGACAAACACAAGCCAGTATTTATTCAATTCTAAAAAACTGTGTTAAAAGTGTTGGGTCGGCGTGTACAAGATAGCAAGTGTAACAACTAATGGAGCTCGTGCTTTGACTAAGAAAAACAGGCTCTTTAATAAAATAAAGCATTGAATATCAAATATATTGTTGGAATTGATTTCTCAATGATCTTATTATTGGCACAGGGCCAGCCTTAGGCATAGACAAAGTGCTTAGGGTCACCAATTGGTCAGGGCCTTGCACTGACTTTTTTTCCAATTATTTTAGAGAAGAAATAGCGAAGCTTGTCCTCAATATTATTGTTGAAGTACAATAGGTTTTTAATAAATTGAATTTACTGTTGTCGCTTTTTATTTTATTTTATTTTATTTGAGGCCACCAAATTCACTTTACCAAGGGCCTCCAATTATCTGCCGGCCATGACTGGCAGTTCCGAGAAGTACTTGAAGATTTGGAGACAAAACATTCCGATGTTCGGTAACACAGTAGTATCCGCTGGCCTAGAAGAATATGGAATCTCAAGGAAGAAATAGTTAGGTTCATTGAAGGACATCGACTGTGACTTTGTTACTAATATTTCTAATGAAGAGTTGAAGACATACTTCATGTTTATCATTGGAGACATTGCAATGTTTTGTTTGCAAATGAAATGTATCTGCATCTCTTAAATCTTTTCAAACAAAGTTATTCCACTTCTTGAGACAGCGAGTGAAATCGGTTCTTATCATTTTCTTTAGCTGAAAGGTGAAACTATTTCTAGTGAAATGGATGAAATTACAAGACGTATTTGGATTTCTTGATTGTGGAATTTGAAAGCAAATTTTAAGAGGTCAATATCTTGGAACTAGTTTTCAATACCATCAGCTCACCATTTAATGCAGAAGCTGATTTAGCTCCAGATGACATACCTCCAAGCAAATTATGATCTGAAAGAGTAATTCCAGTGAGTTCTTTCACAGAAGTTTCATCTGTGAACACGCTTTATTTCGTTTGTTTGAAAATTATGAAGTGTTAGAACAGGTCGATGCTCACTGACTGTAATTTGACAGCAGTCGCAAGAACAAAACAACTAGTAAGCTAGTTCTACAGTTACAGAACATTATGCACAGATATAAACAGTTAAATGCTTCACATTAAGTACAATTGTATATTTGTGGTGAAATGTTGTGATGTAAAAAGACAATAACAAAATTAACAAAATTATTCGTAAAATTAGTTCAAGAAATTGCTAACTGTTGTTGTTATTCCTCAAAAAGAAAAATAATTTATGTGGCCCGCCAGTCTGCAAATTTTTTAATGCGGCCCTGGGTAGAAAAAGGTTGCCCACCCCTGTTGTAGGGCATAATAAACATCTTTCGAAAGAATGAAAGGTCAAAATGCAATAAAGATCATGTACACACACACACATACATACTATTGTTTGTTTTATATATATATATATGTGTGGGCCTCCTATATATATATATATATATATGTGTGTGTGTGTGTGTGTGTGGTATGTGTGTGTAATTAATGTTTATTACATTCTGACTCTTCATTCTTTCGGAAGACGTTTATTATACCCTAAAATAGGTTCTTCCTGGAGTTAGTGGAAAATGTGTAGACTCCCGGCGTTTGACAGCAATGGGGTCTGAGGGAGCGCTGTGAGCACTATTTCCGCTATTGAAAGCCTAAAAAATGCATATTCTGAGGTATCAACAGTGCATTATTCTGCTATTTAAAAGTTTTATTTGAAAACTTGTGCTATTCTTACTGACTTAGATCCCCCCGCGACGTTCGGCTCATTGGGCAGCAAGCTGTTTTCACAAAAATCTGTCACTGGCAATGAAGCCTCTTCCCACCTGCTCTGAGGACCTCTATGAAAGTGTGGCGTGAAGTTGTACTTGGATGTTCCTGTTTGCGATTTCCTCGTAATGGCCTCCATGTCATTGCAACTCTTATTATGCGTAATTCATTTTGTCGGGATACATGTCCCGCAAACCTCATGCAACGCTCTGTCACAACCTTACCAAGGGGTAGACTCCCAGTTTGGCATAGAATTTCCTTGATTGAGACCCGATCTCTATAACTGACTCCTAAAATCTGTCTTAGCCATCTTTGTTGAGTCACATTTAGTCTTTTTCTAAATTTCGGCAGATGACTATTCACTGCACTTTATTAATGGAGCTCAAAGAATTTTAGTGTATAATTTACATTTTTTTTTATATTGAAGAGGTATTTTTTAGCATCAAACCCCGATAAAGGGGGTTTAAACTGAAAACCCTCTTTGGCTACGCTCATAGCATTTTGAGTGTGTAATTTGCTTTTTTATATTGATGAGGTATTTTTTAGCATCAAACCCCGATAAAGGGGGTTTAAACTGAAAACCCTCTTTGGCTACGCTCATAGCATTTTGAGTGTGTAATTTGCTTTTTTATATTGATGAGGTATTTTTTAGCATCAAACCCCGATAAAGGGAGTTTAAACTGAAAACCCTCTTTGGCTACGCTCATAGCATTTTGAGTGTGTAATTTGCTTTTTTATATTGAAGAGGTATTTTTTAGCATCAAACCCCGATAAAGGGGGTTTAAACTGAAAACCCTCTTTGGCTACGCTCATAGCATTTTTAGTGTGTAATTTGCTTTTTTATATTGATGAGGTATTTTTTTAGCTTCAAACCCCACTGGAGGGGGGGTTAAATTTAAAACCCCTTTGGTTACACTCATAGCATTTTCAGTGTGTAATTTGCTTTTTTATATTGAAAAGGGGTGGGGGGGTTGTAGTAAATTTCGGAGAGGGGTTTTAAAATCAAAATCTTCCTTAGCTATGCTCTTGGAATTTTCGGGATTGTCGTTTGCATTATTTTTTGTTTGTTTTATTTTATAGAAGAGGGGAATTAAACTGCAAACCCCCCCCCGGTAGGGTTTTAAACTCAAAACCCCCTTGGCTGCGCTGGGGCAAGTGATGGTTTAGTATCAAAATCTCACCTAAATTAAACAAAATCAAAGCAAAAAATCAGTCACTAAAGTTCGTCTGGGGGGGGTGGGTTCATTTCGGAAGGGGGGGTTGAGCCCCAAACCCCTTCCCCTGACAACACCCATGATATATATATATATATATATATATATATATATATATATATATATATATATATATATATATATATATATATATATATATAGATAGATAGATAGATAGATAGATATAGATATAGATATAGATATAGATTGTTGTGCGCATCTGGAGTTGCTCCTTTGCTTGGTGTTTTTCTTTTATGCACCATAATGGTTTGTGCGTTAGTTTCTAAGGACGCGCTACGTTGGTGTCATTGCTCTGTTTTGCCTTTAGATGGAGCTCTCTTTTGTGGTTTTCTTCCCCAGTGTTGGTTAAGTTAGTTTATTTTACTGCCTTCTTCATGTTGTAGATATAAAATCGTTATTATTATAATATTGTGAATGGCGGTCTCAAAAAATGCGTATTTTTCTTGTATAGGGTCGCAGGCTTGGGACTCTGTTGTAGTCAAACCTGATTAACAGTGGTTTGTTTTGGTATGGTCCGTGCATCCATGGCATTGGGCCATGGGCTTCGCGAGCCCTGATTGAATTATGGCACCGAGTTTAAGGTGTGCTATATCTGTTGTAAATAATTTGATTATGTATACTTGCTTTTGTAAATACCATTGAGACTTCATCATTCATATCATAATACTTCATTTGTTCATTAAATTGCTAAACTTACGCTCTTATTGTTAACTAATGTAAGTTAACTTATCGTTATAACTTGTGTTGAACAACTGTTATTATTCACTAAATGTTCAGGTGAATAATCTTTATTCGATGTTTAGCAAGTCACCGTTTCATATGCTAGTACTATTTGTTTTGGTTTACACTGTTCAGGGTGGGGAGCCCGGGCAAGCATATCATACCCTAGAAGGCCTAGCTGAGCCCGAAAAAAAAAACACCTGACATATATCGCCATATCCTTGTAGATCTATCTATATTAGGCCTCGCGGCATTATATTTCCATAGGGTTGTGTATGAGAATGGGTCAACTATTGATTTGCACAAAATATATAAGATCAAAAAGCTAGATTTGCCCAACAGAGGGAAAAAAAACAGAATGTAGACTTACTAAATCTTAAAAACTCGACAACATAAATTTGCTTGTTTAACAGAAGTTCTCTCATAAAACTTCGCATTTATTGCAAAAGTGAGTTGAGAAAATGTTTTTATTTTGCCTACGTAAACGAAAGACGATCTAATATTGTATTTATCTCAAGAATATATTTTACCTGAGATAGTAGTGCCAATTATCCCAGTTCACCGCATCATCATAAGCCAAGAGAATCATCTGTGGAATATTTTCAGGTCGAAGATTGCCAGGAATACTGTGTGCCGGACACCGACAGTGGGGCGGGTGACAAGTGTGTCTAGAGCAGCTCTCGTTCCCTGCCGCTACGTTGACCAGTTGCACAATGGTCAGCGAGATGAACGTGAATGTAAACTGCATCTCTTCACATCGGTTCCCTCAGACTAGAACTTCAGAGCAGTATATTGAGATCAGAGCAGACCTATACAATCATGTTAGTCCACCTCAAGTCCCCTCAGTTGGAATACACTCTTCGGATGAATTATCTAAACACAGAAACCGTTGTAGGGTGTTTTGCTTTGTAAGCACATATAGGTCAAGTTTTGACCTGTGAAATATTCACTAAGATTTCCTTACAATGTTTTCCTGTTTGTGTAAGGTAAAAAAAAAAAAGTATAGCATTTAAGGGAGTTTTAAAAGATTAGCGGCCAGCTACTTTGTTAAGTACTAAGTCAACAGTCGCTGTCAAACTACTGGACTGCGTCACATCAATACTTCAAGGTAAATTTTAAAGACCACCTCCTATCCACACTAAACCAAGACATAGACTATTAAATAAGTAGCTTACAATTTACTCTCAAAGTAAGTAAACCAATAAAATTTATAAAAAAAACAACAACATATAAATATGGCCCTAGTGGTTAAATATGTAAAGAATTATTTTACCAGTTTACCTTTCGGAGGCGAACCAAAGGTCTTGGGTTGTGGTTTTTTTCATTTAATAATTTCTGATGAAATAAATGTACCTAGGTTCAGCTGTTGATCTCGGAACTCCCCTGACCAGCCTCAGAATATGCTTTTACTATGAATGAATAGCATCTCACAAATCTTAGAATATAACCCAATAAAAAGGGTGTTTCTCATTTGGTGCCTAAAAATTTCGTAAACTTATATAAAAATTTCCTAGGTGCACTATTTTAAAGCATCTTTTCTATGGGCACTATTTTTAAAGACGCTCTGAACATTGTCGCAGTGGCATTATTAAACAGGTCGTGAACAGTACAAGAACAAATCATTGCATTATTATTGTGAAGTTCAACTGTAAGCCTACTGACTGACTTGTTAGGTCAACTCTAATGATTCAGATCTGAACAAATCTTTCTCACATGCTACTAGGAAAATGTGGATCACTTTCATTTAAATATGAAATTGTAAGGACTAGAATAAAATGATCGAATCCCATCCCATCATAATCTTATAGCAACGAGAAAAGATCGTAATAAAGTCAAGCATTTTTCTATTTAAAGACATAAACTTGACCCACATTCTGAGATATCTAATTGAATTGGACATATATTTCATTCTTCTTTACAAAGATCTAAATTGTTAAACTCTAAGGACATTCACAAGAAACACGCAGACTGTACCTACTCGGGCGGATCCATAATGTTTGAGTGGGGGCAATTTATTTGAACCCTTAATTCTTACCGATTAAACACTTAGCTATGTGCAAATATATTTCAAACCAAAGTGACTGACAGAAACAGAAGCTGCTTTCGAAAATCTACATGTTGATATCGCTGCTCGCACCCCCACCCACCCCAACCCCCAAAAATGTCTCTGTGATTTAAAAAAGAAAAACATTTTTAAAAATAATTTTTAAAAAAGCTTACATAAAGTGTAATTGTATCAAATTAGTTTAGATCAGTCGTTTGATACTGTATGGGATTGACCTATAGACATAATAAATCTGTGCGATTAGAAATATTTTACCAAAATTGTGTTTAGATTTGAGCTGTCTCACTGCGCTATGATTCTATCCCCTGTCTGGACCAGTTGTGCAAGGGGGAGGGAAGAAGGGAGTATCTGGGTGAATGTTCACATGGATCGTTTTTTTTAATGCGTAAAAAATATTTTCACTCAGGGCTCGAATCCCCAAGGGGACTAATTCAACGTATACCACCGCAAGTCAAGTACCAGTTTTTCCCTTGTTCAGGATACCAAACAAAATAATTAATTACCAATAGTTAATATACTAAAAAAATTTTTTATTGATTCTTGTGTTGTCAGGTAAAAGAAATAATTTTGCAAAATTTCAGCTTAATCCGAGAATGAGTGTGGGAGAAATAACGTGTAAAAAATGTTTACCATACAGACAAAGTGAGTTGATAGAAGCTTTGTTGAAAAAAAAAACTGAGCACAAGTAGCTAGCTAATCTTAGCTAAGTAATGTCATATGTTTAATTCGTATCCTTCCCCGAACGCCAGTGCTACCATCATCTTTCTCTTTTGGTTCAAGAAGGGTTAAAGCGATTGATTGGAAATATCAGTACATTTATCAATCCCCACCTTTAGTTTTAGTTTACTAAGGATTTCTAGCATGGGCGCCCGCAGGGTGGGGGGGGGGTGCAAGGTGGCGCATGTGCACCTTCCTGGATTCTGCCAAATGTTAGCCTTAAAATCTAAGTAGCAACTGCACAAGTTGTGCTTCTACTGGTGACGGAAGTTGTACAATAAGTTCATGGTGTAGTAGACGAGGCTTGTCTTTTAATTGTCCTTAATTATTCATCTGTTCTTGAACCCGTTTTCCTGATGTTGCAGACTTCACATTGTGGCCACTCAACAGCTCATCAGTAGTCACATTAATGGCATAATCAAAAACCAACTTGACCATGCTGAGGAACACTTTTTGGAAGTTATTACAGTATACGGCTTTACATTTCGTATCTTAATTCGTTAGTTTCTTCATTAACGTCTCGCTTTTTAAGCAATACTAATGTTCAATTTTGTCATCATCCTAAAAGATGCAAGAGCTGTAATTTGAAGAAGACTCTCAGAACTGCCAGATAAGCATTCATCGCCGACTTGTCCATCGCGACTAGAAGCAATTCAGTAGTAAAGTTACAGTTTCGGCAGCTGAATTCAAAGTTTGCAGTTTTTGTAGGGAGGCACGGGTCACACGGATAAACTGAACAACTTGTACAGTAAATAGTTTGTTCACGTGTTTAAGTTTGTTTATTTCATGAAACAAGTATTTACAGTGCACTTAATATTGCATTGATATGGGATGCAAGGACGGACCAGTTCTTTTAAGTAACAGTAACATTCTCGTAATAAGAAAAATGAAGCCTTGACTTTGTGACAACGTGCATCCCCTTGCAAAAAAATCCTACGGGCGCCCATGATTCCTAGGTCCTAGATTGCTAAATTATATATTAGAGAAGAGGGGCGACAAAATAGTGAAATGTTTCTAAAACATCAAGAAGTAGCGCTATATTAGTTAATGTAACATTTTGTTTATGATGATAAAATGTTTTTAAAAGTTATGAAGAAGAAAAAAAGCCATGACGGAATGTTTTAACTACTAGAGCTTTGGTCAATGGCTTGACAATGGGTCAGCTAAACTGGGATGACTGCTTGAATAAACACATACCACCACAGGTCAATACACAAAGCGTGTGATTATTTCCCTTGTTTGTCGAAATCTGGTGCGAAACAGTAATAGACCAACAGCTTTGGACATGTCTTGAATACAAGCTGTGAGGATTGTAGTGGCCGTCTCACACCTTGTCACTAAGTAGGTACTTAAATACACACTGTGCACACAGGCAACACAATCAAAATGATGCTACAACTTTGTGAGGAGAACAGTAAAAGAATGTGAATATATCTTTGTGAAAAAGTGCTTGTGTGGGAAAGGGTGCGCGCTCACTCCAACAAACTTTAAAAGACTCGTCCAATGACCTTATAAGAGACGAATAGATGCCGCGACATGCGACTCAAAGAAACAATTCCCAACGAAATCAAGAGCAGTCAGTGAAAAGAAAATGTCGATAGACCCTCGGCTGAAATGACATTGTGATATTTTCCCTATAAACAAAGCCCCATCGAAACCATTCTGGCGCGGTGTGGGGTAATAAGGTTTCATTGGGTAGATTGACCTACTTACAATCGCCCCTATAAAAACGTTAACGGATCGGTGTGGGATTTTAGTTATTGGGCCGTTAACGTCTTTCCGCTTTCGTGCCGGTGTGGGATTTCCCCAATCACGCCAGAACCAACATGATGAAATCTTTATTATAACATAAAAAACAATATTATGATGTTTTAAAATGTAGTATTAATCGTCTTAAAGCTAAATGTTGCTTTGAATCCTTTTTGTAAGTAATATTAAGATTTTTTTTAAAAATTAATTAGGGTTCTATTGGGGAAATCCCTAACTGGAATAGTGAAGTTTTACCCGTATGGGCCCAATGCAGACTTTTCGTAATCAAATAGTGTGTGTGTGTGTGTGTGTCTGATTTTTTAATGTGCACACTAAAAAAATATATCTATATCTAGTAATATTTAATCACACATAGAATCTTAAGTTAAAGGAGAACATATTTGTTTTTTTTTGTTGTTTTTTTTTTTAGATTTAGATTTTAAAAAAAAGTTTTATACATTTTAACATTTTTTTCGACCAATGAAAAAGAAGCATTTATTTCTTTTAAGCTCGCGATATTCGGCACAAACTGGATTATTCAGTCTTCACTCTAGAGCGTACACACGTGGATCAAATTAGAGCTAGCTAGATCTAGATCTAAATCTGTTAAGTTATTAGTTATACTACAAGTTATAGAGCTATAGTCACTCTAGTCTAGGTCTAGTCAATCTAGACTTTCATTAATATAATAGATCTATTATAAATAATTATAAGAGCTGTACTTCTTGATATCAATGCATATGTTCTTCAACTCATGGCAGCAGCCATGGAAATTCAATGGACCTCATTCACCGAAACGTACGGTCACGTGACAACCATCAACTATTCACTTGTGTGTATAGAATAGTATAGATTAGTAGGCCTACTGGAAAGATGGGGAAGCAATGCGATGCATTTGACTAATAATTATGAACATAAAAAAGAATGGAAAAAAAAAAAAAAGGTTTTCATCGTTTTCCTGTGAACAATCCAAAGCTATGTAAAGAATGGGTTGTCAAACTGAAACGAAAAAACTTCACTGCAAGTGTACACTCTGTAATAGTGTAATATGTTCAGAGCATTTTGAGGAGGACTGTTTTATTTACCAGCCTTTTACAAGTAAGTAGATAGATCTATAATCTATAGAATCTAGATCTAATCTATATTTATATTCTAGATCTAGAAGTATTATACTAATATAATAGTAGTAGTAGTAATACGATGATATTTAAGTCTTTGACAAGTAGGCCTAGAAAAAAATGGCCTAGATCTATATCTACATGATAAGAATCTAGATTGACTAGAATCACTAGATCTATACAAGTCTAGAGAATCTAGATCTAGACAAAATAGTTTAAAATATTAATTAGATCTAGATTATTCTAGATCTACTCAAATCTATACTGTATAATCTGAATCTGTAGACCTATTCTACTATTCTAGACTAGAGTCTAGAACTCTAGATCTATATTTTTTTTATTCTAATTCTATTAAATTTACAATCAGAATTAGATCTAGACCTAGATTTTTAAATCTGATTATTATTCAAAGTTTATAAATTAAATTTAAAGAGCATGTAAATAATAAAACAACTAGATCTAGTCTAGATAGAATATATTTCATATTTCTAGATTAGACTAGTGTCATTAGTGACTAGACTGACCTAGACTAGAAATTAGTAGAAAAGTAGATCTACTAGTAACTAGATGGATCTAGTCAATCTATAGAATAAGATATAGACTATAGAATTCTATTAGTGTTGATTCGACTTTAAATAATACTAAACAGCCTATTATTATTACTATTAATATTTGCTAAATTCTGATCTAGTTACAATCTAGTACGGTAGTAGTATATTAAATATCAACTTAGATTCCTACAAGTAGGAAAAAAATAGTGGATCTAATGTTAATAATTAATCAGTAGGCCTCCCTATTTATATATATTATTAGGTTTATATGGCTTATTTTCAGATGGTATATAGATCTATAGGTCTAGTAACTTTCATGTAGATTATTTTGAAAAAAAAAAAATTGTTTTATAACTAATATACATTATATTATTATATATTCCATTTAGATCGCAGACTTCTAAAGCCTGGTGCTGTGCCGACCAAGTTTTCTTTTTCCAAAAGTACACCAAGCCGAAAAAAGACCAAATATGAATTTAGGTAAATGTTTTGAAATACTTCAGTAATTATGTTTTACATTTTTTTATCTTAATTGTAAATATTTTTATGATGATCATGTTTGACTGTACACTTAAATATATTTTGTTTCCTTTTAGACAACCTCTTTTACCCCAGGACACCACCATTGAGGAGAAGACTAGAGATGTCACTGTGCAAACTAATGAAGACTTTATTACAGATCTTCTAAAGAGGGTAAATACTTTGGAACCAGGCAATGCTAGCCTTCTGGAAGAAGTTGCTCAGTTGAAATTGTGTTATGACTCTTTGAAACTAAAAGGAGATAACTTTTTTTGTTTAAGTAGCTGTTTAGAAGACAAATTATTGTTATGACTTATGAATTTTAGCAACATTTAAATTTAAAATTGGTGTGTATATATTTTATTAATATTTATTAATATAAACTTTTTTATTATGTACTTCTACAGATCAGTGCCCAAAAATATTAAATATTATTTCCTTATTTATATAGTTTTCCTCTTACAATGTTGTTACTTTGGTTTATTATGACTTATCAATTTTTCTCTGGCAACTTGAAATAATTGGTGTGCACATTTTATTAATATAAGCTTGTTTATTTCATGTTTAAAATTTCAAAATTTGTATATATGTATATATTTTTAGTAATAATATCAGCTTCCTTGTGTACAATATACTTTTCACATCATTCAATAAAATAATACACTTATAAAGAAACAAAGACTTTATTTTGCTATGACAATGTATCATATCTATTTAAATAAACTACAAAATGAATCGCAAACATCACAAAGCTAAAAAAATATAGATGGTAATGGTATAGTTCTGTCATAGAAGACAATGTCCGAGGTTAATCTTTTAGGATCGGCTTGTAGAACTGAAAATATAGGAGTGTTCTGAGGTAAGGCAGCCAAAGCAGACATTGAAACACTGGTATCAAAATTTTGTAGACCAGTCTTATCACAGCTAAAACTATCCTTCGTTTTCTGAGGCTTTAGGTGCAGGTTGATGCCATGTCTGAATTTTGTCTGTTGGTGCTGCATACATTTCTTTTTTGCTATAGTCTTCTAGAGCAGACAGAAGACCAAAAAGATGTTTACAACAGGCGGGCTTGCAACCCCCTGCACACTGACACTCTCCTTCAATGACCTGAAAGAATAAATATTTTTTTTAAAAATTAATAAATACATATATTAATGCATTAAATGTTTTAAAATTAATAGGTGTGCATTGACTAATTTTATAAACCCCCCACGCACAGGTTGTAGATTATGCCCACTTCGCATACCTCTTGCACTGCCTCTGAATATATGATTTCTAATTTAAACTAAATCTATAATGTAGATAAAATGTAGTAGACATCTAGATTTATCAGTTTAGAATTATATTGGATCCTACAATGTTCATGACTTAAATTGTGTTAATTAGATTATAAATCTTGTCACTCTATTCTAGGTGATAAGTAAATGCTATATATATATATCTTGAATTCTAGAACTAGCCTTATTCCAGAAATTATCTCTAGAATCACTCTAGACAAGTGTTTCTCAAAATGTGTTCCGCAGAACCTTACGCCTGAATAAGTGTTCCATGAACTACTGGAATAATTAATTAGTAGGCTACCATGTGAATAAATCTTTTAAAAAAAATAAGAAAAGTTTTCCGCTAAATACTCATAGTGTGCGAAGTGTTCCGTTTTGAAGGAAAAGGTTTGGGAAACACTGCTCTAGACAGTCTAGACTAGGACTATAAGTATAGATCTATATATAGCTAGATCTAGTAAAGAAGGTCTTAACTACAATAAAGAATTACATAGCATAGGCCTCTAATTCTATATCTCAAAGTAATCTAGATCCAGGTAGATCTAGAGACTATATTACTAGCTATATTTATAATATATGTTATTATTTATAATGTAGATCTATTACATAATTAATAAATTAGTAGATCTATAATCATACATTTTCAACATTTCTAAATTTTCAAAGATCAATTCACAGGACCAGATCTAGGTCTAGATTAAAATTATAATATTATAGGTTTAGAGACTATTAGAGATCTAGTTGTTTTTTTTTTTTTTTTTACTAGTTTATATCTAGAATCTAAATCTAGATGTTCTAAGTTTGATCTATCAACTTAAGTTAATCTTGTGAGTCTAAGTCAGTCTAGAAGTAGAGTACGAGAGTCTACAGCAAGATCTAGATGTATATTTATCTTAGATCTAGAAGCTAGTCTATCTAAAAAAAAATCTAGATTAGATAGAGCTAAGTAGATCTAGATAGTTACTAAATTCTAGAATTTCTATCTAGACTAGTCTAGAGTCTAGATCTAAAAGTCTAGTAGATCTAGTCATAATATTAATACTAATAGTGCCTGGTAATCTATTCTAGATCTAGACCTAGTAGGAAGTAGGCCTAACTAATCAGTAAAATCAGTTAAATAAGTCAATAAGTACTAGACTCTAGATCTAGATCTAGTCTTTAACTTTAAGTAAGTAGATTGATAATCTAGACAGATCATAGATCTATAGCTATACTGTATAGTGTATAAATCTAGTTAATCTAGTTATAGATCTAGATCTAGTAAATCTAGTAATAGTAAGATAAAGAAATAAAGATAGATCTAGTCATAGATTCTATGGTAATTTAAAAAGAGCTTACCTTTCCATTGTAGCTAATCACTCCAGTAACATTGTAATTAAATTACGTGTCTGTAATCATTTTCACATGCATAGATGTATGCATGATATGCTAATGCTGCATTTATAACATCGCAATATTCTAACAAGTTAACAAAAGTAAAATTTACAAGCAAGAGTGGTTTTCCAACAATACCAATAGATTCCATGTTGGTGTCTAGATTAAACTGATGGTTGTCACGTGACTTGAGGGGTGTTTGTTTACGATTGGTGAATGAGGTCCATTGGAATGGTCGTAACTTATAAAGTCTTAAGCCTATCACAAGTACAGATCATCATCAGATGACGAATCTCTAAGTACTCTAACACTACTAACAGATCTAATCTAGATAGTAGATTAGGTCTAGACTTAGAATAGATTTATAGATAGATCTATATCTAGATAATCTAGAATGCTAAGAATCTAGATCTAGAGATTCTATAGATCTCTCTAGACTAGTTTTATTATAATATCTAGATTCTAGATCTAATTACTAATAGTAGTAATAGGCTACTAGATCTAGTACGATATAATATTATTAATATATAGTATATAGTGGTCTATATTATATCTAATCTAGACTTGAGACCTATTAAATCTAGATCTAGACGACTTAACATTCATGCGTTATGACTAGATTTACTGATTTACTATTTAGAATAGATTCTAGATCTAGATTCTAGAATCTGCCATGAAATGGCTAATGCATCTGCAGCATAGAATTAGATTTAGTTAAGGACTTACTAGATCTTAAATCTAAATCTACTACCTTTTAACTTTTAGGGCAGAATATTAGATCTAGTCTATATGCCTATCTAGTCACGTAACTGTAAACTAATACTTAGACTTAGGACACTTTGGTATATTAATATAATAATTATTATACTTATAGTACTCATACTCATATATAGATTTTAGTTCTATTCTAATTCAAATATTTTGAGGTTAGAAAAAATTGACCTTGACTTATAAGATATACTAAGACTTAGTAAACTTAGATCTAGATCTAGATCTAATAAAAGTTATTAGAAAATTTAGTACATATAGAATAATATTTAATTAATATATTGTTAATACAGACTAATCTTTAATTTTTTCATACTATAGGCGATAGGTCATTTAGATTAAATAATTCTAGATCTAGTAACTAGTTATAGTCATAGACCTATAGTATAGACTTATAATCTTATAATATAGATATTTACTTTGTAGAGACTAATGTACAATATTAGGCCTACACTCCAGATCTTGAAAATCTAGTCTAGAGTTTAGAATGTTTAAATTTATACAAATAGAATCTAAATAAAATCAAACGTTTATATTGGTTTTAAAATCAGATATTGAGATATGTCTAGAAAAATATGTATATATATATAGTATATCTATATTAGGGGCCTATATATAATAGACTAACGCCACTAACGGCTAACCCTATAGCTGCTATAGACTATAGCCCTATATTGACATTGTTTTTGTTTTTTTTTAAAAATGTTCCTTCAGAGTTGAAGATATCTACTTGGTAGTCACCAGGTAGTCTAAACCTCAAAGGAGCTTAGGGAAGTGATGGCAGTTGCAGGGTATGAACCAGACGACCATGCAGAGACCAACGAGGCGACCAAACAGTCCATCGTGCATACCACATAACCAGGTCCAGGTAGCGTTACATCTTTATTCACCAATACTCAATATATGTTAGATTTTATTTTTTGTAAATTTTAAAGACTCTAGGCTCTATGTAATAGAATTAAATAGATCTATACAGATCTAGAAATTCTAGATCTATAAACTAGACATAGATCTAGATTATATTTAGATCTAGCTAGAATATCTAGAGGTCTTAATACTAATTATTATATTACACATTTTTCTACAATTTAATCTAGGATTCATTCTATAGGCATAGGCTTAGCTAAGGCTTAGGCTTTTTAAAATTTCATTGTGTGGATACTGTTAAAGAAAAAATACAGAGTCTCATCATTAGGCTATAGCAACAGTTTTTCTTATACACCATACCATAAACATTTCAGGATTTGTCTTTATTGTAATTTTTTTTTTTTTTTTTAGAATGCCAGTTTTCTTTAAGGGCAGCTGACAATAAGAATTGTTATTGAAGATTACGACATCCTATTATTAAAGCAGAATAATTAACTAAGCAGTTGATATTATGAACTGAATTATCTGTAATAGATTCTGTCTATAATTACCTTTGCTAGATGCTATCGCTTCGAATTATTCTGAGCGAATGATTTTTAAAAAAAGCACATTGAAAGGGAGGTCATGAAGTTAGTTCCGGCGACCTCCATTCTCATTGGTTTAAAAAAAAACGAGATTTTATAAATATTTTTTTTTTAAATAACCAAAAATAAAAAAATAATAATAAATTATTATGGTGGAAATACAAAAATAAGTGTTTTACAGCGAAAATCGGCAAAATATAAATAATATTTAAAAAAAAATGTACACATTGTTTGGCGACATCACAAATTCAAAAATTGCATCGAGGCTATTTTTTTTCAAATTTAAGACAAAAGAAGCATTTTATTTACTTTTTTTTTTCTTTATGGTGTGCAACAATCATTTTTAAATACTAAGTATGTATTTTATACATGAGTTATATTTCTAAAATATGTTTCTTACCTTTTGAAATGGGATCACATAAATCCAAAAGTAAATGTTGTCTGTCTTTTTGGCAATACTTCATGATATTCACAAACGCACAAATTCAATATAAAAACGAATTTCACAAAAATTTTGCTAATGAAGCTTCCAGAAACATAGATCTATCCATCAGTAAAAGCAAATATACCACAGATGGTCTATATTCAGAGATAATGAATATTGAACTCGAAAAATGCATTTTCAATAGAGAATCTGTTTTCCGCCATAATTAACTTCAAGGACGGGAACACGGGTATCTATCTTAAGCCAGGCGCGCGCGGTGAAAAAAAAACAAAACACGCGTTTTGACTTAGTCAACCTGAAGGTGCACCTCTGAATTGAGATCTTAGTCTGTAAAAGCTAAAAACCTATAATTTTAAAATTAATATCGACTACTACGGCAATTATTTTACTTTAATATTGGTGCATTGCATGCGTCATAAAATCGGCCCGGCAATGCGATGTTTCAGCGCGAGGGGGGGGGGGCACATTTTGAACTTAGATTTTAGATCTAAATTAATCTATCTCTAGATCTATAATAGTTTCTACAGATCTAGATCTATAAAGACTAGATCTTAACCATATTTTAAAATCAATCTAGCGAAATGCTTTTAGATTAGTTAGACATAGATCGATCTCTAGGTCTAGGACTAGATCTAGGTCACTGGACTTAGATTCTGAGATTAGATTAGTCTAGATCTAGTCATTAGAGTTAATAAGCGTGAAATTATTTAAATATTTACTGATCTAGATCTAAATTCTCTTATCAGGATAGATTAGATCTAGAACTAGATGATTTAGATCTATATTTATTATATATAGTCATTTCTAGTAGATAGTCAAGTAGCGATGTACACACGTGGATCAAGAATCAAGACCGTAGTGATCTAGTCTAAGTCTAAATGTAGACTCTAGGTCTTAGATCTATATAATTTATATAGCCTTATATCTACGTCTAAATATAATTCATAGTAAGACTTAGGACTAGATTTTAAAATGGAAAAAAATATGAGATCTAAATCTACTATCTAGTCATTTCTAGATCTAGTAACTAGTATTACTAGTAGATAGTCAATTAGCGATGTACACGTGTGGATCTAGGAATCTAAATGTAGATTAGATCTAAGATTTTATATATCTAAATCTAATTCATAGGATCTTATAAACTCAGTAGGGTTAAATTAGATCTGATCTCTAGATCTACATCTTAAATTACTTAAAGTTAAAGTGGAAAAAATCTAGATAGATCTAGTGACCTAGTCAATTATAAACAAGAGTAGAAGAGATTCAATAGACATAGTGACATAGTTAAAAATAACAACAAACACATATTAACCAAATTATAAAAGTTGTTTTTATTTTTTTCTCAGCAACAGTTACTACAGATACAAAGATTGAGATTATTTGAGATAGTAAACAGAATAGTCAATAGATATAGATCATGCACCATGCAAGTTAAGCTTTATTAGGTCTAACTCTAAGTAGAGTACTCTAGACCTAGATCTAAAAAGTGATCAAGAACTAGAATAGATCTAAATCTTGTTAATATTTCATTTAATATTAGATCTTTTCTAGTCTAAAATTATACATATCTATAACCTTTATCTAAAATTGATATAAATAGTATCATGTTAAAACATGAAGATAAGAGAAAAAAAAAAGACTTTTTATTGGTAGCGTGGGCCGAAGAGGGGGCTTATTTATTAATTATAAATACTTTTTAAGGTTGTTGTTTTTTTTTTCAAATGTTATATAAATATACTTTACTTTGTGACATAGTTTTAAGCAAATAATATTGTGAATTTGTGAAATTCATGGATTATTGGACATATCTTCTGTGAATTATGGATTTTTCATTATTAGGGGTAAGTGTGTTTGACCTCATTTTTTTATGTTAAATACTTGTCTGATGATAATGAATTTACTTTTTTTGGATTCCTCTCTTCTTGGGCATTAAAATTGATACATAATATGTCTAAACTGATTATGTTTTTGTTATTTAGGATAATGATAAAGTATAATTTGCAACCTAATTTTTTTTACGGAGGGGGTGGGGTCTGGGGTGGCTCAATTAATTTGCATAAATGACTTAAAAAACTTGTTTTTATATTTTTTTCAAATGTTCTATAAATATACTTTACTTTGGGATATATTTTTCTATAAATAATATTGTGAATTTGTGAAATTCATGGATTATGGGACATATCTTCTGTGAGTGAGGAATTTTTCATTATTAGGGGTAAGTGTGTTTGACCTCATTTTTTCAAGTTAAATAATTGTCTGTTGCTTCTGATTTTATTTTTTTTGAATTCCTCTATTCTTGGGCAATAAATTTGATATATAATATGTCAATAAAAGTAATTTTGAAATTGGTCAAAAAAATGGTCCTTAAAGTAGAATGTTGAGAGCTCAATCTGTTTTCCGCCCTATGTATGCACTACAGATGCTGTTCAATATCTTTTCATGAGGAAGCCTGCTCAAAAAGGTACGAAGAATAAATTTTTCTTTAAGATTACTGATCAGTGACACCCTATCCCCACAAACCAAATGAAAATTTTAATGAGAACAAATCGAATAAATAAAGAAAATGTAAAATAAATTTTAATCTTGTGAAACAATGTTCGAGAGCAATATCTTCAGCTTTTTGTAATTTCACTGAGATTTAAGTTCATTATTAATTTGCATAAAAAATTATAATGAACATTTATACAATGAAAATAGGGCCTACATAGAATTGTTTTTGACCTAATGTCATTATATAGCAACAATCCTTCTTGTATACCTTACCTTAAACATTTTGTGTTTTGCCTCTATTGTAATATTATTTTTTTTTGCATTCTTTAAACATTTTTTATGTTTTTATTTTATTTTTTTTTAATTTTTTTTAACAGATCGCCACATTTTCTTTAGGGGAAGTTGACATTAATCTTTTAGGTTAATAATAACCTATGCATGCAGTACAGATGCTGTTCATCTTTTCATAAGCAAGCCTGCTCAAGAAGGTAAGAATTAAATTTTGCTTTTAGATTACTGATCAGCAATCTGAAAGCAAATTGTTAATGGGATGGAATTTATTAAATGTAAATAAAAAATGCTATCCTAATTTTGAAATATGCTGGTTTGTGGTTTTTTTTTTTGTTATGTTTTTTTTAAGTTTCACTGTGATAATTATTTATTTTAATTCTAGAATAACTTTTCAGCCAACTTATTTTTAAAATTACCATAGAACTCTAATTACAACAGAATATAGTTGTATTAGTAAGAGCCTGTGATAAAGTTAATATAAATAAATTGGACAAAATATAATATTGAATGAATTGAAGCCTAGCTCGATCTAGTCTGCCATTGCACTTTTAGCATAGTCAAATACCAGTGCCACATTTGCTGACACCAATTCATAACATTTAATTTAAGGAGAAGATTGAACTCCAAATTTTGAAATACCATTAATTTTTGTGTTGCTTAATAGGCTTTAGAAGCAACCTAATTTTTGAGCACCGTTTATCATCAAGGGCTGGAAATATAACCGTTAAATAGTATGTCCACATAGATAAATGTAAGGTCTTCTGATGTTTAATTGTTAGATTCTTTTTATTATTAATACAGCTTGAAGGTAGTTTTATTACATGACTATAATATTTATTTGTTTGTTTGTTTGTTCCAGCTGCTGCATGGAAGTCAAAATATGAATTATTGCCACCAGTCTTGAAGTCAGCTTGTAAAGAATGCTAACAATTGAATGAAAATGCTGTCTTGATATCTTGTTTGTGCTGTTATATTTGTCTTTTGTGTTGGTTAATTATTCCATGAATAAAAAATAAAAAAAAGTTAATTGTGTAAGTTTGATTTAAGAATAAATGATCAGAGCATGCAAGTCTTATATAGTACGTTACCAAAAATTGTATTGTTTGATAGTGTTCAAACCCAAAAATGTAATTTAACTTGTCCATTACTTTATAAATATGTTGACATTATAGCTAGATGTATATAGAAATCATGCACTGATTCAATTATTATAATTTCCAAACAATTATGTCAAATAATTCTATTGCTAGATCTAAATCATCAGTGTGAAAGTAGACCTATGTAAAAGGTTAAAAATCTCATACTAAACCATTGAGCTGCATTTGAACAAAAAGGGCATTATAAACAAAAAATCACTAATGAATTTGTTTTAAACTACAGTATTGAAAAACATTAAAGATTATTCCTAATTAAGCCATAATAAAATTTAATGACTGAACCATCGGAGACAGTATTTGCATGATAATACCTAATTGAGCCCTAATAAATATTTCAGTTACTAAACCATTAGGGCCAGCATTGGACCGATAATGGCACAATAAGGGTTATCCCTAATTGAACCCTAATTAATATTTCAATTACTAAACCATTAGGGCCAGCATTGGATCGATAAGGCACAATAAGGGATATCCCTAATTGAAACCTAATAAATATTTCAGTTACTAAACCATTAGGGCCAGCATCGGACCGATATTGGCACAATAAGGGTTATCCCTAATTGAACCCTAATTAATATTTCAATTACTGAACCATTAGGGCCAGCATTGGACCGATAATGGCACAATAAGGGTTATCCCTAATTGAACCCTAATAAATATTTCAGTTACTAAACCATTCAGGCCAGCATCGGACCGATATTAGCACAATAAGGGTTATCCCTAATTAAACCCCAATGAAAATCTCAGTTACTAAACCATTGGGGCTAGTATGGGCTTGATTAGGGCGCGATTCTGGAAATCCCCAATGAATCCGGAAGTGGGTTTACCCATTCTGGGCCGATATTGGCACGATTAGGGTAGCCCATTAGGGTAGCCCGTATTGGTCCTTTATGGGAACCTAATGAAGCCAATGTGCAAACGGTATGCGCGCCCATTAGGGCGCGATTTGGGCTATTTAGGGCTGCAATTAGGGCAAAGGGGGATAACCCTAATTAAAACTGATACTGGGCCGTAATGGGCATGTTTATAGGGTTATTTCTCTACATTTGATTTCCTTTCTCATTTGTACATATGCATAGGCTCTTATAACAGATCGTTGTTCCACTAGGAGCTGTCAACGTTTGACACTACGAAACTAATCGAACTATTGCTGAATGTTTAATATTACAAAACCAATCAAACAATTGCTGAATGTTTAATATTACGAAACTAATCGAACTATTGCTGAATGTTTAATATTACGAAACTAATCAAACTATTGCTGAATGTTTAATATTACAAACTAATCGAACTATTGCTGAATGTTTAATATTACAAAACTAATCGAACTATTGCTGAATGTTTAATATTACAAAACCAATCAAACAATTGCTGAATGTTTAATATTACGAAACTAATCAAACTATTGCTGAATGTTTAATATTACAAAACTAATCGAACTATTGCTGAATGTTTAATATTACGAAACTAATCAAACTATTGCTGAATGTTTAATATTACAAAACCAATCAAACAATTGCTGAATGTTTAATATTACGAAACTAATCAAACTATTGCTGAATGTTTAATATTACAAAACTAATCGAACTATTGCTGAATGTTTAATATTACGAAACTAATCAAACTATTGCTGAATGTTTAATATTACGAAACTAATCAAACTATTGCTGAACGTTTGACACTACGAAACTAATCAAACTATTGCTGAATGTTTAATATTACGAAACTAATCGAACTATTGCTGAATTTTTGACACTACGAAACTAATCGAACTATTGCTGAATGTTTAATATTACGAAACTAATCGAACTATTGCTGAATGTTTAATATTACGAAACTAATCAAACTATTGCTGAACGTTTGACACTACGAAACTAATCAAACTATTGCTGAACGATTGACACTACGAAACTAATCAAACTATTGCTGAATTTTTGATATTACAAAAATAATCAAACTATTGCTGAATGTTTGACACTACGAAAACCAATCAAACAATTGCTGAATGTTTAATATTACGAAACTAATTAAACTATTGCTGAATGTTTAATATTACAAAACTAATCAAACTATTGCTGAATGTTTAATATTACGAAACTAATCAAACTATTGCTGAATGTTTAATATTACAAAACTAATCAAACTATTGCTGAATGTTTAATATTACGAAACTAATCAAACTATTGCTGAACGTTTGACACTACGAAACTAATCAAACTATTGCTGAATGTTTAATATTACGAAACTAATCGAACTATTGCTGAATTTTTGACACTACGAAACTAATCGAACTATTGCTGAATGTTTAATATTACGAAACTAATCGAACTATTGCTGAATGTTTAATATTACGAAACTAATCAAACTATTGCTGAACGTTTGACACTACGAAACTAATCAAACTATTGCTGAACGTTTGACACTACGAAACTAATCAAACTATTGCTGAATTTTTGATATTACAAAAATAATCAAACTATTGCTGAATGTTTGACACTACGAAAACCAATCAAACAATTGCTGAACGTTTAATATTACGAAACTAATTAAACTATTGCTGAATGTTTAATATTACAAAACTAATCAAACTATTGCTGAATGTTTAATATTACATAACTAATCAAACTATTGCTGAATGTTTGACACTACGAAACTAATCAAACTATTGCTGAATGTTTAATATTACAAAACTAATCAAACTATTGCTGAATGTTTAATATTACAAAACTAATCAAACTATTGCTGAATGTTTAATATTACAAAACTAATCAAATTATTGCTGAATGTTTGACACTATGAAACTAATCAAACTATTGCCTGGTTGTGTGGTATGTCTATGGTTCTAACCTTAACCCTCTCCGTCTGAAGGTTTGACTAGAATGTTATCACTTTTATTTCTGAAGAAATGCTGGAAACTTAAAGAAGAAAAACAATATCCACCAACAAAAAAAAAAACGACAGTAATACAGATGGGAGAAAGTTTAAAAACAAAAATAAACAGTTGGAGCAGCACTATGGGGTAGAGGACAGTTTTGATTCTAACTACTCAGTGCCAAATGTAACTGTGTGTACGGATGATTTGATTTAGTAAGGGCAGCCTTCTTGGGATGGCTGCTCTGTCATGAAGTATGCGTCCCAGAGTGTCATCCTGTATAGACAGGATAGAAAGACGCGTAGAAGTTTGGGTTTAATTGGGTTTTTCCGTAGTGACATGACGAATAATTAAAAAGGAAGAACAAGAAATAGAAGAGTAACGGACAAGGAAGAAGAGGTGGACAAGTTAGCAACGACATGGACTGTGCCCTTTTTGTTGATTCAAGTATTGAAGTTATCAACCTGCATTATCTAGTATATTCCTTGTTCATTCCGTTGATTGAGTCTACAACGAACTTGCGAGTAACATCAACATCTATACGTATCAACAAATAGACCATCAACAATCCCAATGGTCCCTAAGTCAAATCCTGACTGTTGCCCCTGCTGTCTATAGTAAGAGGTCTGGCTAGGACTAAGCTTCTATTCAAAAGAAAATAAAAACAAAAGAAAAGATTGTCTCATTTAATATTTCATCATCCTGAACTTTGAGTAAATGCAATATGATTCTAGGAGACAACTATTTAAACTGGTTCAGAAGCTTGAATTACTTTTCGTATCCTTTGAGCATCAGATTGAATTGCTTCATTCTTGGGGTCAATAAGTAAGGCTGCCTCATAATCCTTTAAACCTGTTGAGAAAAAAAAAAAGGCATTCAATATGTTTGTATTATTTGACAATATTGTATGAGAAAGTCAACAAAAGAATCTTTATTAACAGCAAACCCAGTGTATAGTGAGTGTTTATAGATCTCAGATGCAGAAGCGTAGTGAGCAAAACATCCGCCCAGGGCAAAAAACTTTATTGGTCCCCCCCCCCCATTTTCTATGAACGTCACATAGAAATATAGGTTTATAAATAAAAGTATTTGATAATAATAGAATACAATTAACCATTGAATGTATTACCTAACTAAAATATCTACAATAATGTTTTTACCGCCTCTCTGCGCCCCCCCTCCCCCAGAGTGGCGCCTGGGGCATCATACCCCCTTTGCCCCCTCCCTCATTATGTCTCTGCTCAGATGAACAGTGTATAGTGAGTATTCATAGATTTCAGATGAACAGTGTATAGTGAGTATTCATAGATTTCAGATGAACAGTGTATAGTGAGTATTCATAGATTTCAGATGAACAGTGTATAGTGAGTATTCATAGATTTCAGATGAACAGTGTATAGTGAGTATTCATAGATTTCAGATGAACACTGTATAGTGAGTATTCATAGATTTCAGATGAACAGTGTATAGTGAGTATTCATAGATTTCAGATGAACAGTGAATAGAGTTGGGTGGTTGTTAGATCTAGTTGAGTGTAGATGATGTTGATTAGGCTACTCTGATTATGTGGGATGTTAATCGTGAGCTCATTAATACCAATCTCCAACTGAACAAAACAGCATATAATGAAGTAATACAGCCTTTTAAATGAGCAACAGTGTATCTACGAATAAAGGCACAATCTATGTCATCTCTAGTCTGTTTGCTACAAGCGGTCTCCTTGTCGTCTTTCGTCCATTCATCTTTTCTAAGCTCTTCGAATTCTAAATTTAAAATGTACTGTTACATCACTAAGGAAATACCCAATTAAACCCAAACAAATTTAAATTCAATATTAGGAATTTACTTATGTGTATACAATTTTATAAAGGAACTAAATGTTTGTTTGTGAAAGTTTAATTAGTATGGATATTTTTTAGAAAGTAGCCTAGAACAGTTTTAGAAAACTTCCTTGGTGTGTAGTTTTAAATTACTTACCGTGTATAATCATTTTTATAAAGCTAAAAAAAATATTAAATATTATGTACAAATAAAAATTCCAACCTTCAATGTACATCTCTAGCATACAGAAAGCTGTTCCTCGTCGTACTAATGCCCTGGCTCTACTAGAAGCATTTTGTTGTACAGGTGGATACATCAAATCAAGTGCCTGCAATAAAATATCATAAAAACTAAATTGATTAGGCCTTTTGGGTAAATGTTAAGTTACCACAGTTTATAAAGAGAAAATAATGTAGCTAAGAAAATGTATCATTGGTAAGATTAATAGGTTCTGCAAGGTTGTGATTGCCGGGAGTGATAATGGATATAAGCACTCCACTACCTATATAAATGCTTTCCTAATGGCATGCATTTCAAATAGCCTCTGACAACCTGTCCAACTTCTAGCCTTCATGAGTGGCTCAGATATTGAGTCCAGTGGAACTGTTTTCACTAATAGGAGAAGGGGCAAAGGCAAGTAATTGGAGCCTAAACAAGAAAGCTTCAGTCTGAAGGGGTTACCAACCTAAAAGGAAAACTCTGAATTCAAAACTCTGCTGCCTTGCAGCTATACCCAATCATGGGAAAGGCTAAGAGAGTCAACCCTGAAGAAAAATCAGGAGCCAGCAACCCTTAGACAGTTTGCAGCACCCAGCACTACACCCAGGTAGAGCCAGCAACACCGCTGACTCCAAACTGTATCAGCACTTGATGTTCCTTTGGATACATCAGCAGCATGGAGAGGAGGGAACTGATGTATGGGTGACATTGTTCCAACCACAGCTAATCACCTCATTTCCATGAAGTGATCCAAAGTCACTTCACGACTGAAGGATATATATTATATATAAGATCAAATAAATTTTTGTCTGTGGCTAAGAAAATAGTTTTTTTTCACTAATCCAATAATTCAAACAATGTAATAAGACATCTCTATTTTCAAAGTATTAGGACTTTCTGCTTATCTTGTAACAAAACAATTAACTTCGTTAACATTTACTTACTTCTTTTCTTCTTTCTTAATTTCTTTCTTTTTTTTTTTTTATTAATTGTTCATTTATTTACCTTAGAGCAATCTTCAATACACTTGAATAGATTATTTAACTTCAGATGACATGCTCCTCTATTGGAATAAAGTCTGATTTGTTAAAGAAATCTTTCTTTCATAAAATTTAAAAAGAGAAAACAAGTGAAGTATAGTTGTATTAGCACATAACATCTGACTTTCTAGGAACTTATTGATAAGTCATGCCTATATTCAAACAGAATCAACTACTTTAACAACAAAAGGATACGTTGGTAATTTGGGAGCTAAATGAATGGCACAAGTGTAAGCATTGATTGCAGACTGGAAATCTCCAGACGAAAAGTAGGAACTGAAAATATAACAATAGTAACATAACTGGAGCAAGATAAGATGAGATGAGATTTCTTTATTAGTCCAAACAAATGGAAATTAGGTTTGGCTTCTATTGTCTACTTCTCATTACTACTAAAGGCTAAACAATACAGAGGATAAGAGAAACAACACACACACAACCAGCACTTGATGACTTAGGATCCTATGTACTTGAACAAACACACACAACCAGTGCTTGATGACTTAGGATCCTATATACTTGAACAAACACACACTCACACAATCCTATGTACTTCTCAGTGATGACAAATGACCTTGATACACTGACAAGGGTATGAATGTGTTCTGATAGTTTTACAGAACAGGATCTAAGAATTGATGGTTAGGCTAAATTAATCTATAGCTTGAGACAATTATGTCATTTAATACAAAGTCACCAGACTGGATGGACTGGAATTCAGTTTTTGTTGTTTTTAGAACTGATTTGTGTGTGGGAATTAGTTGGATCATTATGTGGTCTGACTCTCTGAAGGGAAATAACATTCCGGATGAGAAGGCCCTTTTTATGTTGCTGTAACACATGTCTAGAGTCCTTGTAGGACAATGAACATTTTGACTATATATAAGAAAGTGATTAAACAACAACTGATGTCTGCCATAACTAGTCCAACAGGGCTTTTAGACTTCACATCATAGTCTGGTCTAAGGTTATCACACAATAGTTCAATACCAGTCACACACACACCTTAGTTTTAATTGGGAAATTGTTGGTGCAACAATTTGTTTCTTTACATAAACGGCCAGTCCCTTGGCTTTACCCTGACTTCACCATTATCTATGGTTCTATTTGCTGTATACAAATGCAACGCATCCAAGTCTACTGAAGTGTTAGGAATGACTTCATTTATTCATATTTCAGTGACACAGGTCAGTGAGCTTTCAAGAAATTGATAGAAATGTTTGCAGCAACAATCTAATAAGTCCAATTTGTTATTCAAGGAGCTAACATTGTCTAGGATGGGAAGCACAATGCCAGTTGGTCCTCTTTCTTTAAACTCAAACTCCTCCTCTACAGCTGTATTTGTTTCATTTTATCCATATGTTGATAGGCTCAATGTAGTTTGTTATGCATCAGCCATTTGTTTTCATGATGGCAGGTGTATAGATTCATTGATGATCATATTATTCATCATTTGCACTAAAACATCGGTTCTTAACACATATATACACACACACACATATGTAATAACAAAATCTACTAAATAAATAAAACTAATTCTTAAAAAAAAAGACTAATGAAAAAATTAGACTGTCCAATAAGTTATGAACTAACACATTGGAAATGAAAGCGTTAATAATGTATGATGAATTGCATGCAAAATTTTATTGACCTTTAATTTTGAGTGCATTTTATGTATTCATATTCATAAATGAAAATCTTAGCACTTTTCAAAAGTAAAGTTAACTTACTTTCCTTTATCTAACAACCACTGGGGATTTTTTTCTTTTTCACTTAAATCATTGTCTAATGAAAGTTGTATGGCATTCCTTGCTTCAGCTTGTTTTTTCAGCCACTAAGAAGATAAAGAAAAGAAAATTACTTCTAATTAGATTTTTTTTTGACATTGTTATGGACTAAAACTTAGTACAGTAGATTTTATAATTTATGATTGGTAATTTGAAAAGTAAACAAATTTTTCTAATGAATACACAGAGTGTTGCAATGTTCTCACTCCCCCACACACATACACACTAGCTTACTGTTTCTTCTTGTTCTGCTTGTGACTCTCTAGTTGGTGTTGGAAAAACACGAGGCGTGTGTTTCACTGTGATATTTCCACTCTCTCTTACTATTCCAGATTTACCTTTTGGTTCACTTTCAAAAATGCTGCCAGGTTTTTCTGTAATCAATGGAAAAGAAACAAAATTATTTAACTTACTATTAACATTTTTCAAGCCTAATTATTTACATTGATCCCTCGCCACTTCATGCTTTTTGCTGTTTTACATTTTTGTATAACGAATTCTTGGAAAAAATAATTTGAAGATCTTTGTTGTTTTTTTTTAGGATTTAACATTCAATCAATGGAAATATATATATTTCGAACATTTTTACAAGAATAAATCCCAAATGTATAAAAATATGTAAAAACTAATATTAATTTTAACATGAGAAGCTAGTTTGCAATGTATCATAGAATCACCTATTTGGCCTTATACACAGTACCCCGACAAAATAGCACAAACAAAATAGCTCAGAAAAAAATATATTTCAGTCATTTTGAAATAAATACTTTAGATATTGTAAAATATGAATAGAGCCAATATTTTTTTTTAATGCTATCATTATTTTTCAGTCATTTTGCAGTAATCACTTTAGATATCTTAAAACATAACTATGCAAACAGTAAGCAAAATTATAAGATGAAATGAATAATTTCAAAATGTATCATTTATTTACATTCCAAAAGTGTACTTTGAAAACAGGCAAAGATACTTGTCAGATTTATACACATACACACAAACTTTCATGAAGTGAAATTGTAGGAAATGTCTATAATTATTGTATTTTGTCTACCTACATGAATACAGTACAGTACCTATGTTCATGTAGGGTAAGGTGAGGTGAGGAAAGAGGGAAAAAGCCTTACTATAAGACTTACTATAAGAGCTAATAAAGTGTATAAATGAATATAACATTTCTAATTCATGGATTTCAATTATCTCTGGTGGTTCCTGAAGGCATCTACCACAATAAATGAGGGATCACTGTAATATATTATGATATATACCTAATGAAATTTAATACATAGTATTATATCTCACTACATCAAGAAATATATATTACAGTATGTAAAGAAATTACTTTACTTCTTTTGCTGTGCTGTGTTTTGCTTTTGTTCTCTGCAAGAAGTTTTTCTTTCTCCTGTGTTAAAAGAATTTTATTATAAAGAAGCTTTCATTAGTTATATTGTTAAAACTATACTCTGAGCCAAGGTGACTCAAACGTGAATCCACTGTGACTTAGATTTTTATTTTTACGACATCTCTGGATCTACCTACCCAGTTTTATTGGATCTTTGACTTTTTTTTTTATAGAAATTTAGAAAAAAAAAAGAAAACACTAAATGCTTATTACCAATATATTACCGATATATAAAATAAACATTACATAATTTACCTTCTCTGCCAAACTTCTTTGTTCCTCTTTCCATTTCTCCAAAGCTTCAGTGGCTTTTTTTCTTTCTTCATCTTTAATCTTAGCAATTCTGTCACGTTCAAGTTGTTCAATCTATTAATAAAATACTTATAAGTATTAACTTCAACTTCATATATGTAAGTGATCATATATATACAAATTTTTTTAAATAAAAACTCTATTTCAAACTCTTCATATATATAAATATATAATAAATAAATAAATAAATATATATATATATATATATATTATATCTCTAATCTAATAACCAATCTATATCCTACAAAATATTTTTGGATGTCTATAGGTTTACCTTTAGCATCTCATTCACTGCTGTTTTTCCATGTTCTCTTTTGATATCATTTTTTTCATTAGCTTCATCTTCTAATCTTTTCTGGTATTTTAATAAAGCTTCATCTCTTTTATTTTTCATGACTTCCTTGTTGTCTGGAACAAAATTCATTTTAAGATGGGTACAAAATAAAATAAAGCAAAACTAATTAATACTACTCGTTAAATACAACAAATATTTATTCTTGTCTTTATCTTAGAAATTACAGATGTTCCTTCAAAAGAGAACACTGTTGAATAAACATATATATATACATATATATATATATATATATACATATATATATATATATATATATATATATATATATATATATATATATATATATTAGAGTTGCACCGGGTGTACTTTTTGATATTCTGGCTTGATAATAATATATGAAATCTGGCCAAAGCTAGAGCCAGATACCTTCATGTCTTGTACTGGACATTCAAGCATATACCCCAGATATGCATATAACCTGCACAAACTACACAATAAGTAAAAACAAAATCGTACAACCCACACCCTTTTATACATGTGAAAAGTGTGGCTTGCTGTATACTACCAGTACATAAAGTACTTTCTTCAATACTATTTGTTTTCTTGAGCTTTAGAATAATATGTACATAAATATTTCCAATGTACATTTCACAACCACACAGCGAACTATAGGAGGTATAAAGACCCACTGGTACATTCATAGTTTCTATTATACCGGTACTATGTTATTAATAAGTAAAATAAATTTTGTAAACCTTGCACCTTCCATTCTTTGGAAAAACTTGTAAAACCTGTGGGTTATGTGCATAAAAATACAGTAATTAACTTGTTCTACTGAACATTTTGCTAAACTTCTAAATAACATATTATATTCATATTATTTTTTTTTTACTTTTATTTACCTTATAGTTTGAAACTCTATTACTGTTTGATGATTTAAAGTTTAACAGCATTTATTAACAGATAGGCCTACCTGTATCACAAACTAATCAGTGTAAAATGTGAGGTAATAAGAGTCCACCAACCTTAAAGGGATGTGTGGGATGGTCAACATAGAATATGTAAATGTATATTCAACTAATGTAAATCTCTCAAAGGTAAAGTGCAATCTGGGTGGAATAGTGGGAAGATGTATGTGTTCATGTACTTCAGACCATCAGGCTTCTATTTTAAAGGTCACTGACTGCTTTGCTCCTGGCGTCAATGGGTTGATACTAAAAGTGACTGCTACAGTTGCCATCTGAAGCGTTGTAGGTCAATATTTATTGGTTTAGATTAATTCAATAGCAACAAACTATATTTTATTAACAGATCTTTTCTACCTTTCTATTAGTTACTGAGGTCAAATGTTTCTTAACAATCCAGCCTATTTTTTTTTTCTTTGGTTACTAGTCTAGATATGAATGTAAGGAATTTAATCAATTTGTTTTATGACATTTTAAACTTTACTCTAAGGTTTTACATTATATAATAAGTCAATAAATTTAAGAAATGAAAGTAGCCTTTTTTTTCTTAAGTTATTAATTCAAGGCAAAAATGTATACACACACATCTTTGTTTTTTTTTATTGTGCAAGAAAGTAGTAAGAAACATCTTCCTTATTACTGATTTTATTTTGTACAATCAGGTAGATTAGCTAGGTCTAGACCAAACCAACCACACACAAAATTGTGAAAAGTTCTCAAAGTTTAATTTTTTTTCATAGTTTAGTTAAACTTTTTATTTTTTTATTTGGTGATTCAACTACTTTATTTTTAGTTTAAACTTAAGTTCTATTTTAATTTTTTTTAAATTTAGCTGTTACCATCACTAATGAAATATAGTTTTACATATACTCGTAGTTTGTGTAACAAAAGATCACACTAGTAGAGGTGTTATGTACTACACCCCCATAATTGCGATTTATCTACAAGTAAGCAAACCCAGTTTCCTCATAAGATATGACCTCTATACAGTGTCAACATGTTGTCTTAATGTGGTCACCTGTCTATCTATAAACTCATTGTGATGGATAAAACAAATAAGTGGGGGTAGGGGGGGATAGATCCGAACAGGTAGACAGGTAGAAACTACAGTGTAATTTTTACTATCTGGCCAACTATCCGGGACTTATATCAAGCCAAAGCCAAATATGGGCAGATAATGAAAAATGGCTGGATATTGAGCTGGAGCCAGAGCTACTCTCCGGTGCAACCATAATATATATATGTATGTGAGTGAGTGTGTGTGCATAATTATATTCTAAGCCAAGGTGACTTAAATTTGAACCTAAATGTAGACTAAAATATGTATTTTGAAGATATATAAATGTATTGCTTTTTTGTAAGTTACAAACATGTCTCTATTAGAGTTCACATCATTTGACAATGGCAAGGATTATAGTATACACAATTTCATCAACAAACAGCAAATACATCGACATAAATAAGCAAAGTTAGTGACTCTTGCAATGGTATTTTAAAAATTCCAAAAGGAACTTATCTAAATTTTCAAATTCTTTTTTTAAAATATATATTACACACTTACTTGAATCGCTGGAATGTAGGTTTTTCCAAAAACCTGGACATTTTTTGATAAGTTTAAATATGATGACACCATCTCCTATCTGTGCACAGCCTCTGCAATCTTCTACAGGTGCAGCCAAAAGGCATTCAAAAAAATATGGTGGGTAATTTACCTGACAATGAAAAATAAAGTGCAAAGATCTGAGCTTTAAGATTTGACTAAGGAATCAGTGAAAAATTATCCCAGATTCCCATTCCCCACTACATGGATGAGATCCTATTGGAGATTTTCATAATAGTCCTAAAATGAATCAAGCAAGTCCATGCAGAGTACTATTACCATAATCTATCTGGCCAAAAGATTTCCAGGTTTCATCTACTCAAGAGCAAATGCAGTGATTGATACTTGTAACCTGATACAAGGCAAACTGTTCCATAATAGTATCCATTTAAATGAACAGGAATTTTTAAAGAAGCAGATGCAGTGATTTGTTTTGCTGGATCTGTATCCCCCAACCTCCAGTTCTATTAACTGTTAGACACCTTATTTTTATAGTTTAGTTATTTAGCGACGCACCATAGAAGACGCATATTGAACGGGACTAGTGACATTTGGGATATGTTGGGTTAGAGACCGGAAAATCAGTTGGCGATATAATCCTCTAGGGTAACGACGTGTTTAGTGACAGAGACTTTTACTGTGGCCTTTTCTTAGAATAAATACATGGTACATTGTTCTTCAGCGTTGACTACTACTTAAAACCGATGTGTTTGTTTTGTCTGGATTGTTGATCAACTACACGGAATACACCCGAACAATAACACCCAAACGCTTGCAGAGTAATTGGTTGAAATTCAACAGTCATCCATAGTTGACCTCAAGACAGCCTGAACAAGCAACATCACATAACATAGTGTTAATATGCTGAAACTGGAAATATTTTATAATCACATATGGAAAAAAATTATGCTTTTCTTTTTTCTTTAAGACCATTTTCTGACTACAACACAAATATATTTACAAAGTTTATTAATAAATATCAACTCACTCTGTCTGTGTGTATGTCTATCTGTCTGTCTGTCACAGATGTGTAGGTCAATCAGCCCTGTACTTAACAGGTGGCCATAGTGTTGGCTGAAGTTGTATGTTGGTCTTAATAATGATGCTAGATGTTACTAGCCCTTGCTTGTTAGTTGGGTTTATATTCACTTTCAGAGGTAAACAGTCATTTTTTTTAGGTCTTCATGATAATTTAGAAGAATATAGGCTTATACTGGCTTATAGCTTATTTAATTAAGTATAGACTTAACAGTGTGTGCATTAAATATTGATTATAATAATTATATATTAATTATTATCTTTAGGCCCAGCAATGGTGCGACTTGATAACCTGTACCAATGATTAGAAATATAGAATTAATAGATCTACTCTAGTAGATACATTCAATTGACTAAGATTGTAGATCTAGATTCTATTAAGATCTCATCTCTAATTCTAACTAAACCTAAGAGTCTAGTCTACTAAGTCTAAGAGTACGAAGACTGCCTAGTCAGGCTTGTGCAGTACGAATAGCCTGGAATAGCCTACTACTAACTACTAACTAGTAGACTACTGACTAGTAGTAGTAGTACTAGTACCTTCAGATATTCTTCGGATGAGAAAATGTCAACTTTTTTTGCGTTTACCCCTTTTAAAGGAATGGTTATCCATAATAATGAATCTGTTTCTTCCCAAGTATAATCCTTGACAGACAGTGGCATTTTAAATAACAAATCCAGTGAAGAACTAGTAACTAATACAGTTGAAATCCACGTCTAGTGACCTAGTCTCTTTCCGGATACGTTTCCAAGCAACAACTATTTTATCTATAAAAAAAAAATGTACTGTTGCCAACTATTGTCTATGAATATTTCATTTTATTTGTTTCAACCGTGAGAAGGAAATAGTAAAAACAAGTAGACTCTAACTCTATATAAGGATCCTAGAATAGATTTAGATAGATCTAGTAGATTTACAATTATTTTCTAGATTTCATATCGCCGTTTTCCCTATAGTGTTGGTTTTTTTTATAAGAAGTTCTACATGTCACTTTGTCAGTGTGGATTTTTTTTTTAATTTGACACATTTTTCCAGTTGTGTTTTTTTTTAAACGGAGAACAAAAATTCGGATGGGAATATTTGATATTTGTACGAAAAACTTACGCTTTATTTTTTCCCAATAGATCTAATATCTAGATCTAGATCTAAATAGTGATTAGATTATTAGATAGATCTAAATCTACATTTTAAATTACATTTAGGTAAGATTTATACAATATTGTCAATATAGAATATAAATAAATATATTATAATATTATTTAATATAGACTTAATAATTTAGATCTAGAATATTCAATAGATTATCATTCTTCATTCTATCTACCAGTTACTTACGTTTATCGAACAAGTTAAGCTCATTCGCCGACATTTTTTATGTTTGAATTTGTGTATCTCCGTTAAAATTAGACCTAGAAAAAAAAAAGATTATATCTATGAACTCCTCATCCATTTTTCTTAAAAAGTAGACATGTTTTATTCTATTACTACTCATAGTTAAACTTATATTTGATGTTAACGTGGGTCAGGTTGATGATTTCAGAAGCTTAAATTATCAAACACTTTTTTACCTTTATCTTATCTTATCGAACATATTAAGAACTTATCGAACACATGAGAAGTATGGTGTTTTAAAAGTGTTATAATCTATATATTTTTTTTATTTATATCATTTTCTTTTTACGGCATGTCAAGACAGACAGATTTTAGTCATTTTCACATGGTCCACATCGAAGGAATCTATAATCTATCACTGATCAGCTCTGCTTAGAAACTGACGGTGCTAAGCCCAGTAACGCATTACCGTAGTACTTATTTAGGTCTAAGCTATTTTGAGACATTAGGCCATTAATAAATTAAATCCAGATATTATCTATTTGAGGGAGAGCCTAATAAGCTTTGGTAGCCAATAGATAATCCTCCCCAAGTCATTGCAGGACACAACAGTTTACTTGGTTGACCTAAAAACAAAACATACGGTACGCGGCCCTACGTAACTAGCCGCCGATTTAGCACGCTCAGTGTATGTAACAGCCCAAAAGTCAGTGCTAGATATTTTTCGATCTGGGCGGAGAAGGGGTGGGGTGCTGAAAAGCTATGGTAGCTTGCGAGCTGGGTTACCTATAGATGTAGATAAATCCGCCCTCCCTAAACCACCTGGTTGACCAAAAAAAAAAACACCGTATTTTAGAGCATGCTTAGTATTTGTCACACACACACAAACAACATATCTATATATCTATCACGCCTAGTGTTTGTGACCTAATTAGCGGCTTGACCATAGGTACTCGAATGATGGCTCCTCCCCCTTTCCCCTCAACATTGTTCTTACTACAACTTGAACAATGTTTTGGGGCTGCGTTGGTGGCCTGGTTTACACCTGTGTGTTGGGCTGTCAATGACCATTTTTTTTTGTTGTGTGTTAGTCTGGTGGCTGCGTTTGGATTGAGTCTTGAAATTTATGTTGTTACTTTGCACTGAAAAAGTGTGAATGTTGGAGAGTGGAATTGCGTAAGAAGAAAGCGCGGGTAAGGGGTGTAGGCAGAATAAGAGAGTGGTTAAATGTGTTATTGTTATTATTTTGTGTATTTGTGATGTTTCAAAGGAGTGTCTTTGTAGCGCATTATGAGCTTTATCATACTTTATGGCAAAAAAAAAAATATATATATATAATTTTATAGACCAGGCGCCACACGTCTAGATCGAGAAGCACAACTGACTATGTATTTGAGGCTGACGTCACATTTTAATGGTTGATCAATTATTGATGATCTCTTGATACAGTGTCTGGACTGTTTCTCTCCCCCCCCCCCCCCTTTTTTTTTTCACCTACCAAAGACATTTTTATTTCAAAATACCATATCTGCATACATTGTATACCTCCCCCTTAGCCCTTTCGTTTTATTAATATCTCTTCACATCAAGCACATGCGCTAGGTATTTGTTTATAACACATAATTCAGAAGTTAATAGAATGGGGCATCTGAAAAAAAGACACAACACAACTGGATAATTCTAAATTCATTGTTCCTGTGTTATATTCTATATTCCTTACACCTATATATGGTGGCACAACGATGATAATAGCATCAAACTATATGTGTCATAAAATCAAGCTGTTAACATGGGTACAATTAGTGCATATCGATGTAAATCTATTTACTTAGAAAAATATAGCACATTTACGGTAAACCACAAATAGCTGATACAAATTGTAACACGTGGGTAATTTATATATGTACTTTGCATTACATTATTTTTAAAAATAACAATTAAAAAAAATATAATTTAAATATTTTGTGTTCTTTGGGTTATATCCCTTTGATGTTTATTTTTAACATTAAAATGGCGTTCGATATCTTACGAAGCTGAGATTGCTTATATAAAAACTGCTATTATCGAACACCCCCTTTTTAAACCTCAATTTTCATGTTTAGGTAGCAAAGGACACTTTAAAGAAAATTGTTGCAAATATTTCTCAGCCTAATTAGAAGCGTATTATATAGGTTTTGTTGAGCTGAACATCATTGGCATTAAAAAATACCCTTAACCCGAGACTCACTTCACTCTTCCCAAGAGGTCAAAAAAAGGGAAATTTTTATACCAATATTACCAATGCACTTTGAATATAAGTAAAAAAATTATCCTCGGGTGAAAATGAAACTAAATATAACTAAACTATAAAGAAATGGACGATGCACAATAGGAATGGACTAGTTTCATCATAATCATCGAAATAAAGGAGAATTTTAAAAAATACAATGGGGTGTTCGATAAGTACCATAAAACGAAGGTGTTCGATAGATGAGTGTTTCTCCAGTACTGGTTACAACTAGGTATTGGTTCACTAAAAAGTCCGTATTTCATAAGATTGTTATTCAAATGTGACAATTTGCATTACATTGCATTAAGAAATGGTTAATCTATAAATTTTGATATTTTGAGCTCATAAGGTGCTAGGGAAATATTGAAATTGTAAAAAATGTGTGAAATTACTACCCAAAATGGCAGCTTTTGATGTAACACGGAACACCATGGTATGATTGAATTAATATCGTACTAAAACCAAGGGGCATAAAACTTCCATCTTTGTTGGAATATGTTAACAAGATCCTCATATTTCAATGTCATTATTTAGTTTTTCTCAAGGTTATTAAAATATTGATTAAACACGGTCACAAAAAGGCGTTTGAGGCGCATCGCGATGTGTCCCACTTTATACGGAATTACAATCCTCTATGAATTGTAAACAAGAAATAAATAATATGCTCAACATTGCATTTCTGTTACAACAAGCATTAAAGATTTCTTTTAAAGTATTTTTTTTGTTAAAAGCTTTCTAAACATGCATAACGAGCTTAAAATAGGTCGAGGTGTCCCAGATGAAGCGCCTGTGCTGCGTGTGTTAAGAATGGGATTATTTTTCCCACAACACTACTTTTTATGAATGAGAGTTCTTTTGAGCATCACAGGTATTGTGTAGAACAAAAGAAGTGCCGTTTCCGCTGGAAATACTGGCGTAGTAATTAACAGGAGTACGTAAACAATAGCGTGTCCCACAATAAACCATTGATGCGCCTCAAGCGTCGACACGATCAATCGCCGGCAATCTTGCACAAAAACCTCATTTAATCTGTTTTTTGTGAATCAACAACCCATCAGGTACGTAGATATTTCATTATTCTACTGAAATTTAAGCTTATTACAAATAAGTTTGATTGCAATATCCAAATCGAAGTGCTTTTTTTATTACGAGGTTACTAAATTTAACCATTCAATCATGACGTCACGTGAAGCGTCTTGAACACAATTTAGTCTTAAATCGTAAAGTTAATCAATTTTAAAGCCTGTTACTAAACAAAAAGTTTATATTTCTAAAACAATTATGTTGATGTAATAGTAGACGTGTGTAGCGATTTAAAATAATTAATTTGTTTTTATTTTGAGAAGTAAATTGGATTAGGCGTTGAGGCGCTCCTTGGGACCCCGTGCTGGTGTTTTCCATGCATAAATTATGGCGTCACATGTAGCGTCTAATGCGAGTTCAGGATTTGTTACGTTTTCTGTATTCATGGAAGTTTTAATTAAGATTAAATGATTTTAATATATGTAATAAACTATTTTCATAATTAATCATTTTAAATGAACATTTATTGACATCTTTTATTTTATATTTTTTGTAATTTTACTTTACATCGTTTGGGGCGTTTCAGTGGACACTACTCCGTTTGTTTACAAATGGTGTCCTAGTTTGCGTCTGTTAAGTCCAAATAGATTTTAGTGATAGTTTGTTAAAGATTTTACAGTGTCAGATAATATTAGCTACATCTAAAAGAAATAAAGCGGTACTGTTTAAGAAATATTAAATAATTAAAATTTACTTATTACTGTAAATAAGATTTAGAACTATTAGATCTTTCGTTTGAGGCGCATCTCGGACACTTGTCTTTAAAACTTTAAAGAGCTTAACTCTAGATCTAGAAATCTAGACTGATTAGACCTCTAGACCTAAATCTAGATTTACTCTAGATCTAGATCTAATTATGTAATTCATTATCTAGATTTACTCTAGATCTAGATCTAATTATGTAATTCATTATATTATAGCTAGATTTACTCTTGAGTCTTGATCTAGACCTAGAGTAGAGTAGAATAGTCTAGTCAGTCTAGATCTAATTCACTATCTAGATTTAGATCTAAACTAGATTATTAGATTAGAAATCATTAGATCTTTTATGAATCTAGACTAGTGACTCTAGACTAGATCATTTATGACTAGATTTAGAATCTATTTTTAGATTTAATAATATATTTTTCTTTAAATTGACCAGTATCTAGAAAAATATCTAGAGACTAGATCTATATTATAGACCTATTCTATATTAAAATGTAGATAGTATCTAAAACAAAGTTTGGTTTAACCTGCACTTAATTTCCATTGTATTGTTTATACAGTATATTCAATTATATTATATTCAGTTCTTTCAGTCTACCACTGAATGATTATAACTTAAGTTAATATAATTAACAGTACTAGTCCTATACTATTGATTGAGTCTATCCCTATCAAGCAATTATGGGCATTACTAGACTAGATTTAAATAATGCACCAATATATAATATATTATATGTTTATGAAATTTATTAGTAGGCCTATATTATATATAATAGATCTATTTATTTAGATACTTATACATTTTTTTATAAATTACAGATTTCAGTAATGGAGTATCTGTTAGAGTTTCAAGGCGTCTACAAGCCAAGAAAGACTCTAAATTTACAAGCATCAAAGCCTGAGTCTCTAACACGTGTTGCTGTTTTAGAGCAGAGAGAAAAGGAAAGGTTGAGAAAAGCTGCATACAGGGCCTAGTTAAGCCCACATGAAAAAGCTTGGATAAACAGAAAACGCAAAGAAAGAAAACAGCAAGCTAATAGTCCACTTAATGTCATCTCAGCAGAGGTTGGTGAATCACTAGGTACTGGATTCCAGACTCCAGTGGCAAAAAGAATGGCTGTTTCAAGGGCTTTGATGAAATTGCCTAGGTCACCCAAGAAATATGCTGCAGTTTTTGATGGTCTCACACAAATATGCTCCCCAAGAAAAAGTAAAAGCTGTCCATGACATACGCTTTCTGCGCCTACCTGAGAGAAGAAAGCTCATCCTTCTAAACAACATTAAAGAAAGTATCAAAACCTAACTACACTCCACCAGCAAAAAAAAAAGTCAGATGTCTAGTGCTCATAGACAAGTACTCTGCAGTATCCTTAGTAAGTACAACAAACTCAGAGGTTGTGCTACTCATTTCTAACATTTGGTCAAGAAGTTTTATGTCCAAGTGCAAATCAGAACAAATTGCAAGAAAAAAAATGACGTGATTGCATTGCACAAAATGCCTTGGAAACAATATTCATTTTTTACAGTAGAGGGAACTGATCCCTCTCAATCATCTGTTAGTGCTCAAACAGGAAAACGTTTCATGCAAAAGCTACTTTACATAAGATGCAGTCTTGCTTATGTGAGTTGTGTTTGAAGATTTTTCTTTATATAGAGGGCATTAATAAATTTCTGATCAAAAAAGGACACAGAGAGCTGACATTAATAAATCCAGCTTCATCACTTGACTTAACTCTATGCCCAAGAACTAATGCCAATTGTTTTCATAAGCTGCAGTGCATTGAAAGATCATGTAGCAACTGTGGTGTGGATTTAATTAACAAGTATTGAGCCTTTAAAAAATTGCACAGATGAATTAGCAGAGTGGAGTATAGTATGTGGTCAAAGATGACGGATGAGTATGTTCAGAGTGATGGTACACTGCAAAAGGTATCAAAGTGGCGACCAGTAAATAAAGAAGGATCTTTTAATGACCTAGTGAGAGGTATTACACCTAACACTATTGCTTACAGAAATAGAAGCTGTTTCTGCTATCCATACAGAAATTCATATGGCAGTCAGTGCCTGCATGATGAAATATGTGGCTCTTGGAAGGTGTTCAAACTTCAGAAACAAAATGGTAAGTACTTGTATTTATTTATTTTTAAATAGCACTTTACAATTATCTGAGAAAAAAACATTATTCATTTTAAAATTACGTAATTGATTTCTAAATGAAATTGTTTCTTTTTCTTCAGTAGTGCAATCTCAGTCAAATCTTGAAGACTCTTTGGATGTCAGTCCCATATGCTCAAATTCAAAGGTAAAGAGCTTTTACATATAAACATTTTAAACATTTTCATTGAATCTTATGTTACCTGTATTGTATAAGTTGTTTTTTAATAATATACCTTGCTAAATAATTTTAGACTCATTTTAGAAATTAAGTATTTCAGCCCCATGTTGTTGTTTTTTCAGGCCCAAACAATTTTCTTCACTCATCAAAAGTACATTGTAAATAGCTGTGTGATTGTCAAGTATGGGGAAATATTCTATCCAGGTATAATTTTTTGCACTGTGTACCTTTTAATTTCAATAAACAAGTTCAAAGTATGTTTTAGATTGAAGTATTAACTTTTCAACATTGCTGGTAATTTTTTCTAACAGGAGTTGTGATAGAAGTCCTGGATGATCAGCGCAGAAATAATTTTTTTAAAAGGCACAGAAATTAAAGAAATATAGGACATACAGTTAGTGTATGCAGACAGGATTGTTACTGAAGTGATGTTGATACCAAGGCAATAGTTTGAGAGTGGAATGTTTTGATTTCTGAATTTGTCAAATAAAATTTGTGTACAGTTTTATGTGTTTTCTTTTCTTTCTTTTTTTTTTCAAACCTTTTTCTGTGTGTTAAAACTAACAAAAGATATAAAATATATATTTGTCAATAATTAAAAATAATAATGATCATTCACTTGTGCACAGATAAGACAAAAATATAAACTTATAAACATTATTTTAAAAAATGGTGTCCCATGAAGCACCCGCGACATTTTGTGAAATTAAAGCAGCATTTTTACAAATGGGTACTATATGACTAGAATAGTGAACTTAATAACAAGTCTAATGGATCACTTTAGTGCAAAAATAAAATAATTTCAATATTCTCACAGAATATCTTTTAAAAAAACTTTAACTTGTAGTGTCACAGGTGCTACGGTGTCCCAAATTTTGAATTGAGCTCAAATCCACTTTTTCTATGCAAAAGCATAAATTTCAGTATCTAAAGACTAATATCAATAAAGACAGTTATATTATGCTAAAATACAATGAATTTATCAATTGGTCGTTGTTAAATTATCAAGTGGTGTCCCGGTGATGCACCTGTGACGCAAAAGGGGGTACCCCTTGAATAGACACTGCTGTCAAAATCTACATCTTGCAATTCATTTTCTATTGATAAATTCTTAAAGTGAACTGGTTGAAGAAGTGAATACAGTTGAAATGAAACCAAAAACTTCAACTTTAATTTTTAGCATAATGTGACACTTTTTGGCACCAGTACTGGAGAAACACTCAGATGTAAGTTACTCTAGATCTACTAGATTTTACTAGAGACTAGATCTATCACTACTATTGTACTATCAGTAACTATCTTAATATAATCTTAGTATCTACTATCTAGACGATCTAGAATCTATAAATAAGTTAGTCTATTACTTATTTACTATAGTCGTATGTCGTATAGTAGGTTCTTATATTTTGGACACTCCATCGAATTCTCCTTCAATGAACGGGTCGCTTTTTTTTGTTTGTAGTTCATTTGTTTTTATGTTTGGAGCAAAAATCGACGTTTTGGGACTGCGCATGTCCAATTTTAGAAAAGTTCCGGTAATTTTGTTCCGTTTTTCCAAAGCAGATGGCAGTTTTTTAGATTCTCTGTAACCATGTATGTAAAGCTATTGTTTTAACCTCCCCCGGCAATTCATACCCATATTGCCCATATAAGGGATGAGGGCTATATTATGAGCCTGTTTGATCATAGGCTGATGGATATATCAAAATAAGCTTCCAAACATCTTTAGAAAGACATTCCAATCACATTTATACTTTTAGCTGTTAAATAAAATTACAAAAAGGAGGTTTTCCAACGAATAATAATGAATTTAACACATTCTCCTGTAGTAAACAAGGCAAAATCGCAATAAGAAATATTATTGGGATTAATAAATCTATGATTTTTTCAATGAATAAACATGACCTAGATCGAGATATCTAGAATATATAATTTATGAATGAATGAAAAAGTGCGGGCTGCTAATTTGAAGCCAGAGACCCTGCCCACTGCAGGTGAGCTGGAGGTGAGGAGAGGTATGTACACTAAGTGTGTAGTGTCACAAACTATCAAACAGACAGTGGAGGGAAGGGGGAGAAAGTAATGAAAAGAATTATAAGCATCTATGGGAGGAAGGGGATGTTAAGGTGTAACAAAACGAACATCCAAATTATGAAAAGAAGAAGAGGGTCCTTGGATGGGAATTAAAAGAAAGAGAGAGAATACATGTAGCCTAGTTGAAAATATCATGTTTATTAAATTATAATAATTAATTTATACATCTATAATCTATATATATAGATTTATTTCTGTCTGTTTTACACATAGATTATATTTATCTAAATAAATAAACTATAAATATAAACGATTCTATATATATATAGATAGAGAGGGGGAGAGAGATAATATATATACTATAAATACATATTGCAGAAGTGAATCTACTTCTTTTAATACAATCTAAATAATTTTTAATTAACACAGATATAATTTATTAGCAATAACATAGTGGTCTTACTGATGGTGCTCAGTGTGCACTGAAGGAGAAAGCACAAAAACTGCGTTCAGTACAGGAGCATGAAGTGATCTAATTTATTTTAAAATAATCTTGACTATGAGTGGTAATTCAAAGAAACACAGCTATTTTTATAGTCATTTAGTTGTAGAATACGAATCTGCTTTCAGTTTTTTTGCAAGTTAAACTGTCACCAAATAAAAAAATGAAATAAAAATTTGACCTAGTTCCAGAATGCTGTGTGCCTTATATAAGAATCTACTATAGATAGATTTAGATTATCATTACCGGTATAGATTATTATATGATTATACTATTATATGACTAGATCTATTAATCTACATTAACTTAACAACAGTCTACATAGAAAAGATAGATCTAGATATATAATATTAGTTTTAATCTATATTTGATAGATTATAATTTATAAATAGATATAAGATAATTTTATTGATCCAATCAAATGGAAATTCAGTTTGACTACAAATAATTGACATCAGCGTAACTACTGTACAATAACTTGAATAACAGTATAGATGAAAAATTTGAACAACATTCACACATTATTTTAGATCTATATCTTATCTAGAAATAGACTTGACTAGACTCTAGATACTAGATCATCTGCCTAGTACTACTAGAATCTAGATGATCTATATTGTATAGTCTATAGTATATATAATTATATATAAATATATCATATTTGATTATATATTATAATATTATATATATCTTATAAAATACAGAGACGTTATTTATTAGATTATCATTATATTTTAATTTTGTATTCCTATTGCCTTCTATTACTACAATACTAGATATATCTAGATTTCTAGTCTATTTATAGATCTACAGTATTTGTCCTATACTATAGTGCTGTACTATAGGCTATAGCCTTTTCAGCCTTCTGTAGTATAACTATATATATAGTATAAGAATAAGTATAACTATAGTAGATTGTAGATCTAGTTATAACTATACTTCTATACTACCCCTTATACTCATAGTATATATATATATATATATATATATATATATTCATTCTAGATCTTTTCATCTAAGCCTAGATATTCATCATATTGAATATTGTTATAATAGTGTGTGTGTTGGGGGGTAGCTGTGACTGAGTGGTTAAACACTCGGCTTCTGAACATGGATTCAAATCTCTGTGAAGACTTGGATTTTGAATTTCTGGATTTTTAGGACATCTGCAAGTCTAAATAATGGCTGGTACCTGACTTTAGTTGGGGAAAATAAAGGCTTTTGGTCAGTGTTGGTTGTTGTGCTGACACCCTGGCCATAGCCATAGAAACAGATGACCTTAACATCATCTGCCCAATCGATCACAAAGTCTGAAAGGGGAACTTTAACTAATAGTAGTTAGTTATTGTGATGTAGACAATTGTCTTGAATTGTAGTCAAACTGAATTTCCATTTGATTGTAACAATAAACTTATTTTATCCTATCTTACACTTTTGTCTTGTCCAGGGGATCTAGATTCTAATCTATATTATATCTAGCTTCTAGTCTAGATTTAGAATCTAGATTCTAAGACTAAATATAGACTTTACTCATATATCAGAATTATTAAGATTCAAGATAAAATTTAGATCTTAATATTTACTCATCTAATCTATTACTATTACAATAACAAAATTGTAATATTTATGATACCATTTTCATATTATATGATATATTACATAGATAGATAGATATAAATAGAGAGAGACTATAATATTTAATCGTCTAAAAATATAATAATTTTAGAATATATATAATATATATTGTTTAAAGATCTAGTTTTTAAAAATATATTTGAGATCTACAAAGCCCACTACTCTTTACAAGAGGGGATACCTGAACCGTTGTTATCCAAGTTACAAATAAAGTAGAGTAATCTCAATTGTCTGTAATATTGTCAGCTTATGTGTTTTAATGTTTATTCACATTAAGACTGTACACTAACCCTGCCCCATAATTTCCTAATGTTTAATTCCTAATCCTTAACATTAAAAAAAAAAAAAAAAAAAACACATTTATATTTTATTCTGCAATTTCAAGTAAAATCTGTATAGAACCTAACACTAAGTGCTACAGAAAAAGTTCTCAAACCAAGAAGATTATCTAGTGCTGGTCACTAAGAGAAAAATTGACAACAAAACATATAATGTAAAAAAATGTGTATATATGGTATACATATTTAAAAAAAAACTATTTGTCTTTGGATAAAACAAATTTTTGTAATATCTGCATATTTTTATTACGAATTCTTAAAATAATATATAGAAACATATTTGTAGGTATCCTCTCATGTAAACTATTACATAATTCTTAACTTAACAAATATTGCAAGACTTAAATCTCATCTAGACCTCCTATAGAGTAGTTGTAGGTCATCTAGAGATGATAGACTCTTACTCTGCTTATATACATAAATAGAAATCTATCTCTCACCTCTCTCACCCATTTTTTTTAGAAACAATGAGTCGACGCCAAACACCAAGTGAGTTTCTAAATCAAATCAGGGGACGGCCTGTTGTGGTGAAACTGAATTCAGGAGTGGATTATAGAGGTGTGTTTGTTTTTTGTTTTTTTATAACTTATCTTTTTATTGAAGAAATTTCAAAATAAAACAGAGGCCTAAGTGGATTAAATATAAATAGCCTTTGACCAGTCTTTTCTCTGGTTTTAGTGTTAACCCATTCTCTCCTAATTAACGATACCATCGTTGGTTTGACCTCATTAAACTAGATTAATTTTTGTTTTTATAAATTTGTATTTGTGTTGTATAATAAGAGCATGCAGTCTCCTAAAATTCTATACTAAAAGTAAAACGTTTTCTGATTACAGACACAAATGTTATTGAGATTTAATCATAACAGGGTAGATTATACAAATGTGAAAAAAGAACAAGTGTCAGAACGTGGAAAATAATCACGGAAATAAAGAGTTAATTCTATATTTCAGGTGTGTTGTCTTGTCTTGATGGCTATATGAACATTGCACTAGAACAAACAGAGGAGTATGTCAATGGTCAGCTTAAAAACAAATATGGGGATGCATTTATTCGTGGTAACAATGGTAAGCCTTTATAGTTTCTTTAAATTTAACTTGTTTTAAATATGGCAAAATGGACCTGTTTGTTTTGTATACAAATATTTGTAAGCAATTTAATGTTGATGTATTATAAAGTATTTATAAATTTTATTTGTAAGTATTAAATTTAGTGACTATGCATGGCATCTCTCTCTCTTCTTATCTTATCTTATATAATACAGACGTTACTTAAAAAAAGAAGATGATTACGTCCTACGCGTCATGCATTTAGTCATGCATATTAACCAATGACTTAAATTCTGCCAAGTCACTGGTTTTCCTGGCTAGCTCAGGCAACCCATTCCATGCTCTAATAGCACTAGGGAAGAAGGAGTATTTGTACAAATTTGTCCTAGCATATGGGACGAGGAATGTGCCTTTATTTTTGTGTCTTTCAGAGTATTTTATTAAATTTTGTTTTTGTATTTGAAGATTATGATTCAGTGTTTTATGTATAATTGCTACTTTACTTTTGAGTCTTCTGTCCTGAAGGCTTTCTAAATTTAGTGATTTTATTAATGGTGTTACTCTAGTCAAATGTGAATATTCGTTTGTTATGAATTTCACTGCTCTATTTTGTGTTTGTTCCAGTTTCTTAATGTTTTCTTGAGTTGAGGTGTCCCAAACGGAGGATGCATATTCTATTATTGGCCTAACCAAGGTTAAATAACATTTTAGTTTTATGTTCTTATTTGATTTATAGAAATTTCTTTTAATAAATCCTAATGCTTTGTTTGATTTTTTTGTAGTTTCATCAATATGTGGATTCCATGATAGTTTTTCATTTATTATAACACCTAGGTATTTTGCATTTTTAGTCTGTGTTACTGGTTTGCCATGAATAAGATAAGTGGAATTAATTTTTTTTAGTTTTTTTGATACTCTTAACAGCTGACATTTTTCTGGGTGGAAAGACATGCTCCAATTTGATTCCCATTTCTGTAATTCATCTAATTCTCTTTGTAAAATATCTGTGTCTTGTGTTGTTTTTATTGTTCTATATATTATGCAATCGTCTGCAAATAATCTGACTTTTGTTCCTGAACTAATGCAATTTGGTAAATCATTTATGTAAATTAAAAATAGTAGTGGACCCAAGACTGTTCCTTGGGGTACACCTGAGTTTACTGTTATCAGTCTTGATTTAGAGCCATTTATTATTACAGTTTGTTCTCTCCCTATCAGAAAATCTTTAATTCACTGATGCAGTGGACCATTAATGCCGAAATATTTTAATTTTTTAAGCAAACTATGGTGGTGAACTTTGTCAAAAGCCTTGGAAAAATCTAGTAAGATAGCATCTATTTGTTCACTATTATCTAAACCTTTTGAAAAATCACCAATTAGTCCTATTAGTTGTGTTTCACATGATCTATATATCCTAAAGCCATGTTGGTATGGGGTGAGGACATTATGTTTGTCTAAGTGGTTTATGATGTTGCTACATATTATGTGTTCTAGGATTTTACATGTGATGCTGGTAAGTGATACTGGTCTGTAGTTTCCTGGGTCAGATTTTTCTCCTTTTTTAAATAGGGGGGTGACATTAGCTTCTTTCCAGTCCTTTGATACTCTGACCTGGTTAAGCGATGCCTGAAAGAGTATTTTGAATACTGGGGCTAGCTCATTGCTTAGTTCTTTGAGTAATTTAGCTGGAATACCATCAGGTCCAGACATTTTATTTGCTTTGGTGTTGGCTAATAGTTTTTGAATTCCATTTTCTTGTACTACTAAATCTTCTATGTTGTGTACTTGGTTCAAATTAAGTAATATGTCTTTGGCTGAGAATGCTGATGCAAAGTATTTGTTTAGGATGTTTGCTTTAGTTTCATTATCATTATGTATTATGTTATGTTCATCTTTTAATGGCGCTATGCCTGTTGTTTCCATTTTCTTAGACTTAATGTATGACCATAGGTTTTTGTTGTTATCTTTAGATATTACATTGTATTCACTCTGCAGCTGTCTGCTTACTTTTTGGGTTAGGTGTTTAATTTTTATATACTTTTTGTAAACTCTTTCTGCCTTGGTTTCTTTAAATTTTCTATATAGGTTTTCCTTCTGTTTACAAAGCTTCTCTAGTCTATTATTAAACCAGCATTTATTTATTTTGTTTGATGTGTATTTAGTTGGTATATGATTTTCTATAATGCTTTTAAGATGGTTTTTAATGAAATTCCAGAGGTCATCGACTGGTTGGTTAATGTCTTTTTCTAATAAGAATGTTTGCTGAAAGTTTAATGCAGCTTGGTGTAGTTGTGTTAGGTTACATTTATTCCAGAGTAAGATTTTTCTTTTGGGTTTTGTATTGGCTACTGCTTTTATCTGACTGTGTATTTTTATGATCTCATGGTCTGATAGACCAGGGATAATATCATAATCAACTACTAATCCAGGTCTGTTGGTTAAGAAGAGATCTAATGTGTTGTTTAATCTAGTTGGCTTTTTAATGATTTTATCTAAACTTAGAAAGTTTCTATGAAAAGCTCATTTATGTCCTTAAGGTTTTGGTGTTTATCTATGGTTAGTGTTTTCCAATTTATATCAGGTAGGTTGAAATCACCCATAATCCAAAAAACTGCATTTTTATTTGTCTCTTTAAGTGTAGTAATCTGATTACATAGTTCCTGCATGTATTCTAAACTAGAATTTGGTGGTCTGTAAATGCTGCCTATTATTAGGGATGTTGAGGTGGTATAAATTTTACAAAATGTAGATTTTATATTTGTTGAGTTAGGTAAGGTAATTTCTTCTGCTATAAGAGTGTTTTTTATTGCTAAAAGAACTCCTCCATGATTATCAGCCCTCTTTTCTAAAAATTTCATAATTACTATTGAAAATTTCTGCATTATAAATTTCAGGATGTAGCCAAGTTTCTGTTCCTGCAATTATGTCTGGTTTCTTACATTCTAATAAAATTTCTAAGTCTGCTGTTTTGTTCCTAATGCTTTGAAAATTTATTACTAAGGTTTTAAGGTATTTTGGTATTACTTCTTTAGTAGGTTTGTTAAGTGAGGCTGTTGTATTAATTTTAGTAGATTTAGGTTTAACAGGAGTGGATCTGGCTAGTGGTTGGTGAGTTTGTTTTGGGATGGTGTTTAGGATGTTGTATGGGTTAGAAGTGTCCGCATCAAAGGAATCAAACAGTCCTGATGTAAACTGAGGTAACCCACACGGTACACAGTGCCATGATGCGTCTTTGTTGCCTAAGGCATAATACACAGGTGTATTCATATGGAGACATGATGCATGGTACCATTCATCGCAGGTGTCACATTGAATAGCTTTCTGTTTCATGGTGCATACTTTTTTGCAGATGTTGCATCTATCTTTAGATCTAGGCCCTGGATTTGACTCTACATCTCCTGCTATTAATATTAACAGTGATAGGTATTTATTTCTACTGTGTCTGATTGAGAACTTCCATTTGTGATGGGTAATCTTCTTTAATGTTATGGATGTGTATGTTATGATTGATTATGACTGTTGTTTCCTTTTTAATTTTAGTGTTGACTGAGGTAGATCTAGTTCTGTGTTCAGCTAGTGTGTATTTAGTAATTATTAGGATAAATAGCCAGAGCAATTTCATGATGACTGTTGTTGATTTTAGTTTTTAAAGGTCTAGTCTAAATCTAGTTTAAGGTTAACAAGATTACAAAGACAGTTTGTGTGGAAACACAAACTCAAAATCGGCCCCCGAAGTGGTCCACCCAGGCAGGCTTCAATATTTTCAGAAAGAACATCCAAATGAAATTATATCAAAGACAAATGAGAGATAAGAATGGAGAAAGAAGGTTGACAGATCTTGTGTAGTGCACCAACGGTACAGCAGATCAAAGGATAGGTGCAAGTGAATGCAAAGTTAGATGTGAACCTGGCCTAACTAGTTCCCCTTTCAGACCTTGTGGTCTATAGGGCAGATGATGTAAAGTTCATCTGTTTTTGTGGCCTACGGTTAACGAGGGTGTCATGTAGCCAGCACAACGACCAACCGCCTTTACTTTTCCCCAACTAATATCAGGTGCCCATTGCAGCTGGGTGGACTCAGAGGCGCCTAAGGATTCCGAAGTTGAAAATCCCAGTCTTCACCAGGATTCGAACCCTAGCCCCCGGTTCAGAAGCCAAGCGCTTTACCGCTCAGCCACCACGCCTCTCCTGGCCTAACTGAAGTCTTATAATTGATGTAATTGTTTTGAAAAGGCCCAATCTCTTATTCGAATGCTCAAAAAAAAATAATTTCGCAATAAAGAGAAAGTTTAGGAAAATGAAGTTTACAAGATTACTATTCGTTTTAATTTAGGTCTAAGTTATAATGCATACTAATTAGCTTTTTCTCTTTAAAAAACTGCTTGCATAACTGATTTTAAAAATTAGATTTTTCGCTTTCAGAAAAAAAAAAGTAGCCTTTGCATCAGAAATTTGAATGGTCTAAAATATTGTGATGTCGGATTTTCAATATCTTTTCTAGTTTACAAGATCTAAACGGGACGGACGGTCAGATGGACAGACATTTCGCACAAAACTAATAGCGTCTTTTCCCCTTTCGGGGGCCGCTAAAAATGCCTAAGTTAAGTCTAAGTCTAAAGTGAAAGCGAATTTACAATGACAATCAAATGGTTTATTCAAAATATAGACCTAGACTAGATCCAGATCTAATTCTAGATCTAGAATCTAGATATAATTCTAGATCAATAAATTTACGTCTATAACTAACCATATAGAATATTACTATTAGTTATTATTAGTAGTATTAGTAGATGATTAGTAGATCTAAAGCTCTCTCTCTCTCTCTATATATATATATATAGAGAGAGAGAGAGAGACATGATATATGGTAAATGCTGATAAGTAATGAATGTTGGCATATTTTTATATGTGGTAGCTGGTTTAAATGTTTAAATAAATAAAGTTTACTCAATGTGAATCTAGGAAGTTTAAATTAATTTCTCAACCAGATTACTGCTAACAGGTGTGGAAAACATTGTGGTTTCATGGTTTGATGCAATTTTAGAAACTTTGTTTGTTACAAGTTTCCATTGATACTTTTGTTTGTGAAAGTAATTATTTATTGTTTCATTTAAGCTTTATATAATTTTTTTATTTCTACTATTAGAAATTCTAGTGTCTGTTTTTATTGCTAAAATTTCTTTCTTCCAACAGTTCTCTACATTAGCACACAGAAGAGGAGATAATGAAGAGAGAACATCCTACAATACAATGCCATTGTTTAATCATTGTCATTCATCATTGTTTTAATCCATTAAACTGAAAACTTTTTAAGTCTTGTGTTTTGAGTTGTTATTTATCCTTAGTTACTCATTTTAAATGTGATAGTTAAGTAATAGAAATATTCTAACATCAGTTGAGGAATTAATTAGAAAAATGTATTGATTTATGTCTTTATATTTACTAATTATAAAAACTTTTTTTTGAAGTCTGGAGCTTTGCAAAAGTTTGCTCCAAAGAACCAGTTGTTGCCCGACATTATTTACTTAGATTGATCTTTTTATTTATCATCTAAACCTCTCTCAGTGGTAGTGAGAATATGGAAACAATATTAAAATCTTAAAAAAATAATAATAAATACAAAATAAAATAATAAAAATAACATTCTCATATCCATGAAACAAAGACATGCTATTTAATTTAAACCTGGTAGAAAACAGTAGACATAAATGTACAAGAAAATAAAAAACTATGAACTAATATACAATTTTAAAAAAAAAAAGCATCTGGACTAGTTGCCATCCCAGCTAGGTTACTTTTTGTCAAGCCTCACTTACCTTCTGATCCGAAGCAGGGCGTTTTGTGTTTTTCATGTACAGAGCAAAATGTTTTTTGTCCGTTATTTTTTGGTCTTTAAGTTTGTTATTTAATTATTGTTGAATCACTAACATTACACAAGACCAGGCTGCCATCTATACATCACAATATCCGTGCATGAAATAGTCAAATTTTTTTTAGACTTTTTTTCGTGGCTGGGGGAGGGGGTAGAATGTATACTTTGTTTATCTTAGTATAATATTGTGAAAATATCTGTTCATTATACATTTTTAAGTGAAAAACATGAGTAGTTTGTGTACATTATGTGAACTATAACAAGTCAATGTGTCTTATTCTTGACTGCATGTATGTTTGTGTACATTATGTGAACTATAACAAGTCAATGTGTCTTATTCTTGACTGCATGTAAATGTATGTTTGTGTACATTATGTGAACTATAACAAGTCAATGTGTCTTATTCTTGACTGCATGTATGTTTGTGTACATTATGTGAACTATAACAAGTCAATGTGTCTTATTCTTGACTGCATGTATGTTTGTGTACATTAGGTGAACTATAACAAGTCAATGTGTCTTTATTCTTGACTGCATGTAAATGTATGTTTGTGTACATTATGTGAACTATAACAAGTCAATGTGTCTTTATTCTTGACTGCATGTATGTTTGTGTACATTAGGTGAACTATAACAAGTCAATGTGTCTTATTCTTGACTGCATGTAAATGTATGTTTGTGTACATTATGTGAACTATAACAAGTCAATGTGTCTTATTCTTGACTGCATGTAAATGTATGTTTGTGTACATTATGTGAACTATAACAAGTCAATGTGTCTTATTCTTGACTGCATGTATGTTTGTGTACATTAGGTGAACTATAACAAGTCAATGTGTCTTATTCTTGACTGCATGTAAATGTATGTTTGTGTACATTATGTGAACTATAACAAGTCAATGTGTCTTATTCTTGACTGCATGTATGTTTGTGTACATTATGTGAACTATAACAAGTCAATGTGTCTTATTCTTGACTGCATGTATGTTTGTGTACATTAGGTGAACTATAACAAGTCAATGTGTCTTTATTCTTGACTGCATGTAAATGTATGTTTGTGTACATTATGTGAACTATAACAAGTCAATGTGTCTTATTCTTGACTGCATGTATGTTTGTGTACATTAGGTGAACTATAACAAGTCAATGTGTCTTATTCTTGACTGCATGTATGTTTGTGTACATTAGGTGAACTATAACAAGTCAATGTGTCTTATTCTTGACTGCATGTAAATGTATGTTTGTGTACATTAGGTGAACTATAACAAGTCAATGTGTCTTATTCTTGACTGCATGTAAATGTATGTTTGTGTACATTATGTGAACTATAACAAGTCAATGTGTCTTTATTCTTGACTGCATGTATGTTTGTGTTTCGCATCATTTTCTTGAATCAACATTTCACCTTGTGTATGTGTGTTTATTAAAAGGCAGGCAGTATGTGTGTTTATTAAAAGGCACATTTTTATTTTTAAACATTTTTGTTTAAGGTGTTACACTCATTTACAAACAAAATGAAACGATGTCAAGATGAGTGCTAGAAACAGATTCTCGTCTTAAGGAGTGAATTGGCGGGGTAGGAGTCACAGGTAACAACCAGTCAAAAGGAGATGATCGCCAGACACATGACACCAACGACCGGTGCTGGTCTTGTCTTCACTTGTTTGACTTTACCTGCGTCAAGGGGGGATGTGCCACCCAAACCACTCCTAACCCAATTTCTTAAAATATATCTTTTAAGAGTATCTGAGCTTGTTCGGATATTAAACTAATGTCAATTTCTTTTTAAATGTTTTTTGGACAGAAATTGAAGAATGGCCTCCAGTGCGCTTAGCAGGACTCCACCTAGAATTAAAGGGGAGGGAGGAGCATGTCATTACCATTCAGGAATCTGACTTATATAGTCATGAAATAAGCAAAACCTTTATTAAAAAAATAAAATTCGCTGGACGGTGTTAGAATTCATACTATACATACAATATTATAGAAGAGTGAAATAAAGATTGTTATAAAAGCTACGTACTTATTAAATTATCAATTAATTGTATCTCGCGCCAAAACGGCTACGCCAAAAAACGTCTCGTACCTTTCTTATATAATACAGACGTTACTTAAAAAAAGAAGATGATTACGTCCTATGCGTCATGCATCTAGTCATGCATGTTAACCAATGACTTAAATTCTGCCAAGTCACTGGCTTCTCAGGCAACCCATTCCATGCTCTAATAGCACTAGGGAAGAAGGAGCATTTCTTCAAATTTGTCCTAGTATATGGAACAAGGAATGTGTTTTATCTTTGTGTCTTTCTGCGTATTTTATTAGATTTTGTATTTGATGATTATTGTTCAGTGTTTTATCATAGTGTTATGTATAATTGCTACTTTACTTTTGAGTCTTCTGTCCTGAAGGCTTTCTATATTTAGTGATACTAAAGGTGTTACTTTAGTCATCTGTGAATATTCGTTTGTTATGAATTTCACTTCTCTATTTTGTGTCTGTTCCAGTTTCTTAATGTTTTCTTGGGTTGAGGGGTCCCAAACAGAGGATGCATATTCTATTAATAATATCTACTAATCAAGTAGAGGGATAATGTAAACTAATGTCATTCTCCTAATTAAACCAGACAAATCTGATCCAGGAAATTCTAGACCAGTTTCACTTACAACCAATGACATTTAAACTTCTAAAACACAAAACATACAACCAACATACTTTTTTTATCCCGTCCATGAAACAATCCCATGTTCAATAAATCCTTCTTGCCAGTACCACTAGGGTTCAACGCAATAGCTCCCTATCAAGTGGTAAAACATTGGGATCCATCCTCCTCTATGTGTTGGCAATAAGAGCCTGACAGTGGAAGCTCTGTGGGAGAATGTATCTCAAGAAAATACTTCTAGAATTTACGTGTCCAAGAGTAGCCTAAGTGAAACACATAAATACGATAACCAAATCGGCAAATTCCTCGTTTCAATTGTTTGTAAAATCCTAGCTAGGTAACTATTCCACAGAATAGGCTACACTTAGAAAGTGGCCTACTTTGGAAATTCAGACTGAGAAGAGAAATGGTAGATATTTGCAGTCCATCGTGGTTAAGCGCTTGACTTCCGAAACTCGGGTCCTGGTTCGAATCTCGTTGTATTTTGAAAGATGGGATTTTTAGGGCACCCCTGAGTCCACCCAACTCTAATGGGTAGGCATATCTAAATTTAGTTGGCGGACGTAAAGGCAGTTGGTCGTTGTGCTGGCCACATGACAACCTGCTCGTTAACCGTCGGCCACAGAAACATTTGACCTGATCCCCTTCTAATTTAGGGACAATTATTTTTGTTTAATTATTAAAAGGGAGCTTATTTCTGCAGTATTGAGAAATGTGGCATTGATTTTTTTCCTTGGATAAGCTTTTTTTTTTTTTTTAATTTTAAATATATATTTTGTGGTTCAATCATGAGAAAGTCCTTTTAAAACTATACAGGCTTATATGTTTAAAAAAACAAAAAAGAAGTCAAGGAATGTTAGAGATTAGAAAAAAAAAATGCCCTGATCACAAGACGTTCGAATGCTCGAATGCATTCTCTAGAACATTTCCTATCATTAGAGATAAAGCTTGCATAAGGCTTCTTATCTCTGTGTGTGTGTTGCCTAGACTAGTAACTACTTAAATTAAACGATTATGTTTTAATCAGTTAGTGCTTGGTTATCGTAAAGGATTACTTGCTCATGAGTGGACACAGGGACTGTTGCCCTGGTGCTTATGTCCGTCTATGTTTATAAAATGTTGAAAAATGTTGTGATTTGGTTTGTACTTGCTGTAGCCAGTCTCAAGTCTGTATTGGCTGGTGAGTGAGTACTTACATAGAGTAGAACCTTTAGTCTTGTAATCTCTTTAAGGCGTGTGAGATTAAAGAGAAAATCTGCTTTCGGTTTGAAACTTTATAATAAACGATTTTTTTTTTTGAAAGCTTTTAAGCAACTTTTGACCTATTGATCCCGATTTTTCGAATTGAGCAAAGGCCCGAAAAAATTTATAATTTTGAGAAATCTGTTTTCCTAAAAAAAAAAACGCCTATATTCCTTTCTCAACAGAATATCTGTCAACCATAGTTTTAAATTTCATCACACAACACTTGTGCCACAATATGAGGCTTTCATTAGGTCTACAATCTGTTCATTACAGCTTATATTTCTTTCTTTTTTTTTTATATTGTTGTAACTTTATAAAAGTACATTTTCGGTCAAATTATTCATACATGTTTACAAAGTGCTGAACAATTTAAATTCGTAATTAACTTTCGACAATGATCTTAAAAGAACCACCGATACAAAAGAGTTGTTTTTAAAGAATCTCATATTTAACGAGAAGTGTTGAAAGCTGTTATATATATCAAACCTTAAAAAAAAAAAGACTCGTTGAACTAATGATGCATCTTTGAGAAAACAAACTTCAACACTGCTCGCAATATTAGTAAATAAAAGTTCTGTCAGTCCATCTACCTTCGAATGAAAAAAAAATGTGTTAGTGGTCGTTCTTTCGGTTGCATGTGTTTAGGCCTATCTATTAACTAACCAAAGACATGATTGTTTTTATCTAGTCTGTGTGGACAAGGAGGGGTGTGAAAACTATGATCGTGAGGCCTGTTCAGTTATCAAGTATGGCGACTGGGGAATTAAAAACTGCCCAGTGTTTTGTGGTCTCTGTGGAGGTAATGTAGTGATGCATTTTCTGTTAAATGACTATATTTAACAAACATACAGTGTCAAGATTTAGGTGTTTAATTTGTTTTACGAATACAATGATAAGCCTCTAAATCATGAAACCTATATTGTATAGAATATATCCGCGGATTCTAAGTTGTTCAATAGGAGAATATTTGGCTAGTTATAATAAACTAGTTATATCTATTCATCATTAGAATTAACCAATTATTAGATCTAAATGGAACATGAGCGTAGCCAGGATTTTATTTTTCGGTTGGAGGAGAGTTGGTGGTAATTTTTTTCCTTTGCACACACACATACACACATGTATACAGAATTAATTTTCATTACATCCAGTAGCTTTATTTTTATCTTCAATTGAACCCTAGAATAGGCTCTTCTGGAGTTAGCGGAACGACAGTTAAGACCCCTCCCTAGCCAGCTAGAGGTCTGGTAGAGCGCTGCGAGTTCCCCCAGCGGGGTCTGGGGCGGAGCATAGGTGCCAAGCATTAGGCCTATTAACTATTTGAAACTTTTTAAAAAATGCATACTCTGAGTTGTCTATAATGCAATATCCTGCTCCGCTTCTATTATAAAATTATAGATCAAATATCAAATCTGCTATTCACTGAACTTTATTAATGGAGCCCAGGGAATGGTAGAACAACAGATCAGTGAGTAAAATGTATTTCGGGTAGGGTTGAACATCAGATTACTATAGTTTGCTTTAGTTAGTTGTTGTCTTGTTAAGTCTGTGGCTTGAATTCTCGTAGTTTTACTTAATTAATGTAATTGGCACAACATTAAAAGCTCCATTGCAATAAAAAAAAAAAAAGAAACCCCATTAAAGCAAAACAAGTCACAAATCCCCTTCTCCGTGCAAAGGGGCGAGTTTATTTCTGAAAGGGGGGATAAACCCCCCCTCCCGCTACGCCCATGATATGGACCATACATCACATCTATCAATTACATTGTGTGTGTGTGTGTGTGTGTCTGGCAGGTCTGACAACTAGTAGTACAACACCGCCGCCTTGTGTCGATCTAGAACCAGACTGTGAGTCCTACCAAGATGATACTTGCACTAATCCTAGTTACAAACATTGGGCAGAAAGTCATTGTCGTAAATTCTGTAAATTATGCGGTAAGTCTTTTTCTAGCGGCTTTTCTAGATAAACCTTTGTATTATATTGTTTCAAGTGACTGATATATTTTTTTTCGCATGGATACTGGGGGGGGGGGGGGTAGAGTTGGCAGAGCTGAAAAAGACATTATATAGAAATTTTAAAAAATGATTTTAAAATATTAAACAAGGCGTTAATATTACAGTTTATCTATCTACGAAACAAACTTACAGAGCTAAATAGATAGTGAAAATCAACTTTTCTGATGTTAGTTAAACTAAACCATGGAACTATACTAAACGTTTCAAAAGCTCAGCCATTTAATACAATTCTTTAAAGGTTTTCAGTTTTAGTTGGCACATTGTAAACGTTAGGCTTGATCATTTGAAAAAGCCAATCGAAAAAAAAACAACAAATAATTCAGCAACGTAAAGCCCTGATTGCTATTAAATCTCCATTGAGCAAAGTTGCAGACTCTAGTTACTCTTCTCTAGTGCTTAAAGACAACACAGAACACTCACGAATCTACAGACCAGAGAACATCAAACATGTAATGAGCGCTTACAGACGTGTTGAACATAAATAGGCCTACTAATACTAAAATAGATCTACAAGAAGTTAAGTCTAACAAAATTTACCGAGTAGAAAGCGACTTGATTGGGCCTAATGCGCATGTCATAGCATGAAATGTGCCTATCTATTAATAATGTTACTGATTATAAGAATAATTGAAATATTTTCTATACGGAGGTGTCGTATCTTCTTTCAAAATGACATCATCAATGAGTTCTTACATGCCTCGTTTCGGGTGTTGTTACGGTGTTCTCTACTCTTTCCGATCAAAAGACGTCCACAATACTGTAACAAGAGACTAGTCAGTCAACTCGGCGTTTTCTAACTATTGCAACCTTGTCGGTACCCTGAAGTGTAATCCTAGCCAATAAATGATTGAGTTCAAACCATCTCAGTTTACATCAATAAGTCACTTGAAAATAGTGACAAGTTTCTCATGTGCTCGTAGCTCTTCATTTTGTTTTTCTGATATTTCAAACACTATTCTAAAGATTTTGTTCTTCAATCTCTGACTTGTTTCAGCTGAAACATTCGGTGACCAGTTTCTACAACTTAAAAAAAAAAACAACATTTGTAAAGAGTTTACATGTACCGGTACTCATTTTAATGTAACTGTGGAGTAACATTTTCTCACGATGAAAGAGACTAGACTGAGACCAATTTCACTCTCTATTAATGAAAACTCTTTGATGATTGATATTAGAATTTCATTGTTTTCATTGTTCAATGCACTAGTTATGCACAAGTTTATAATGGTGTTTTTTTTTTAAATTACTAATTAGTAATGGTCAAATCCCTTTTGTTGACCAGTGGGGGGGGGGGTGTCTATCTGGGAGAAGTTTTCCAACCACTCAGCAAACACAACCCTGCTAGAGTCGGGATTCGAACTCAAGCCCCCTTGTAAGGTGACCAAGTCGTAACCAAGCGGTGTTAGCCTCTCAGCCACACATCACTTGCTTGGAGGGAACTTGAAGTTTGTCTGTGACTTGGCAACAATAATGACAGCAAGGCTCAAGATTTAACCCTTAAAACGCGTGTGGTAGTTTAGCCTCTAAACATCAGATTTGCAATTCTATTTTGTAGAAGCTCATTGTAATAACAGCTCAGCACTTTAAGGGTTAAATAAAGCAAGAGGGGAAAATGTGGAGAGATTATCTGTAGAGAATCTCGGACATCATCTGGCACTCCGTGCGCATCGCGAACGAGTTGAAGAAGAATTGTCAGTACAAAATCAAAGAACTATCCTGGAGTGACTAAATAGGCCTACATGCAGCTAGAAAATAAACACGAATTTATTGTCATATTATAAGTGCTCACGAAAACACACACACACACAAATCATACAGAAAGTTTAAAACGCAAATTATTTTCCATCTAGATCAAAACTTTATATGGTCATGCAGAGCCAAATAAACGTATTGGCCACAAGAAAAAATTACCAGGGGAAAAAAATATGAAGATAGATTTTCTATCCACACACAAGAATGAGCGACTGATGGAAATATCTTCCTTGGACCATATTGCTCACAAAATAATAACCCCATAAGAACAACGTCATGATAAATATGAATTTTAGTCGCCTTTATTGAATCCTCCGAAGGAAATCAATCTCGATGGTTCTCCTAGCGACATAGACAGAAACGAATTTTGTCTGGGGGCTTCAGGTCATTGTCGCAGTTTTTCCAGAAGTCTCTGAATTTCCAAAACAAGAATCTATTGAGCATTAGAGTATTTTTCGTTTTTTTTTTTTTTTAATATGTGAGTCCCCGAATATTGCTATCTTGATTCGCATATTTGTTTTTACTATTGTGGTAAGTGTGGCTACATGCAAGCCAAGTTTTTTCCAAACAATCCACGATGACGAATTAACGACTCGATAATTTGGCAATTTAGTCTAATAAAGAAGACCTAGTGGAAAAAAACTGATTTCGATAAAATTATCGATAGTTTGTCGGCAAGAAAGCACATGAGATTCACTTGTATTATCTTTTTTTTTTTTTTTTGTAAAATCGATTCTTTGCGAAATAGCAATGCTTAAATAATGAATACATTTTATGTTGAAATTAGAAACTATTCGCTGTTTTAAAACTTTTTTTTGGAGGGCATCATGAGGAACTGCCGCACAGGGCATCAAATACCCTAGCTACGCCACTGCACTGGATAATATCTAAGTAATCCTCGTCTTCTTTGTGTAGAAGTAGGCTGATTTGTGGTCCAACAAGCCTTCTCTGAGATTGTTTGGACAGCATCAGGGCTACTCCTTGGGTGTTTGGAGCATACCCCTGCTCATGTCCTGAGAATAGCAATGGCTTTTTCAATCCCTAAGAATGTGTGATTTAGCTTTGTCATCTCTGCTGCCACTTGCGTTGTCTTCCCAGTCTCATACATGGTCCGTGTGTTCCATGTACCGATGAAGGTAATGGTTCTAGTGGAGACGATGGTTTTCCGAAGGTCGGTTTCCAGATGACTTTGGATTTCACCGACAGGCGTCATTCACCTTACAGCTGAACATCTTTTCCTAGTTCCGTATCATCAGTTGATTTGCCGTTTTTTTTTTCAGCCGAGCCGACCTCGGCGGAATTATGTCAACATACGTGGTTTTGTACGCTTGAACTTAGCTTGGATTGGCAACCTATGAAGGGGGTTCGAGGTTCGACACCTGACTCGAGCAGAGTTGTATTTACTGAGCGCTTAAAGGCAGCACGGAAAAACCTTCTCCCAGATACCCCCTCCCCCACTGGTCCAAAAACGAGATTGGACCATAGCGCTCTGAGCATGCATGATACACATTTTAGCGGACTCTTAAGGTGAAAAACTGCTACGTGTATGTGCTACGTGTATGTGTTACGTTTATGTGCTGTGCTACGTTTATGTGTTACGTTTATGTACTACGTTTATGTGTAACGTTTATGTGCTACGTTTATGTACTACGTTTATGTGTCACGTTTATGTGCTGTGCTACGTTTATGTGCTGTGCTACGTTTATGAGCTACGTTTATGTGCTGTGCTACGTTTATGAGCTACGTTTATGTGCTACGTTTATGTGCTGTGCTACGTTTAAGTGTTACGTTTATGTGTTACGTTTATGTGCTGTGCTACGTTTATGTGTTAAGTTTATGTGCTGTGCTACGTTTATGTGCTACATCTACGTGTTACGTTTATGTGCTGTGCTACGTTTATGTGTTACGTTTATATGTTACGTTTATGTGCTATGTTACGTTTATGTGTTACGTTTATGTGCTATGCTACGTTTATATGCTACGTTTATGTGTTACGTTTATGTGCTATGCTACGTTTATGTGTTACGTTTATGTGCTGTGCTACGTTTATGTGTTACGTTTATATGTTACGTTTATGTCCTATGCTACGTTTATGTGTTACGTTTATGTGCTATGCTACGTTTATGTGTTACGTTTATGTGCTATGCTACGTTTATATGTTACGTTTATGTGCTGTGCTACGTTTATGTGTTACGTTTATGTGCTGTGCTACGTTTATGTGTTACGTTTATGTGCTGTGCTACGTTTATGTGTTACGTTTATGTGCTTTGCTACGTTTATGTGTTACGTTTATGTGCTGTGCTACGCTTATGTGTTACGTGAATGTGCTACGTATATGTGCAACGTTTATGTGTTACGTTTATATGCTACGTTTATATGCTACGTTTATGTGCTAGGTGTATGTGCTACGTTTATGTGCTACGTTTATATGTTGCGCTACGTTTATGTGCTACGTTTATATGTTGCACTACGTTTATGTGTTACGTTTATGTGCTACGTGTATGTGCTGTGTTACGTTTATGTGCTACGTTTATGTGCTACGTGTATGTGCTGTGTTACGTTTATGTGTTACGTTTATGTGCTACGTGTATGTGCTGTGTTACGTTTATGTGCTACGTTTATGTGCTACGTGTATGTGCTATATCTCCGTCTGTAAAGTTTAGAGCTCAAAACTCAAAAGCAAAATTGAAAATCCTATTGCACCACTGACTTCATTGTGCTTGATTCAGGTGAAATGGTATCAAAACTAAGCCTTTGAAATGAAACAAGCTTTTGATATTTTTTTCCAAAACTTGATCAATGTATATCAAGTTGGCCTTGCTTGGTCAAGTGAACTCTTTAAAAACTAAACATGTAATTTAAAGAAAAAAATATATATATATATATACAATGTACAAAACAAGATTTAATTTCAGAAAGTGTAGACCCAGAAAAAGGCTTGACTTTCAGTCTAAATGATGTTTATGAAGCTGATATTACAAATCTGCAATTATTATCTTATCTTATAGGCCTATAATATAATAGACACAAAGTCTAGTGACACAAAGTCCAAGCGTATCCGAGGATTCGTGAAATAGTGATAAATGAACAGAAATTCAACTTAATATAAAAGTGAATACTATAATACCACAAATTGGAATCTCAAAGTAAATAAACAAGCAAAATATTCCAAATGCAGAAGCACAATACATAGTGAATTCATTTACATAACAAAATGCACAGACACAGAGACTCTACATTAGTCTACATGAAGCAAACTAAATGACCTACTCTGCTCTAACATTATTTCTCCATAAGCCCTGAAAGGACGAGAATTTACCAGAGACCAAAATAATTTGATATTTGGACCAAAAGATTTTTTTTTTTAATATTTTATTTTAAAATATTAATGTTGTTATCGTTGTGTGTGTGTTAGTGAATGGCAGAAGACTTGGCTGCTGAGAAAAGATTCAAGTCACGTGCTCACATCTAATAGTAATACAATGGACTTCATTCACCAATCGTAAACAAACAACATTTAGCCACGTGGCGTCCTATATCTTCTATATAATTTACGATCTCATGTTTAATTCATGATGGTTGTCACGTGACAGTTTTTTCCATTGTTTTATCAATAAGATCACGTGACTAAATGTTGTTTGTTAACGATTGGTGAATGTGGTCCATTATTGTCTCTGCTTCAGTCGCCTTTTATTTGCAATAAAGAAAAGACAGCCTTGGTCATCAAATCATTGAATAGAAATTATAGTTACAATGTATCTGATATAAACTTTTAACATGTTACGTTTGAGTGAAATTAGTATGAGTGTCTATTTTGTTTCTGTAGTTATAATGTATTTTAATGTACACATTTGTAAGACAAATTTCCTCATAATAAAGATTAGTATTCTATTAATTGATCTCACCTTGTACTTCAGTAGACGACGGGTCAACCAGTGTCATAACAACGACTACAACAACTCCAAGGCCGTGTATAGATGTGGAGCCAGATTGTGCAAGTTATCAATCAGATGTCTGCACCAGTCCAACTTATAGACATTGGGTCGATGAAAATTGTAGAAAGTTCTGTAAATTTTGTGGTAAGATTTTTTTTTCCTTTTCATTCCTGCTGCATTTTAAAATTACATCTTTGACTCACTACAGTAAATTAGACTACTAGGACATGTGTGTGTGTGTGTGTGTTCGCATGGAGTGAGTTTAAGTGTAGATAAAAGTAGATTGAAAATAAGATAAAATTAGATCATTAGATCATAAGGTTATTAGATCATTAGATCGTTATATCATTAGGTCATTAGATCATTATATCATTAGGTCATTAGATCATTAGGTCATTAGGGCTTCAACTTTAGAGAAGTAGATAGCGTGAATGTAACTAAACACATTCATGAAGAAAGACGGTCTACAGATCTTGTGTGGTGCCCCAACGGTCCAACAGACTAAGATAAGATAAGATAATTTTATTGATCCAATCAAATGGAAATTCAGTTTGACTACAATTGACAACATCAGCGTAACTACTGTACAATAACAGTATATATGAAAAATTCGAACAACATTCACACACGAAACACATACACATTCACAACCAGCGCTTTATGAATTTGACTTCTATGTACTTCTCGATGACGGCATATGACCTTGTAACACTCTGACCGAAAATGGGTTAAAGGAGTTTTAAAATCTTTCTGCTTTAGTCCTAATGGAAAAGAGACGACCACTTCGTTCAGATCTTATGTAACAGTGGTTGAATGGGTGCAGGTTGTCCTTAAGAATCGAGAGTGTTTTGGAAGGGCATCGTTCACGTAAAAGCTCAAGAGATGGTAGTTGTATTCGAGTGATATGCGATGCTTTTTGAATGAGTCTATTTAGTCTAAGTCTTTGTGCCACTGAAGTATTACCATACCAGCAGGTGATGGCAAAGTTAATTAGACTGCTAGTGGTTGCTGTATAAAAAAGTTTAATAATTGTTTTGTCGATGTTAAATTTTCTTAGCTTTCTGAGATAGAAGAGTCGCTGGTGAATTTTTGTGTAGAGGTTTTGACAGTGTTCGCTCCATTTCAGTTTGTTGCTGATGGTTGTTCCTAGATATTCTATGGTTTGATTGTTTATCTGAATTTCTGCATTATGGCATTTATGTTTCCTAAAGTCAATTATCAATTCTTTAGTTTTCTGAACATTTCAAATTAGAAAGTTATCTATACACCATTGGTAAATTGTTGAATAGTACAGATTTTCGTCACCTGCAATAAGGCCTTTATAAGGCCAATGATTGCTGTGTCGTCAGCAAATTTTATGATAGGCTCTGAATGTCATTTGTGAGATAGGTGAAGGTAAACTAAACACATTGTTTGAAACATAAGGAAGCAACAGTTCTATGTTCTCTAGAACACTTGGTGTGTTTATTGTTTGAAACATAAGGAAGTAACAGTTCTATGTTCTCTAGAACACTTGGTGTGTTTATTGTTTGAAACATAAGGAAGTAACAGTTCTATGTTCTCTAGAACACTTGGTGTGTTTATTGTTTGAAACATAAGGAAGTAACAGTTCTATGTTCTCTAGAACACTTGGTGTGTTTATTGTTTGAAACATAAGGAAGTAACAGTTCTATGTTCTCTAGAACACTTGGTGTGTTTATTGTTTGAAACATAAGGAAGTAACAGTTCTATGTTCTGTAGAACACTTGGTGTGTTTATTGTTTGAAACATAAGGAAGTAATAGTTCTATGTTCACTAGAACACTTGGTGTGTTTATTGTTTGAAACATAAGGAAGTAACAGTTCTATGTTCTCTAGAACACTTGGTGTGTTTATTGTTTGAAACATAAGGAAGTAACAGTTCTATGTTCTCTAGAACACTTGGTAGAGCGAAAGTGTGTTTATAGCATTACAACCTTTGATTCAGATTACTCTTTATATTTCTAAGGTCTACATCAACTAATAAAAACTGCATAATCATCTTTCAGTTGATAATACAACAATGATAGACGTCACAACCTCTACGCCTGCGACGACCACAACAAAGTCAACCTCTACAACCACTGCGACAACATCCACTACACCAACAAGGTCAAGAACTACCACTACAGCCCAGATTACAGGGGCACAATCTACCACGATTAAAACTCCGCCTCCTCTCCCTTTTAAAACTCCTCCTCCTCTGATAAGAACTCCTCCCCCTCTTTTGGTGGGCAAAAAATAAATCAGTACAATAATAATAATGTTTGTTGTTTATTTGAAAGTTCAAAGGCAGTACGACAAACATCACCACAGACAGCAACTCAGACATCATCACAAACATGAACAAAGACAGTACCACAAACACATCACTACAAACATCACCACACACATCACTACAGAAATTGCCACAGACAGCAACACAATAGAGACTGCGTTACAGATTGCACATTAGACTGCCAATGAAATGTTCAACATTGTCTCATCATAGTCTAACTTAATATGACAATTTGTGATACCATTTGTACATCATAGACATTAATGTGAATGTCATCTGATAAATAACATTGACAACATCTGTTTACATGGTTCAACAAACATGGCTTTATATCCTAAGCCCTATTTTATTTCTTAGAAATAGAAACTAATGCAACAGGAAAATATCAGCATAATTTTAGCGTTCTTTTTGTATTCTTATTAAATGTGTTGTATTATTAATGCTATTCAATAAATCAATTAGGCTACTTGAAATAAATGCCGGAACAAACAAACAAAAAAGTACAAAAATGTATTACGTCCCTTGGTTCACGCCTGATGCATACACTTTCAGTCAAAATGCTGTAATAGTACAACTGTTTGGATCCAATATGCAATGTAATGTGTTCAGGAGCGGCCTTAGGGGGGCAACCGCCCCAGGCCCAGCGCCTGAGGGGGCCCTACGATAGGAAATCTTATTGTCACAAACTTAATCACTACACATTTTCCTAATAAAATCCGATTGGACGTCGATGTTTATATACGAAATAAACTGTTTGGATTGGTTACTTCCACCCAGTGGCGTAGCTAGGGTGGGGGAAGGAAGGGGGGGGGAATTTGAAGATCCCCCAGGCTCCCACTTGAGTGTCCGAAATTTTTTTGTCAATAAATTAATATTACGTCACTGCCATGAAATCTGGCTTTTCACGTTGTTATATAAGTTAGTGACCCAGTTGTATGTATGCCACACAGATTATTAACACTTTCCGTGCGGGGTTGCTCTCTATTTCAAGGAATAACTTCCATAGCGCTGACTAGTGCCGTGTTACTCAAAGGAAGTAACTTGGTATATAGGGTAGTTTATTTCATTATCCTTATCATTTAAGAAGAAACCTGATAAGAGCACTGAAAACAAAGGAGACCATGAACGTGTCGAAGAAAAGTATCACTATTCAGATGTTTCATACAAAGATACAGAAGTCGAAGAAGGGAAAATGTCTCTTGATGTGAGAAGTTGTGCTGAAGAGACTCCGGGGGAATACCTTTTATTAAATTCAGAGAAAACATCTGAAGTAAGTGATACAGAGGATGAGTCAAGTCCAGAAGTGGAAGAAGCTGTAGTTAAGTACGAAGACTTCAGATAGATCCAGCCTGGAATTTTATCCGAGGAACTGCGAGAAAATATTGTGTTAAAGGAAAGCAGATTTTTTTCAAAACAAAAATGAGCGGCATTTGTTTTCCCAAAATTAATCACGATGTTTGACATCATATTTCACTAGAAAGCTTCCAACAGGAGAATTTACAACCTATCTTGGCTTCTCTTCTCTCCACATTTGGTTTGTTTGTTTGATTGTTTGTTTGATTTGAGGCACATCGGCACAATTTAGGCCATGTCGTGCCTGCAGTCCCTAAAGGACTACTCTCTCGGATGTCCAGAATGAGCCCGCCAGGGCTACACAGGTGCTATACTCAGTCAGCTGCTACATCGGACATGTGTCCGATACAGCAGCTCCCTGATTGACCCTCCAGCCACCGCCCTCCAGCATAGGTCGACGACCTATGCTGGTAGCTCGGCATGACCAGCCGGTTGACCCAGAGCGGGCCATCTGGGTCTCAGGTCTAGGGGAACTTGGATTGGATTGGATTTTTGGATTTGAGGCACATCGGCACAATTTAGGCCATGTCGTGCCTGCAGTCCCTTAAGGACTACTCTCTCTCTAAACAACAAGGGTCAGATTCTATACAGTCATATAATTAAAATCAAGGTCTATTCGCAGTTAAAATAGTAAAGGTAGTAAAAATTTAAATATTTGGTAAAAATCTAATGTAAATAGTGCATGTTCACAAATTCAGAAATCAGATCTTCGTAGATAGCCCCACTTCCCGAATAAAGCCCAGTACCTTCCCAGGGTCGACATTATTAAATAGTGTTTTTAGATTAGTGGCTCTAAAATATTTCGCCCTGACATCCTGGTATCTGGGGCAATCAACGAAGATATGTTCCACGGTGAGGCGAGAGTCACAGTACTCGCAAAGTGGGGGCTCCTCTCTCTCCAGTACAAAAGAGTGCGTGATGTAGGTGTGGCCAATCCTAAGTCTGGACATGGTTGTGCTACCACGCCTTGTCAGACCCTTAGATGTGGGCCGCCACCTGACATCCGCCACAATCTGCCTGAGTTTACTGTGAGTCTCAGCCTCCCATCGGTTCTGCCACTCTCGATAGGTGGCAGAGGCAATACTTTGTCTCAGGTCCGAGTAGGGAATTTGGGTTCCTGACACCGCATGATTTAGGGCTCTCTTTGCTTCTCTGTCTGCGGCTTCGTTTCCCTCAATGCCAACATGGGAGGGGACCCAGATGAAGGTGACATCCCTACGGTGGGCTGTTATTTGGTCCAACAGCTTCAGGCTCTTATGTACCAATGGGATGTCAGTCTTCATCCGCCCCAAAGCTTGCAATGCAGATTTGGAGTCGGAGCAGATTATAAATTTCCTCCTTTCTGATGCTTTTACGGCCATAAGTGCAAGCAATATTGCGTGCAATTCGGCCGTAAAGATGGAGCAGCCATCGGGGAGTCTACGGGAGATTGTTTTGTTCCGAAAGGAGCAGGCACACGCGACCTTTCCCTCCATTTTGGATCCGTCTGTGTAGATGGTGCCACAATCTCCGTAGCTCTCCTGCAGTTCCCTAAAGTGAACTTGTAGTATGCTTGGGTCTGTATTTTCTTTTTTGAAATTGAGGAGGGATAAATTTAATTTGGGTTTATTCATTAGCCAAGGAGGGTTCTGAGGGGTTTCTATTTTAGAGATTTGGTCAATGGGTGGGGTTAAATTTTGGATGGGTTCTCTCATTCGAAGGCCCAACGGCTGTATGACGTTAGGCCTTCGATTGTATAATTCTACCTCTGTGGGGTTAAATATGGGGTCAAAAGCAGGGTTCGTGGGGTTGGATTTTAGCTTGACTATATACTGCATTGCAAGCTTTTTCATTCTTATATCCATGGGGAGTTCTCCAGCCTCCACATGGAGACTTGGGATAGGTGATGTACGAAACGCGCCGAGACAGAGACGCAGGGAAGCATTTTGTATTGGTTCCAGTATTTTTAGGTACGACTTCCTTGCTGCTCCATATATTATGGATCCGTAGTCTAGCTTGGATCGAATTAGACTCCGATAGAGCAGCAGCAAGGTATCTCTGTCAGCTCCCCAGTCCGTATGGCTGAGTACTCTTAGTATGTTTAATGACTTTTGGCATTTCTTCTTAAGTTCCTTAATGTGGGGGAGAAAATTAAATTTGGAATCTAAGGTGAGGCCTAAAAATTTTGTAGTTTTCACGACAGGGATCTTCTTTTTGTGTATAAATAGTTCAGGGTCTGGGTGGAGTCCCCTTAGATTACAAAAATGCATACTAACTGTTTTGGAGTCTGAGAATTTGAAACCATTATAGTTTGCCCAACCCTGAATTTTGTTTAAACATAACTGTAATTTTCTTTCTAAGGTGTTCATGTTTTTCCCATAAGTGAGAATGACAAAGTCATCAACATACAAAGAGCACTCTATGCCAGGGTACAGCGCATTTATGATGCTATTTATTTTAATGTTGAACAGGGTGACTGACAGAATGCTGCCCTGGGGTACACCCATTTCCTGGTCATGAGTGTCAGAAGCGGAGTTGCCCACTCGAACCTGAAATTTTCGATCTTTCAGGAATTCCTCCACAAAACGGGGGAGGTGTCCCTTAAGCCCCATAAGCGCCAGGTCACGTAGAATGCCATGTTTCCAGGTTGTGTCATAGGCCTTTTCTATATCGAAGAATAGAGCTACTAGATGTTCTCTTCTGAGTAATGCATTTCTAATATAAGCTTCCAGCCTTACCAGGTGGTCAGTTGTTGTCCGCCCCTGCCGGAATCCGCACTGGTAGTTTGAGATCACTTTATTCCTTTCCAGGTACCAGACCAGCCTACTGTTAATCATTCTTTCCATGGTTTTGCAGATGCAGCTTGTTAGTGCTATTGGTCGATAGTTAGCTGGGTCAGAGCCGTCTCTTCCCGGTTTAGGTATCGGTATAACTGTGGCTTTCCTCCAGCTGTTTGGGAAAGCGCCTGTTTGCCACACACAGTTATAGACCCCTAGCAGGACTGCCAATGAGGGTTCGGGAAGGTGCTTGAGGAACTGGTAATGGATTTCGTCTTCTCCAGGCGCTGTGTCATGTGACTTGTCCAGCGATTCCCTCAGTTCCTCAAGCGAGAACGGTTTGTTGTAGTCTTCATTGTTCTCTGACCTGAAATCAATGGGGTGTCTTTCCTCCCTGGTTTTGACTTTTTGGAACTCTGGCGTGTAGTGTGCAGTGGATGATTTTTCTGCTATTGAGGATGCAAGGCAGTCAGCTATTTCTCTGGGGGACGTGACAGTTCGTCCTTGATTTTTCAAATGCCCTATTGCATTTGATTCTTTCCCTTTGATTCGCCTTACTGCCTTCCAAACCGCTCTAGCAGAAGTTTTGGCATCCAGACTGCCGACAAAACTTCTCCAGGAATTCCTTTTGGCTGACCGTATGGTTTGTCTAGCCTTTGCTCTAGCTATCCTGAATAGCTTTAGGTTTTCCTGGGAAGGATTCTTTATAAATGCAGCCAGTCGTTTTTTCCTATCACCAATAGCACTTTTGCAAGCTGTATCAAACCATGGTTTGCTAGGCCGTTTTGGATTTGCAGAGGTTAGGGGTACAACTTTCCTGGCTATACTTAGTAGCTTGCTAGCAAAGGTATCAGCTTGGTTCTGTTCATGGAGGATATTTTCTGTGATATCCTCAGAGCATCTTTTTTGGAATTGTTCCCAATCGGCCTTATTCAGTTTCCACCGCTGAGGTCGTCCCAATGAAGGGAGATTGTTAGTAATGATGATTGGGAAGTGATCACTTCCCCGTAGATCATTGCTAACTGACCATTTAAAATCGTCCAGAAGTCCGGGGACGCATACGGTGAGGTCAATGCATGTGAATGATCCAGTTCCTGGGTGCAAGTAGGTCGGTGATGCATCATTAAGCATGCATAAATCATGTTGGAGGAAGATATCCTCCAGCATACGACCCCTTGTGTCGGTATTGTTGGATCCCCACATGGTGTTATGGGCATTGAAATCCCCAAGGATTAAATAAGGCCGGGGGTGTTGTTTCAATAGGTCCTCCATGTCTGTTCGGTTTAATGGAGCGCCTGGTGGTAGATACAGGCTGCAGCAAGTGATAACCTTGTGAAGGGTTATCCTAGCTGCTACGGCCTGTAGTGTGGTCTGTAGTTCTACCCTCTCATGGGGGATGCTATCCTTCACAAGGATACAGACTCCACCTGATGCTCTCTCTGCATCCTCAACATTCTTGGTGTAAGCACGGTAGCTTCGGAAGCTGATGCAATCTTTCAGAAATGTTTCCTGTAAGCAGACAGCTACAGGAGTCTCAGAGTCCATCAGTAGCTGCATTTCCTCGTAATTGGCCTTGAGGCCTCTACAATTCCACTGTACAATTCTGGAATCCATGGCTTATTCTAGATGACCTACTTGGAGCTATTTGGCCTTGGGAGGCCCCCGGAGGGGTTTCCCTTTATTCCAGTGATCTTGGTATTTTTATTCTTGGGTTTGGATGGAGAGGAGGACAACCCCCTTTTGGGGGAAGTCTTTCTCTCTGGAGAGGGGAGATCCCTCTGGTTAGAGCGGAGGTTATTTCCTCCTCTCTCACCTCGGGCATCCTCTCCGCTTTGATTTCTCCCCTTAGGGAGTTGGTCAACCTCTAACTCGGTAGAGGTTGGGGTGTCTGGCTGGGTTCTCTGAGGAGAACCTGTGTCAGACATGATGTCTCCGGGTTCTCCCGGAGTATTGGTTTTGACATGCTGCTCAGTCTCCATGCTCTCATCAGCGAGCACAGAGAACCTGTTCTTTAGCATGACAACAGGGCTTTCTTGTTTCTTCAGAGGTGTGTTCTTTGGCGGTGTTTTCTTCTGAGTTGGAGGAGGAGGAGGGGGTGGTGGGGTCAATGTGTCCGTCTGTGTGGCTATGGATCTTCCTTTCTTAGCAACAGCCTGGGCGTAGGTCTTTGTCAAGCCGAATTGGCCCTTGGGTAGGGCCAGTACAGCCGATTTCGCCTGGCTAAAGGTACATCCGTTTCTTGCCTTGTACTCCTGCACGGCAACCTCCTGTTTCCACACAGGGCAGTCCTTGGAGTAGGCTGAGTGGCCAGCTTGACAGTTTGGGCATTTGAACTGGGCTGTGCAGCCCTTGTCCTCATGACCCTCTCCAGCACATCTGGCACACACAGTGTTCCTTTTGCAGACTGCCGCGCCGTGTCCATAACCCTGGCACTTGAAGCACCTCATGGGGTTAGGTATGTAGGGCCTCACTGGAACTCGTAGGTATCCTGCCTTCACATACTCTGGCGGTGTCCTAGTTCCGAATGTGAGAATAATAGTGGCGGTTTTGACCTCCTCACCCTCCCTGCGCCTGGTTATGCGCCGGGCATGGGTGACTCCTTCAATGCCCTCCACTATTTCCTTCTCGGAACATTCCAGTAGGTCCCTAGAGCTGATTACACCTCTGCTGGTGTTCAGACTCTTGTGTGGCATGACTTCCACTTGGAGATCACAGAGTCTTCTGCATCTTAAAAGCCCATCAGAGTGTGTCTTGCTGTCTACTTCTACAAGGAGTTCCATTGTTTTGTGTAGCTTAGACACACTCTTGGGCTCTCCCACTACTGACTTGAGTCCCTTATAGATAATAAAAGTGCTCAACTTTGTCAGGCTTTTTCCCTCCTCTGTGCATCTAACCACCAGAAATGATGGCCAGGTGGCACAGCTTTTTGGGACCTCCTCTTTTTTATCGTCAATTCGACGTTTCTTGCCCAGACATAGGTCTGGGGCAAGTAGTTTTGTGTGTGTTTTTTTGTCCATATATATTTTGGTTAATTCGGCACCTGTACTCCCCACCCGCCATCGAATCCAACAAGGGGACGGGCCATTCGGATGTCCAGAATGAGCCCGCCAGGGCTACACAGGTGCTATACTCAGTCAGCTGCTACATCGGACATGTGTCCGATACAGCAGCTCCCTGATTGACCCTCCAGCCACCGCCCTCCAGCATAGGTCGACGACCTATGCTGGTAGCTCGGCATGACCAGCCGGTTGACCCAGAGCGGGCCATCTGGGTCTCAGGTCTAGGGGAACTTGGATTCAAAGTATTGTGTTGTTGTGGTTTATCCTCAGATAGCCACCACTCAAACACCAGGATCTCTTTATCCCCCCTTACCCGTCGCAGTCCACGGCAAACGGACTGGTCTAGGACGTAGTAAGAATTTAAAGTTAAGGAGAGTGTGATGATCAATGAAGGCAGACTTAGGAAAAGAGGAGGCAGACACAATGATAGAAAAGAAGTAGGGCACTTTTGAGCTCCAAAAGTGCTAAGGAAAGAGGAGCGCAGTTTAACGATCATTAGCAAAAACTGAAGCTTACGAGGTCACAGCAAAAAACAGAATTCACCCAATCCTTGGAACTTCCTAGCATCTTTGAAAGTTCTTGCAGAATTTGATGAAGTTACGAAGCACCACTTACATATAATCGAATATGGGCAGACACATTATTTGTCACCAGAAATTCAAAATGAGTTCATAAACTTGATGAGCAATAAAGTTGGGGAATCAATTGTTGGGAAAGTCAAGCAAGTTTCTTACTTTTCTCTGATGCTTGATTCCACCCCAGATGTTGCTCATCAAGAACAGGTATCTCTAAAAGTTCGTTACTTGGATGTTAATATTTTCAAAATAAAAGAGTCATTGGTTACTTTGAAATTTTGAAACCTGATGCACAACATTACGAAGAACTTGTTCTGAAAACTCTTAAAGACATTGGACTGTGCGGCCTGCAGAAACGTCGCTTAGACATAAATCCTAGGGCAACATTTCTGAACTGTGATAATCACTCTCTCAACCTGGCAGCTCTTCATTCTGATGTGATAGATCTGGCAAATGTCACCTTTTTTTTTTGGAACTGTACATGAATGGTTCAACTATTTTTCAATCCCTCCACCCGGTGATGAGCCGAACTGAAAGATGCTGGAGCGGGGAGTTGAAAAAAAAAAGAGTAAAACAAGATGGTCCGCAAGAGAAGTAGCTACGTCGGCAGTTTCCTTGCATCTCGACAGAATCATCAAGCTGTCGGAGAAACTTTCTGAATCAACAACTGAAAGAAGAATAGACACTAGAAGCAGTGCACAGAATCTTCATGCAGTGAAAAATTGTGAATTTTTTGTTTATCTGGAATTCTGGTCAAATCTCCTGCGTCCAATTAATATAGTTCAGAAGAAACTAAAAACTAAAAAAGTCTTCACTGCACATACGGGAAACTGCTGAAGAAATTAAAACTCTTTCATGCTTTCTGCAAAATGATGAGAAACAGACCAAATCCATCGAAAAAGCAAAAGCAGGTGATGAATGCTATGTAGTTCCTGTAATCAAAATAACCAGAAGAAAGAAAAGACTTGATTGGGGGGGGGGGTGAGTTTTAATGTCGGAATGTCAATATAACTGCAATTCAAACGTGTTGGGACAGAAGTGCTGGACAGACTTCATATGGAGATGAAGGACAGATTCCAAAGGCAGGAAAACCATGTGGACACCTTTGGGTTTCTTCTTGAACCTCTTGGAGTCTATGGAAGATGACAGACCGATGAAAAACCGTGATACTTTTCCTGTTTGATGAAATACAGGCAAATCGCTTATTCAATGATGTCATTGATGCACGAGCACTTTTCATCAACAATCCAGTGCCACAATCACCAATTCACATATTCAGGAAGCTGGCTTCATATGGTAACGATGTGTGCTCAAACCTTGCAACATCCATTCGAATACCGCTAACTCAGACCATTTCCATTGCGTCATGTGAGAGATCATTCTTAAAGCTCAAGTTAATCAAATACTATCTCAGGAGCACAATGACGCAAGAAAGGCTTATCATGGCTTTAATGTCAGTGGAGTCACAAATACTAGAAAGTATCGATGCAGAATAATGTAGATGATGTTATAGATGCCTTTGCTGCACATAAAGCACGACATGAAGCGATGTGAATTGAGATTTGTCACTTGTGCATTATTTCGCCAATAAACAACGGTATTATTCATTAAAAGATTCTTAATGATTATTTCGTGCTAATTTTACTGGTATAGGCCTAGCCTATTGTACCTATTTGAAAGTAAGCTTATATATTTATTAAGTACATTATCTCATGTCATGATGTCGAATATCAAAATACAAGGGGCCCCCAAAGAGGTTAATACCACGTGCCCCCTAATCCCTAGCTACGCTCCTGCTTCCGCCTACTTTTTTTCCCCAACAGGCTACTGTGCATAGACATCGTGTGGCCATGGAAGTATTTTTTTAACTTGAAAAAAATACAGTATATAATGCACTTAAGCGGCCAATAGTAGGCCAACAGTACCTACATAATCTATATATATAATTCTCTTCATGGCTCAAGAGTTTGGACGAGAAGTAAGATGAAGTAAAGGAAATATGACTCTCTTATTTCTGCGGATAGTCACCCCACGAAAAAACAAGAGGGGGGGGGGAGAACAAGTATTCACCGGTCACTACGGATGGCTGCCTGGTCGTGCGGTTTGCGCGCTGGACTGTCGTTTGTATTTATCGATAGTCCCGGGTTCAAATCCTGCCCGCTGCCATCCCTCTTCGTCCTGCGGGAGGTTTGGACTGGGAAGTAAACTATTGTCAACTCTGAAGGAACATCCGAAACTTGTAAAACATTTTACAAGCAAACATTTTACAAACACTAAATAGCAGCGCCGGACTTAACCATTGTGCCCAAGAAGTTATGGAAAGAGAATAAGTAATCTACTATGTATATTTACAGATCACTAAATAGCAGGGCCGGACTTAACAATTGTGGGGCCCTATGCGAAACGGATTTCGCGGGTCCAAGTGTGGGTAGGGAAGCGGATAACAAGTGAAATTTAAGAGTTTGTATTAGAAAATAAATTCGTCTAGCCCAGTGATTCCCAAAGTGGTCTATATAGACCCCCAGGGGTCTACGAAGACTTCCAAGGGGTCTACGAAAGTGAAAAAAATAAACTGGGGGTCTATGAGATGTCCACAGGGGTCTGCGATAATAGATTTCATTTAAGCAGGTCGTGACTTTCATTTTTACGTTCCATTAATGTAACTCTTTCATACACATATATATGATTTGTACCTCAGTTAAACCTTTAAATATTTATCCTGCAATTCGAAAAGAAAATTGTTCTATTTAATTTCAATACTTAATTATAGAGCTTAATTTTGTCTTCATGTAACTGATGTTTAATAAAAAAAAAAAATGTAGACCATACAGCGTAGACAATTTAAAAACTGAGTTTCATTCCTTCCTTGTCAAACAAGCTGTTACCTAACTGCCCTTTAATTATGATATGAAACCAATTACGCTGGAGGATCATTTGAGACAAAGCCTACCTGACAAAATAGATAAAGATTTGAAAACCTTTCGAACACTCAAAGATAAAGTTCATAATAGACCCACAAAATCTCTCTTCAACATCATATAGAGAAAACGGTTTGTGAGTGTCTAATAAGATCTCTTTTCTAACAGCAAAATACGGAAAACACTAAAGATAAAACATTAATTTTACCAGAAGAGGTTTGAATTCAGTTTTCCTCCTGCTTGGTAGGTAGCAAGCCAAGGCTAATGACCCATTCCTGCTCGAAGCTTACTGGTTTAGGCGCCAGTTACTCGCCTTCCCCCCTTCTCCTGTTAGAGAAAACAGTTCTGCATACCCAATATTTGAACCGCATATGAAAGAACCAGAAATACACGAGAAACTGCTCTTGGCGAAAACTTTTACAATGATATTTAAGGCAAATTAATTAATATTTGATGTTTGAAGGAATACTTCATAGAACAACAAATTCCTATATGAAACATAATATCCGTAGCAACGAATAATTAAAAAAAACTTTTCCAGTGTGTTTAGTGATTCCAGTAATAAATATTAAATGCTATTTTATTTTGTTAAAATTTGAATTTCATCAATAAAAAAGATAGAGCTCTATAAATTTTAATGTAGCTTTAAATGACTTTTTCAATATTCAACTCACTACAGTCAAAAATTGATTTTTTTTTTAAAATATTGATGAATTTGCAAAAATGCATGCAGGGGGTCTACCGAAAACCAGAAAACATGGCAAGGGGTCTACGAGACAAAAACGTTTGGGAACCACTTGTCTAGCCTATGCATTTTATTCATTCTTTACAACGTACAGAATTACTTTACGAGCCTTGCGTGTAGCAAAGTCAAACAGTATATCATAATAATTCTGTTTCCTACATAGATCACGCTCAATAGCAAGAATTACCAAATGTTTCAATCTATCTTTGGGAATTGTTGACCTCAAGTAATTCTTCATTAGTTTGAGGCGCGAGAAGCTTCTTTCACCAGATTACACAATTACGGCTAATGCATAATGCCGTTTTTATTTATCGCGCGTAGGATTGGCGTTTTCCATATTGAATGACACCCCAAAATGACAATTTTTGTCTATAAATTTCCGTTTATTTCAAGGACTTTTTCGTATATTTTGTAATTTCGGGAGATTTCCAGGAGCTCCTGGTAAATCGACAGGAGGGCGCGGGAATTAAGTTATAATATGGTTTAATTTAATAATTTTACACCTAGAATTAGCGCGGGTCCTGTGAAAGTGCGAGTCTTTTGAAAGTGCGGGGCCCACCGCGATCGCAAAGTTTGCAGTGGCCTAAGTCCGGTCCTGCAAAATAGCGGCGTATGCTACCCCGCCGGTCGACTAGTGTTCTATGTTTTGTAACAAAAAATAAGCCCACAACGTTAGAGGCGAAGTAGCCGTGATGTGGTACGGTATATATAGTCTACCCTCAGGGCCCCGCACATGACACTCGCTCAGGTCCCGGCACTGCTAAGGCCGCTCCTGGGTGTGTTATTAAATTGGTAGAAAATGAAATAAAACAACGAGGTTGTGGAGACAACCGTTCAAATTCCTTCATAAAATAATTGTACATAGGCCTATACCGGTAATAACTAAATTTTTCCACATCATTCAAGTTACCATGGCTACTGTCTAGCTGTAGACTTTGTCATGCAGTAGATCTATTTAAGTGATTAGTAGACAATCGCTCTGAAACTACACCTATGCTAGTTATAGAACTCGCTGTGTGTGCTGTGGTGTTGGTGTAGAACGACTATGGGCTTTATCTCGTAGATTAATGAGACGAAATGTTCGTTTTGTAATTTAAAAATGTAAAAAAAAAAAGTGAGTGTGATACTTAGAAATGCTGGAACTCTCGGTTAGGAAGCCAAGCGATTTACTATTCACCCCCCCCCCCCTTTTCCACTTTAGTATATATTGATAAAATGTCATAAACAAAGAAATTTTAAAAATACAATAGACACTCATTTTTACCTGTTACGCTTGACAGCGCACATAATAGCTGGGCAGGCATATGTGAATTGACTGGGTTATAGGTTACTTGTACCCGGGTATACTGTTCTGCCTCAACGTGGCACTCGGGTGGTAACGGTTACTTGAGGGGGTAACTAGGCTAAATGAATGGCAAAACAAAACTCCCGTGGGAGTGTCCAAGGGTACGCGAGAGTGGACCCATTGCGGACGGATTTAAAGAGAGCTCTCACGACCCTGTCGATAATCCATGCGCCGTTCCTCAAGGGACCGTTACATTAATGGCGAGTTCCCCATGGTTAGCTTGGTTTAAGATGGCGGAGGCTCCCGGTAAACTTGGTCCTTTGGCCATGCCTTGCCCATGCGTCCAGAGGCCAGTTATGTCGAAAATAGCAATACTTTATATAGGCATTGACCTGGGTCTGTTCCAGACAGAACGGTGATTCACAGTTTTTTTTTTTTTTTTTTTACTGTTTGACGCTCAAACAGGTGTGAGTAGGTCAGGCAGGCGCGAGTGGATAAGACCTATTCTCTGCTCAACATTAAAATTTAACAACAGAAGGCAGATGTTTGCGCTACTGGGTGGGCCCAATCTGTGCACCTCGGTATGGTGACCAAGGGGCTAGAGTCACCTAAGTAACCAGACAACTAACTATACTAGCTTAACTAAATGAAAAACAAGAGAACAAACTTTAGTTTACGATAAATAAAACAAAAAGAAACTTTATTTACATACAAAAATAAATCAATAATAAAATATAATATATACACTAACTTGACTAACCACTACTACTGAACCCATCAACTAACTAAAACCCTCTAAATCTACACCACTACAAACACTAACAAACTAACCAAACCAACTATCTAACTAAATCACTTCAACTACTACCCTAGGCCCTAGACCTAGATCGACAAACAAACTACAATAAACTAGTCTAGATCTACAATATTCTACTATTACACTCCTAACACTAACACTGAAACAAGAACATAATATATAACTTATAACTAAGTTTACTAACTAAGCCACTAAGGCTACACTACAAAAACAAAATAACACTAGCTTCCCTAGAATTAGATCTAGAATAGATCTACAGAAACAATAACAAAACTCTCAATAGCAGAAACAAAATAACTCTAGATTCTAGATCTACAGCAAGAATAACAATACTAGATCTATCAATAGCTGTTTATAGTTATAGCAGAACAAAATTAGAAAATAACAATAGATAGATATGTGAAAATCCGTAAGACCGGAAGTTAAAAAATGGCATCAAATTTTGAGATCGTTTTTTTCTTACTTTCTGTACATAGGCCTTAATTGAAATCGATTATGATTTTAAATCCATTGTAATCGTGGCTATAAGAGGTGAATATGGATACATTTTATATTGAGGAACACTTTTTTCATGTGGACTTTAAAAAAAAATATGTATTTTCTTACTTTTTTTTACTTGAAAGTATATGTATTTTTCTTTTTACTGATACTCATTTCAGGTAACATTTTAAAAGCTGATTTTTTTTGTACTAATAGAAAATATATCTGGCCATATTTCTGCCAAGTTTTATCACGATACCTTTATTTCTTCAATTGTTATCGATTATATAAATTTGCACTGCTCCCTATGGGATTTTTTATTTTTTACTTTTTTTGAAAACTAAACTATTTTAAGACTTAAATCTTGCCTAGGCTAGTAGATATAGCAATTATGTATAGGTCTAAAAAGCTTTTAAAGTGTTTAATTTATTTCTTCTATTTTTTTTTAAATTTTAAAGCGCATTTGAAAAATATTGTTTCAGGCGATTTTGATCCCACTTTTTAAATATTTGGTTATTTTCTGCCATCACAAAGCCGCCATTTTGTCCACACCCCTTGACATTTCTTGTAGCTCTAGACCCGATAATTGTTTATTTCATCAATATTTACATTCTAAACAAGTGAAGTTCATAAATATAAATGAAATCAGAATTGTCAGCTAGAAATTTACTACGAATACTAGATCTACTATTAAATTTCTTATTTAATAAGTAGATCTATCGTCTACGCAACTCAATTCCAACTTTTTAACATTTTGAGCGGGGGGTGTGTCTCGCGGGGCTGAGCAAGCTAGACGCTCTCATCATCAGTGTTCCATGTCAACCAATGTTAGGTCAAAACGCCACAAAAAAAATCATAACTTTCTAACTGTTTAACCTACATTCATAATTTATACACCATTGGAAAGTTCTTTCAAAGTATTTTAATGATGTACTAACGAAAAATTGTTTTTTCAAAGATAATTTTTTTATTTCACATCCCTACAATAGATAAGTAGATTCCCTAGAATTAGAATAGATCTACAACAGCAGTTAAATAATAAGCAGCAGCTATTTCAGCAGAGTAATTGCAGCAGCTAAAAGCAGCATCTATAAGCAGCATCTAAAAGCAGTAACAATAGCCTGCAATACATACATGCAAAACTATATTATATTCTATTAGGACTGATGGACGCCGCCATCTTCAATACAGCATGTTGCCAACTATTATGACAAATAGTCCAAGTAGAAAATAAAATAACTACCTTACACATAGTATAGATCTAGTAAAAAATATAAAATATTTCTACACTTACAGGCCGTCCCAGGTACAGGAATAAAAATATAATTAGACGACAGACCACAAAGATCTTCAGCTGTCACACAGACAGATATGGTACTGACCACTGGTCAAATGTACACGCAACTGTTTTTTGACAGCATGTAGTACATCACTTTTATACTATCCCACACTAACCTATCTAAATATGCGGAAGTACAATTATAAAATCTGACACTAACCTATAAAAATAAAATATATAAAAATAGATCTAACCTATACAACAAAAATACATTTAAAAAATAGCTAAAATTGCATATAAAACTAGCTCTGGGAGCGCAAGCTCACACAGGTTGTTTTTTTTTTTAACTTAGAGCTCGAAGAGCCTTCGGCTCAGCTCTTAGACGATCTAACGGTTATTTGTATATTGTTAAGATTGGTTCCGCAAGGTTGTCATTGCCCGAAGTGGTAATGGACGTAAGCACTCCACTACCTATAAAATGCTTCCTAATGGCATGCGTCTCAAACAGCCTCTGACAACCAGTTCAACTCCTGGCCTTCATGTGTGGCTCAGATATTGAGTCCGGCGGAACTGATCTTACTAACAGAAGAATGGGGAAAAGGCGAGTAACTGGTGCCTTAACCAGTAAGCTTCGAGCAGGAGGGGTTCCATAGCCATGGATGGCTACCCACCTAGGAGAAGGAAAACTCTGAATTAAAACATCTGTTGCATTGCAGCTATACCCAATCATGGGAAAGGCTTCGGGAGTCAACCCTGAGGAAAAATCAGGAGCCGGCGAACCTAAGGCAGTTTGCAGCACCCAGTGCTATACCCTGGCAGAACCTGCGACGCCGCTGACCCCAAACTGTATCGGCACTGCTGTTCCTTTGGATGCATCAGCTGCGTGGAGTGGGGGGGGGGAACTGATGTGTGGGCTACATCTTTCCGACCACAGCTAACGCGGAGGCATTCATTTCATTTAGATGATCCAAAGTCTCGAAGACCTTGGAGAGATGTTGATTTAGACAAGCCTTATTAATTTAGAAATAATAAGAAAACAAAAATAGAAGGTGAAGAGAGAAGCTTGAAGACAGACTTACCATGACTTACCAAGTCAATCTTTGTACGATACGAGATAATGGAAGAACATCGAGGTCATTGTTCCAAATAGTCTGGGGCAGGGGCGGAATGGCTATATAGGCATTCAGGCAAATGCCCGGTGGGCCGGTACCCAAATGGGCTGGTAGGGCCACGAAAGGGCGCATGGATGCCACGCATCAAATTGTTAAAGTTTTTTATAAAACCTTACAAAAAGGTCCTCTGAGCTTTGTGTTTTTAAAAAAAACAACTTTCACAGACTATACAATGTAATACTATTTTCCTAATATTGTGATAGCCTACATCCGTAGGCTTCATCCTTTTAGGACCCACACATTTAGCGATTTAAATGCAACATAAGGCCTATATTTCTATAAAGATTTAGAGTTCACTGTATGTACCAAACTTGACATAATGACTTTGAGGAGAGGTAGGCCTAGAATTGGATGCCCATCATATGATAGACCACACACACATCAGCCAAGTGCAATTTCTTTCTCTGTTAGAGATAACTAACACAATAATTAACTGTTTGGTTATTTTTAATTAACGCCCCCCGAAAGGGGAAAAGAGAGAGTTGATATAAGCTTTGTAAAAAGAAAATGATTTTTTCTAAGTCTAATCCAAATTTGATGGGTCCTTAATGTCCTGATTCTTTATTTGGTTTTGTTAGCTAATACTTTTAGAATCCTTTTTGTTTTTTGACTTGGGTTTAAATTAAGCAATGTCTTTGTCTCCTGGGCTGAGAATGCTGATGCAAAGTATTTATTAAGATTAGAATGTAGGCTTTAATATCATTGTATTAAGTTATCTTCAACTACTCCTGGTGTTTCCATTTTCTAAGATTTAATGTATGACCATAGATTTTTATTGGTATCCTTAGATATTAATCTATTCACTCTGCAGCTGTCTGCTTTTTGGGTTAACTATATAATTTTATGCTAAAGGGAAACCAATTTTTTGTGTGGGCAAGCTTAAACTACTAAAAGTAAGCGCATCAGAGAGACATCCCTTCCAGCTTTACAGCTTGTCTGGCATAGAGTATAAATCATTGCAGCACAAAGCTTCCCAGAGAAACAGAAGAGAAAAGTTTAGCTATTTAAAATACTGTGACTAGCAGATAAATTATAGACACTTGAGTACTATGGATTTAATGTAATTTCACCTATCTGTTGACTACATTGAAAAATGGTTTGCATCTTTTGCACATTAAAATTAGCGCTTAATAAAGAGTCATTTGTTTTGGGTTTAAAAAAATGCATGAGTACTCACTAAAACCAATAAAAAAGAATAACATAAAATACTGGTAAGCAATACATTAAGAAAATAATTTTATTTATGCAATGACATTAAACTAATTCAATACACTAGATGCCAATTCTTTGACTTTTTCCACCTGTTCTTCTGTGCCATGGGTCTCCTCAAATCTCTTAAATTTCTGTAGTAGGAAAGAGAGTTTCTTAGCATTGAACTTCTGTTTAACAGCTCTTTCTAACAAATGTCTGTAGAAAAACACAAATAGCAGATTTTTAAAAACTGCAATGAAATTTAAAAGACGTAAAATCACAGCAGGTTAAAAACTTCATGATTAATTCAGACCATATTTACAAAAGTTTAGTCAATTGAAAAAATGAGTTTTCAATAATAATAACAAACAATATTGGGAGAATGTCTATTTCCCCCTAAAGAAGACAGAGACATGCTGAAAGATTTGATAAGGAAACAATACTTTTAGAGCTCATACAAATTATTTGTTCTATTACAAAAAAAGAAAAGAAATAATTGTAAGTAATTCTGTGAGACTTTTGATTGAACAGAGTGACCTCTGACTGTCACCTATCTCCTTGACATTTCACTTCAATCAAAATAATAATAATTAAATGTATAAAGCACTGTTAACAAACATAATGTAGGTTCAAGGCGCTGTGATAACATTACAAACATAAACACAATAGCTAAAATGACTAATCTAATCAATTTTCAACAGATAGGTCTTAATGTTCTTCTTGAATGTAGTGAATCATATTGTCTGTCCTGAGATCAATGAGGGGTGATATCAAAACCTTTGGTCCGTGTACTGAAAAAACTCATAAACTGAAACTTTTGAGGGAGAAACATGGCATAACTAGAAGCATTGAGTCCATGGAGCGCAGTGTTCTCTGAGGGACATATGGAGTGATCAGTTCACTTAGGGCATTTCTTTATTGTGGATGCACTGATGACAAAGTGTTACCAACTTGTCTCATACTTTCAAAAGAAGACAAATGAGTTTGTACTGTTTCAAGTCAACACTCTGGCTGGCAAAAAGGAATGGACTGGCCTCTCTCTTGATATGCCAATGAGAAAAGCAGCTGACTAGGAACAATGCAGGGCTTTGGTTACGCAAACTGTCACAGCACCACTAAGACAAAAGTCAAGCTACAGATGATGATACTTTCCAATTATGTCTCTGGCAGTTTTTGTTTAATTTCTTTTTGATCCCTGGAAAAAAGTCTTAACGACCTCTCATTGTCTATTTTCAGCTAATCAGAAAATGGCCCTAAAATATGTGAAATTTTTTAAAATATCTATTTCTCCTTTATGAAGTTGATGGTGGTGTGTAATTTCTCACTCTTTTTATTTCTTTTAATTCTTCAATATTGCAAGGAGTCTTTCCAGTAAACTTGCACAATTAATTTCTTCTATTAATGTCTAGCTAATTTCTACATAAGTCGTACATAAAATGTACATCAACATCCATTACTTTATTGAACTCTTTACTGAATATAAAGAAACCTTTGAGTTGAGCTTGGGAATAAAAACAATAATTCAATTTTCAAATTATATTTAAAAAAATAGCTGACAAACAAATGTTTTCAATGTGTGGCCTTTAAGCCAGTAATGGTTTTCTAAAAGATATACATTAACTGTCAAATTTCTACAAAAATCATTAGAGCTGTTTTGTAGATCCATGTCTTGCCCATGAAGAGTTTGCAAACTAACAAAAGGAACTGTATCAATCTATTATTTTACTACAAGCTTTTTGAAGTCATTTTTTCCCCACTTTATCAGAAATCCCTTGGAGATTGTGTTTTAGCATGTGCCACACATCATTCAAATTCACCAACAAGATCATAGTTAAAGCACTAAAATGTCAACTCACCGAGCACCAGCAATATCTCCACTTTTGACCATCATATCTACATACACCGACCATAGGTCAGTTCGCCCTGGGTAGCTGGCTATTAAATTTTCAAAGATTGTACAGCCTCTTTCAATATCACCATGAGAAAATTCAAGAGTTGCAAATTTGATGATCACTTCGACATCTGTGGGGAAAATATGTTTAGTAACAGAGTGAGATGGTTTAGTGCAAAGATGTTGAATTAAAACAAACTTAGGAATAACTTATTTTCCTATTTAGTACAAAACAAACTCATTCACAACATCAAGGGGAAAATAATTGATAGTTTTCTAGGAATTAGACTGGACAACAAAAAATCAAAAGATGAAAAGCTCCTATCATTTGAAAAGATTAAAATATAAGTATTTTCTATCACATTTGAAAACTATCAGACCAACTTTTTCTGTACTTGTCTATTTCATGAAAATAAAAAAAAATACCAACAAATCATAATTAAACCACATGTTTAGCTTTGCAAATTGCAAGTCTTTACATTGAACTAGTGTGGTCTTACATGTTAAATTTCTGAAATATTACAAACTAAAGGTAGATCCAGGCTTGTATTCCATATTTTAGTTGTTTGGACTTTTAGGAGTTATGAGTTTTATTCAGAAGAATGCTTTTTTACTTCAATTGAAAGAGACAGTGAGAGATCGATCGTTAAGAAAAAATTTTGATTTTTGATAGATCTAGAGCTAAAAAGATTGTAATAAACGTGGAGCTCTGGCATAGGGACAGTTTGTTTCAGGAGCTTAAGGCTAGTAGGGGTTAGAATAACTAAACTACCCAAATTATCAAAAAATATATATATGGAAAAATGAAACTTACGATCACGTTTATCTAAAACATGAATTGCACGTTGCAACACACTTCTTGCAATGTCCACCTTTCCAGACTTAAAAAGAAAGTGACCATAAGATTTCCAAAGTAACTTTTCATGTTTATATTTATGAGTCATAACTTTAAACAACTCCTCAGCTTCCTGTAAAATTCAAATAGAACATTTTATTTCAATGAACAATCCTTAGATCAAAAGTTACAAGATTCAAACAAAAACAATAATCAACTGAAACAATTCAATTTCAATAAAGTTAAGTAATACAATTCAAACTTGATTATAATATGTAGAATTTGTCAATCAACTGCTTGTCATTAAATAATCTTTTGTTGTATAAGTATGTAAACTGAGTACTTTATGCCAAAGCATATTTGAACAATTCAACATGTTACAAAAAACAATGTCACCATCAAATATTTTCATTATAATATTTTGCATAAGACTCACTGAAGTTTTCTCATTGGCAACATAGATGTCACACATTTTCAGATACATATCCAAAGGATTATTGCAAGAAGCTGCCCGATCTAATAATTTCTTCACATCTGCTGGGTCACCATATGTTGTCTCCATGTTCAAGTAAGCCATCCAAACATTCATTTTTTCTTGTTCTTCTCTAAACAAAAAAAATTTGGAATTAAATACATCCAGTTTTACATTTGTATAAAAATTTCTCTAATCATGATGCTTTTTTTCAAGAATTAAATTATAAAAAAGAATGAGTGATATTTCAACTGAACAAATGACCAACCTAAATAAAATAGTGTTGATAGCTCTCTCTGCTACAAGTCTTGCCTTCTCTATCTCTCCCAACTCAATGTGGTAAGTCATATAAGCAATCCAAACTACAGAGCTATTAGGGGACTGAAGAACTAGCTTTTCAAAGTCTGAAGAACTTTGGACATGAGTAATGTCTTTGAGTTGATCTAATTCATGCTGAGAACAAAATATGTAGATAATGCCACTAACAAGTTCCAGGGTTATACTATTTAGAAACATTTTAATGTAAAAAAAAAGTATGTTTTTGTTTTTTTACTTAATGGTAGCTTACTTAAACTTAAACTTAGATCCTCCCGCACCGTTCGGCGCATTGGGAAGCAAGCTGTCTCCACAAAGATCTATCACTGGCAATGTCTGAAGCCTCTTCCCACCTGGTGTCCACTGTTCTGAGGTCCTCCATGAAAGTGTGGCGCCAAGTTATACAAGGAGGTCCCTGTTAGCGCTTTACTCGTATTGGCCTCCATGTCATCGCAACTCTTGGTATTAGTAGTTCATTTTGTCAGAGAACATATCCCGCAAACCTCATGCGACGCTCTGTCACAACCTAAGTGGTTGACTCCCAGTTCGGCATAGGATTTCCTTGTTTGAGACTCGATCTATATAACTGACTTCTAAAATCCATCTTATTTTTGTTGAGTCACATTCAGTCTTTTCTCAATTTTGGCAGATGACTTCCACGTCTCACATGCATATATTGCTGTTGGGATGATGATTGTGTTATGAAGGTGTATTTTTGTCTCGAGTCCAATGGCTTGGCTTGTCCAAATAGGCTGTAGCCTTTGAAAAATGCTCCCTGACTTTCCTATTCAGCATGCTACGTCATTGCAGGCACCCCCATCGTTTGTTACGATGATACCAAGGTTATGTGAACATGACGAACTCTTCAAGCTTTGACTCACCAAGTCTGATGGAGCACCTTTTGCCTTATATCCCACTATAAGTCTTATCCAAGTGTATGCGGGTGCCTCTCTACTAGGCTCTCCGTCATTTCTTGTATGCATTTATTTGTAGCCCCGAGTAGTGCAACATCATCAGCGAAGTCCAAGTCCCTCATTCGGTTTTGTTTATGCCATGGAATAACGAAGGCAATAAAATTCATTGCCCTCATCATTATGTAGGAAGAGGAAGGGAGATAAGATGCACCCCTGTCTTAATGCAATGGTAGCTTATTTCACTTATTTTTTTATGCAGTTTTTGTTACACCCATCAAGATGTACAAGTTAAACATGCATAACAACGACCAATGGGAATGAAAAGTATTGTGTCTGAACACAAAGGCAGTTACTAAGATTATGGATATTTGATATTTTTGTTTACAGATTAAAATGAAATTGGTAAAAAAAAAATGTTTCTGAGAGTCTAAGTCATTATTATTGTAGTTTTCCCTAAACTATTTCTAGCACTGTGCCCCTACAACTTACTTCTTGTATTTTGAGCTCCTCTGCATGTTTTCTTTTCTTTTTAATCTCAAGAGATTCACTTTTTGTCTGGGTTCAAGAAATAACAAAAAGATTGTCAAATATTAAATAAAACAAAATTGTGTTCAAGCAAAAACCAAATGAATGGAAACAAAGAATACACATATCCCCATGACAGAGAAGTATGGGACTCTAAGCCAGGTAACAGGTCACTAAGAAATGAGGAGTGAGAGCAGAGATGCACATCACAAAGTTTGAGCCCAGGACTTTGGATCATGTTGGTTGTGATGATGTATCCAGTGTCATACTTATATGTTTTAGATAAATACCAAAGCTAAAATACTGTGGATTTGGATTGTTGTCCATACTTTGGACCTCCCCTTTAAGTACATTGTAATAGAATGTCAATGTTGGTAAACCCACTGAAATCTAGAAGCTATAAATGTCTCTCTTTTTCATTTTTAAACTTTTGACTTCATTGAATGATTAATTTATCCAGCCATCAGATTCTCTGATCTACATAAGTAAGTGAAGTGCAAAGAGAAAACAAATAATTACAGTTTCTGTTTCATCATCACTCTCCTGATTGTGAGAAGGATGGCTTTGATGTGGCATTACTTCCCCTTTCCATGAAAACCCTTCAATTGCCAGTCGAGGTACACTAACTGGCAATGCCTGTAAAGAATAAAAAACAGTTGACATTAAAACTTTTAAAAAATCTATGCTAATGCTATGAAAGAGGGGCAATGGCTGAGCAGTCAAGTGCTTGGCTTCTGAATCTGGGGTCCCGGGTTCAAATCCTGGTATTTTTTTAATTTCGGGATCTTTGGGCGCCTCAGAGTCGACCCTGCTCTAATGGGTAAAGGCGGTTGGTCGTTGTGCTGGCCACATGACCACAAGGTCTAAAAGGGGAACTTTTTTTAATGCTATGAAAATTGTAGCTTTAAAGACATTACTTAGGGTAGTATTGACCATTTCAGAAACTAATTAAATTAAACAAATAAACTCACCTTTGAGCATTCATTGTCTGAAACATTCTCATCCTTTTCAATGGTGTGAATGTTTTCACTTTTCTTTTTTGAAACTTTCTTTTTTGGTTTCTTGACTTCTGTAGTTGGAGTCTGGGTTAATTCTTTTCTTTTTCTCACTTTTCTTGGTGGCATGGCACTAAACATTTTAAAACAAAATTTTATGGGCCAAACTAATGGTTGAATATCTGACCTCATTAAAAAATACTGACATCATTTTTATTAAAGACAAAAACATTATTTTCCAGAAACTTGCAATGTAAAAACTATGTATAGACTTATCTCAACCATCACACTACAAGTACTAACCTGTCATCCAGTAATGAGAGTTCACATCTGTCAGAGTCCTTTGTTAAAGACTCCAGTCTACATCGTATATATTGCCCTACATAATGTAACACTGAAGGCTTTTGGTTGACTACACCAAGTCTACCACATGGTAACTTCACAAGGAGACGTTTGCCCTGCTTGATGCATGTGATCAAAGCAATCACTCCTTCATTTTCAATTAATTGGATTTCACTGCCTAAGAAATATAGCATTGTGAATTGTTGAAGTTGTACTCTCCTTAGGCTACCAAATAGAACAAGACCTAGCAACAGAGTAAAGCTTAGGTCAACATTTATTAGAACCTCTAAATAACAAAAGTGTTTTTCTTCAAGTATTGGTGAGCCAAACACTGACCAATACTAAAAGTGTAATGAACTTACCAATAAGTGAAAGGACAATCCTATTGTCAGAATCTATCTTTAGGACTGTAGCATGGTAGCCCTGCCCAGGTAGAAAGTGGCTAGTGGCAGTATTCAGGACATCTGTATCCCGTGAGAGATGAAAGTAGTCAATGTAGCCTTGCTGACTCAGATTCACTTGAACCCAGACTTTATCATGGCTGACCTGATGGGAGAAACAATTACTTAGCAAAGGCACATCTCTACAGGCTGAATTGTCTTCAAGAGAATAGTTTTTGATTTGTTCTATTCACCTACACTTCCTGTTGTAAGAGGAGTAACAATGCCATTGTTTGTTTTGAAGACACATTTACAATCTTTAAATTGTATCATGTAAACATGTGTCTAATACATTTATAACAATCAATGTAGATGTGTCAAATACAATCATACCAATGCAGGAACATGTCTAATACATTCATAACAATTAATGTTAAACATTGCTCTGTAAGAAAAACTGACCCACCTTGTTGACATACACACACAGCGCATCTCCTTCTTTCAGCTCAGTTTGTGGACTCTGACAGCTTGCTAGCTGAAGCTGCATCTTACTTTCCTTGGCAGTACATTCCAACAAAACATGTTTGTCAACAGGTCGAGTTATTGGAAGGTATCTGAAAAAGATATAACAAAAGACATTTTTTAAAGCATTTATCTAATAGATATAAGAGAAATACAGTAAACTGAGGAAAGATATGTGTATTGTAATAATCTGATAGATACAATGTAATAAACTATGATAGATTTAAGGTAATAAACTATGATAAATTTAATGTAATAAACTATGATAAGATTTAATGTAATAAACTATGATAGATTTAAGGTAATAAACTATGATAGATTTAAGGTAATAAACTATGATAGATTTAATGTAATAAACTATGATAGATTTAATGTAATAAACTATGATAGATTTAAGGTAATAAACTATGATAGATTTAATGTAATAAACTATGATAGATTTAAGGTAATAAACTATGATAGATTTAAGGTAATAAACTAGTCAATGAAGACTTCATCATCATCATTCCTTTGAGTTCCTCATGGAACATAGGGCCTCGACATAAACACGCCACTCTCCACGGTCTCTTGCTAGCTTTTTGATGAAGACTTACTGGTGAGTTATTAAATCTCTAAAACCAATTACTTTAACTTTCACAATTTGTTCAGGATGAAATCTTTTCAATGGATTTTCTCCCTGTGAAACAAAACAAAAAAGTAAATAAAAAATTAATTTTAAATAAAAAACAGCAAAACCTGACCAATACCAAGAGTGTTATGTTAAAAAAATATTTACTCACATTTTCAACACTATCACAAATCTCTGTAATATGGATGCGTCCATGAAATTTGTTGACCATGACATTTATTTGTAAGGCATGAATTGATCTAATCCTATAGATTAAAAGTTTAAAGTATTTATATCAGTAATACCAATTTAATTAGGGTACTCTTTTTTTCAATATACAACTGCTTATCTTACTTGGCTTCCATGACAATGCCCATCAAAGTGTTTTGATTGGTTATATCTGCTGGCTGATACTTGTCTGGAGTTAATGAATTTACTTCCAAGTCATACATCTTAAAAACTGCCAATTGCAATCCTTCAATGCAGCTAAAAAAATGATAAGATCATTTTTAATACAGGAAATATTTTTTTTAAATTGAGGATAGTATGAAAAGTCTAGATAAATTATTCTCTTTGTGTCTAATGTAAATATTTCAAAGAAGTCATCAATGAGCTGCTTACATAAAAATTAGATGACTCAAAAGCCAAAGCTATGGAATTATCTAGCTTAAAGAAAGGACCCTAAGCTATGGAATTATCTAGCTTAAAGAAAGGACCCTAAGCTATGGAATTATCTAGCTTAAAGAAAGGATCAGTGAAGTCCTCCTCCACACCTCATTTCAAATAATGCAGGTCATTTTACTGACAAGTCTCCTCTCTATTAGAGTCAACATAGAATATTGTTAGGCTGACTTATTAGTGATGATGATGGAGTAAATTCTTGATAAAACAAAACATCAAGAAGGTATGCTGCCAGACTTTGTCTATTCACTTGAAGCTAGGTGAACGATATTTGTATAGGTTTGAGTGTTGGAACAGTTTAACTGAAGATAAGTCTAAGCCTGAAAAAAAAAAAAACCTTTGGAAAGTAGCAAGTTTTAATGAGGTTCATTTTCCACTCTAGTGTAGAAAGAAGAAACGGTGGCTCTGGTTCTATACTGACATTAAATTTGCAGGTGTAGGAAGTTATAAGCAAAAGACTTTCTCCAGTTTATTCAATTAGTGTTTTTTGTTGAATTGCGAGTCCTTAGTAGTTTCTGCAAAATTAGTAGAAAATAGACAGAGCACTATAGTTTGCTCTGAGGAGTCTCTTTCTGAAATTCTACAGGCAGTGAAAATGGAATTTGAATTTCCAAAGTCTTATTAAGGTTGAAATGGCAATCGGGAAGCTCAAAAGACATAAATCGCCAGGCTCTGATGATCTTCTAGCAGAAGTTTTCAAATTGGGTGGTGTTGCTCTCACTGAAAAGTTAACAGAACTCTTCACTTTGTGTTGGGACAAATGCACTATGCTGACTAAACAAAAAAGGCAACAAGTCCAACTGCTCAAATTACCATGGCATAACCTTGCTGTCACTGGTGGAAAAAAAATCTTTCTCAGAATATTCCTTGATTGGCCAGCTCCATAGTAGGCTCTGTGAGAGTCAGTGAGATTTCTGGGCTGGTAGAAAATGGAGTAAAGCAAGGATGTGTATTTGCTCCTACTCAGTTTGCTATCCTCTTTGGAGCAAGGCTGAGTCAAGGGAAGCAGAGACTGCACAAAGGCATTAGATTCCGCTCAGATGACAATGTGTTCAACCTTCAGCAACTACTGTCTCACACTTAAACAAAAGAAGATGGTCGTAACAAAGTTCCTCTATGCCGATGATTGTGCTAATTGCTCAGACTGAACATGAGCTCCAGCTCACTGTTAAATTTAAGTACGCTGCTCAACTTCTTTTAGTTTAACAATAAACCTCAGAAAAACAGAAGTTATGTTTCAGAAGTCAACCAATAAAATCTCAATCATAGCAATCACTTGAATGGACACCCCCTCAACCTGGTAGATTACTTTACGTATCTGGGAAGCACTGTATCCAAAGATAAGAGAAATGGATAAATGTTAAAGCAAGTTGTGTTTTTGGATGCCTCCAAGCGAGAGTGTGGGGGAATAAATCACTCCAGCCTCCTACAAAAATCAGTGTTTACCACGTATGGGTTCTATATAAGGCATCTACGGTTTCTTTAACACTACAATCAAAGGTGCCTCCACTTCATAATGGGCATACGCTGGCAGGACTACCTTACAAATGACTAGGGGTGCACTGAATAGTACTTTTTGATATCCGACCGGAGCCGGATATGACCGGATAGTAAAATTACATATTCGGCCAGATACCTACATGACAGCTCGTTTTACTGAAGTTTTTGCAAATCTTCTAAATAACATACCTATATTCATATTATTTTTTTAATTTACTTTCTTGCTTTAAACTCTATTACTGATTGATAAATTAAAATTAACAGCATTTTTTAACAGATATGCTTATCATAAACTAATCTTTGTAACATGAGATGGTGTGTGTGTATGTATAAGGCCGCCAATTGTTAAGTAGCATGTGGGATAACTCATGTAGAATATATAAACGTATATGTAACTAATGTAAATCTTTCAAAGGTAAAGTTCACTCTTGGTTTTATAGCGTAAATCTCTCTTAAGTACAATCTAGGTTGAATGGTGGGTAGATGTTTGTGTTCATGTATTTGACACCATCAACTTGTCATTAGGCTCATGTTTTAAAGGCCATAAACAGCTTCTGGTTTGTACCTAATACAGATAGTGGCTAAGTATATATCTTAACTCTTTGGCTCCGCACCAACGCACAGGGCGTTGATTTTAAAAAAGGGGAAAAAAGTCAGACCAACGCTGGGGGCATCGGCTATTTCAAATTTATTTTTTTCGTTTCCATTTCTCCAATTCTTGTTTTTTATTGCTTAATTGTTTATCTAGAATAGTTTCCCTTTGCTAAACATCCGGAATTTCCTTCATTTAACGTGTTTTTATTTTGTACGAAGTTTGTAAAGAGATGACATTTATTTTTTCTGTGTGCGTGTTTTTTTAACATGGAGCTTCAACCAAGGCCATATAAACTTTGTAGATCTAAATATTTCTTTGATAAAGAAGTATAAGAATTCAGATGACAGTGGTTTTGTTTCATCTGATGGTGATATTGATAAATCTAATTATATAGATCTAGATCTAGTAAATTAATTTATAGGTCTAGACCTAGGCCTAGGCCTAGGTCTAGTAATGATGAAGTTTATCAGCTGATGAAGTAGCTCCACCCCCAGCTAATGTTCAATGTAGATCTAGAACTAGTTTAGCTGTTTCTATATTATCTAGATCTAAATCTAATCAGATAGATGTAGATCTCTAGATCTATCATCTAGGCACTGAAACAGAACAATTTCAGATTTATTCCACCAAGAAATTGGGTTGTCAACCTAGACTTAGCACTGCATCTATTGAGATGGAGTGTTTTTTTCATTGACAATTACATTGTTGATAGTCTTGTTAGCAAAATAAATAGCTATGCTGACCATAGGATTAAATGGAACACCCCTGCTAGAATAAGATCCATTTTCAGAGAATGGAGACCTATAACAATAAAGAAAGACAGAGTATGTAAACACTTTGGGTCAGGGAGAACGGTTTATGTTTGCGCTGGATGGGAGTCGAACCCACACATTCATATTGACTGCTTCCATGAATATCACAACTAGAAGGAATATTTATATACTAAGTACATGAAGAACTTTAGAAGAAAATACTATAAATATATATATGCTGTACAGTTGGACTAGTTTTAGGGTAAAAGTGTTTTGTTCCAAGCGTGTTGCTTTTTTTATGGGCTTTTTCGTTAAAGTATTGACATTGGATTATTAGTTCCAGTTTATTATTTTTTGCATCTATTGCTGTTTCTTCTGTGGTGTTCTGTAAACAAATGGATAAAAATGAGAAAATAAGCTATTTCAATTCAATTTGAACAATAAATTTCTTTAAACATGCACTTGGATGGATATTTTCAATGTCAGTTGGTGAGTTTTTCATTTTTAATTTTTATATTCAAAACCCAAAATTACAAAAATAACATAATTTGCAAACTAGAAAACATAAGAAATGGAAAGAGCATCCATTTCTCTTTAATTCTATATCAAGTTTATTATTTTCCAATAATAAATAAAAAAGTTATACAAGTTATATCAAAGCAAAGTAGCGCACTCTGAAATGGCGGAAAAATTAATTCCGTCCAAAAGTGGCAAATAATTCCGAATTAATTCCGGAGCCAAAGAGTTAAGTAATATCAGTAATAACGAGGAGTTACTTGATACTCTTAAATTATTATTAAGAATATTGTTATTCAATCAAGACACACCTAACACAAGAGTAAGATTTAAAGTTAACACGTTAGAAAAAGTAATTCAACAGTAATATTTATTTACAAAATAATACATAATGCTAATTTAATATCATAATATAATAATGCAAAACATAGCTGCTTCGGTCAAATGACTCACTCAACCAATGGGCAGTTAAACCAAAATATGATTCGGTGGTATTATCAGCTGTCCAAGAGTCCGTTGAGAAAGTGATGCTTTTAGCATCAGATAGCATTTCACGAAATCTTGTTTAAAATATATACTTCAAAACATATACATATTATTTACATTTCTTTTATTGTCTCATTACAATAATACTCACTCTTTAATGACAACCTCAGTATAAGATCCTATCTTGAAAGATTTCAAGTTGACATCATTCAGATGCTGAAAAGACACAAATTTAATTGTTTTGACTCCTAACAGAATATTTAAAAATAATAGCACTATTAATACATTTATTAAGAAGTAATTAGTTGTAAATCATACGTTGCACATAACAGATAACAAACAATTATTTGTTTAAACTGAATAGAACAAGCCTTGACTCATGAAGCACTCACTTGTTTGACTGGTACATAGACAAACTTTCCACTACCATGACCTTTTAACCCCATCAACATGAACTCTGGCTTCATCAACAAAATGTTAGCCTTCAAGATTTGATTGGTCTTCAGCTGGAAAACAAGAATGGCTAGTAGAGAACATGGCTAGTAGAGAACATGGCTAGTAGAGAACAGTTCTAAACCAAGGACTTTTCAATTCATTTTCAGACATTTGTCACTTTTAAGAGATATGTACACAAATGGCTTGTTAAGGATTCAAGTTACAATGGCTTATAACAGATTTATATATCATTTTTGAAATACAATAGAGATATATTTCAAATGTATATGATATATAAAGACCAACAATTATAAGGTTGCACACATTTTATATCATCAATCTAACCATTGTTTACCTTAGTTTTATCAGTTTCTTTGAATGATTTGACAGCTTGAACAACTTTGGAGTCTAAAGTTACTTCAATGCAAGGTGTAAGTAGGTCAATAAAGAGAATAACTCCTTGGTAACATTTGCCAACTTTGGGTTGTAAATCTAGGTTTGAAATAAATATTTTTTTTTACTCTTTCTACTCACACAGTTGCACATAGAATAAATCTATACATAAATCCTTTTTCTTACAATGAAATCTTTTAATAGCAGAGAATTTAGACCAGAATATATATATATATATATATATATATTTAAAGATCATCTTAAAAGAAAAAAGTGAACTAGTAAATGGAAATGAAAGAGTATACTGAAGGTCTCATGTTCATTGCAATATTTCATTGAGGATCTTCAGGTATGTGGTGAAGAAAACATTTTTAAAACGTGACCAAAAAAAAATGTATTTCATTTATTTGTAAAATATTTGCATATTAGTGAAAATTAAATAATTGCAAAATATTTCATTTATAAAAAATAAAAAAACAACAATAGAACTTTGTTTTTTCAAACCAACATATAAACTGATTTAAACATGAAATAATTTGTGCAATCTGACCCACCAAATTTGAAAATTACCTCCAAAATGATCTTTTGTAACAAGTCCTTTAGCACCAGCTGTTGTGTCACAAAGAATGCCTTTTTTAAGCACAGAATTAACCACCACTTCAACAAGGTCACCAACTTTCAGATCTTTATATACAGCTAGTTCATCTTTAAAAAATGTTATGTTTGTTGTATAATAAATTAATAATAAAGCAGTACATACAATGTTTCATTAATGTTTATAAGATAAAGAGTGAACAATTTGTTGGTGTTTATAAGGTAAAGAGTGAACAATTTGTTGGTGTTTATAAGGTAAAGAGTGAATAATTTGTTGGTGTTTATAAGTTAAAGAGTGAATAATTTGTTGGTGTTTAAAAGAAAGATAGTATACAATTTTTTGGTGTTTATTTTGATGATTTCTGTTTTTTTATTGCTCAATATTTATCGATGATGTATTATTATTATTCTTTCAGTACAATCTGTATCTTTTTCTTCTTATTTTAACAGTGGCACAAACAGAATCATCTTGCCGGAGATGTATATAAATAACTTTATAAAACAATGTGTTCTTTTCTTCCTTCTTTATTAAACTTCTTCAAACTAAACTTATACGTATATTTTCAATTCAATAACAACTTGAATTAAATATCTTGATAATATTCAACTTTCTAATACTACAACTTTAACTGATATACCTTACTACTGAAACAACTTTTTGATACAACTTTTCCTCTAGAGGACCTGCAGCTGTTTAAGAACTCAGTACAATACAAGAACCAATTACAATGCAAGAACCCCGACTAACTAACTTTCCCCCAATTTATAGTTTTTTAAACCCTATTTTCCAGAATCCTAGAAACTTCTTTCTGAATATTTTATTAACTATATCCTTCTAGAAACTTGATGTATGCGATTTTTTTTCCTTGACCCCCCCCCTTTCCCTGATTGGATGATTATAATTAACATATGTTTGTTCTGCGTCTTCTTTGACCTGACCCCGGTTTCTGCAAACAGGTCAAATTAGGTCACAGTATCTATTCGAAACATTTAGTGACATTTATAAGATTAGGCGTATACAATTTGTTAGTGTTAATAATATAGTGTATAAACGGTTGATGTTTTATAAGACTAAGAGTATATAATTTGTTGTATTTTTATAAGATAGAGAGTGTACAACTTGTATTTTTACAAGATAGAGTGTACAGTTTGTTGGTGTTTATAAAAATAAAAGACAAACCATGTTCATTAAAAAGCTGAAGGTGAGCCTTTGTCCTAGAGAGAAGATAACTCCTGAGCGTACTTAGAGATGAATCAACTCCACTTTCACAGCACTCCTTAATATGTACACTGCCTAGGAATCTCTGTTTTTCAGTATCAATCTTAGCGAGTCTTGTCATCACAGATTGACCAGGTTTAAAAAGCTCTTGTAAGTTTGATGGCTGAAGATAACTTAGAGTCTGAAACCAATAGAAGCAGATATCAGATTTTAGAAAAAAAAAATTGTACAAATGATTCTATGTACAACTGAAAAGGTGAGATTTGAGTTTCAATGAGCACAACAAAAACTCCTTAGGACGGTCCCAAGCCCGGCTGAGAAAGGAGGAGGGTTGGGCGTAGGGCTAGCTACCCTATCCAGTAGAAAAACCACTAGCTACAGAAACACCAAACAGCAAATGAACAGAAGTCATGGACCTGGGAGAGGATGGACTACCAGCTGGAAGGTTTATGACGCAAGTCGGTGAAAGCCAGAGTCATCTGGAAGCTGACATGCCGAAGACCATCATCTCTACCAGGACAGTGGAACGTCCAGACCATGTATGAGACTGGAAAGACAGCTCAAGTGGCAGCTGAGATGAAAAGGTACAAGCTCACCATCTTAGGAATCAGTGAGTCAAGATGGACTGGTTCCAGGAAGAAAAGATTTACTTCGGTGGAGCTACTTTTATACTCAGGACATAGGCAAGAGGCTACACACACCCAGGCTCAGAGAGCACTTATTGGATGGGAAGCACATGGACCACGGATAATAACAGCCTCATTCCACACAGTGCAGAAGAGGATTAAATTAGACATTGTCCAATGCTATGCCCCAACAAATGACAGTGAAGAGGAGGACAAGGACAATTTTTACTACAGGCTGACTACCATCCTACATGACAGACCAAAAAGGAACATCCTCGTCATAATGGGCGATTTCAATGCTAAGGTTGGCAATGGCAACAGAGGATATGAAGAGATCATGGGAAAACATGGATTAGGTGAGAGGAATGGAAATGGAGAGAGATTTGCAGGCATGTGTGCCACAAGCAACTTAGTGATTGGAGGAACTGTCTTCACACACAAACAAATACACAAAGCAACGTGGATATCACCAGACCTATCAACAGAGAACCAAATAGACCATGTCACCAGACCTATTAACAGAGAACCAAATAGACCATGTCACCAGACCTATCAACAGAGAACCAAATAGACCATGTCTGTATTGGGAAGAAGTTCCGTCGATCTCTTCAGGATGTACGTGTAAGACGAAGAGCAGATTGCTTCAGATCATCATCTTCTGTGAGCTCGAGTGAAACTGAAGGTGAAGAAGACTTGGACAAGTGGGCCCAGCCAACAACACTTCAATACCATTGCACTGAAAGACTGCAAAAAACAGGAAGAGTTCAAAGTCACCCTTTCTAACAAGTTCCAGCTCCTAGAAGAGGGGACAGTAGAACAGACGTGGCAGAAAGTGAAAGAAACAGTCACCTCCACATGCAAAGAAGTCCTGGGTCCCAAGTCATACACCCACAAGGAGTGGATTTCAACAGAAACTCTTCAGAAGGAAAAACACACACAAAAAATATGCTGATATAGGAATGTCAAACGTAGCATTAGAACAGACAGGCAGAACTACATTGAAGCACTTGCAAAAGAAGCAGCCCTTCAGAACAGTACCCAAGACCTGTACTTAGTCATCAAAAAGTTATCTGGAGAATTTGCCAAGTCATAGAGACCTGTAAAGGACAAGAATGGTGACGTGATAACAGATGAAGTAAGACAAACGAAGAGATGGATTGAGCATTTCCAGGAGCTTCTTAAAAAACCTACTCCTGCAAACCCAACAGTGATACCACCAGCTGCAAGAGACCTACCTATCAAGTGCAGTGCACTCACCAAGGAAGAGATTCACAGCGCAATCAAGCAAATGAAGAATGTCTAATCTGCAGGACCTGACAGCATCCCAGGTGAAGCGCTAAAGGCAGATAGTGATACCAGAGTGAAGTTACTCTACCCTCTCTTCTGCAAGATATGGGAAAAAGAAGAAGTGCCACCAGAGTGAAAGGAGGGCTACCTCATTAAACTCCCAAAGAAAGGCGATCTTAGTTCCTGCTCCAACTATCGAGGGATAACACTACTGTCCATTCCAGGCAAAGTGTTTAACCGCATCCTGCTAAACCGAATGAAAGATGCTGTCGATTCGCATCTCCGTGACCAACAAGCCGGCTTTCAATAGGAGAGATCATGCGCAGATCAGATAGCAACACTACACATAATTTTGGAACAGTCCTTTCAATAGAACTCCCCTCTCTATGTCAGTTTTATAGACTATGAGAAGGCTTTTGACAGCAAGGATTGACAGACCCTCTAGAGACTTTTGAGACACTATGGAGTGCCTGAAAAAATTACAAATATCATCAAGAAGTCATATGAGGGAATAACTTGCAGAATAGTTCATAGCAGCCAACTGACAGAGGCATTTGAAGTCCAAACAGGAGTGAAACAAGGCTGTTAACTCTCTCCCTTCTTGTTTCTACTAGCCATAGATTGGGTCTTGAAGACAGCAACAGACCAGAAGCGTAACGGTATACAGTGGACACTGTGGAAACAGCTAGATGACCTAGACTTTGCAAATGATTTGGCTCTTCTTGCTCACACAGAGAAGCAGATGCAGGAAAAGATAAATGTTGTTGCAGACAATTCAGCTAGAATGGGCCTAACCATAAACAGAGAGAAGAGCAAAGTGTTCAAGATAAAGGCATCCAACAATACACCCATTACAGTCCAAGGTGAGGCGCTGGAAGAGGTGGAACCTGTCAGAACCTGCATCAGTAAAGCTCAAGCAGCTTTCCATCAGCTGAAAAACACCTGGGGATCTAGGGAAATAAGCATTACCACCAAGATTAGGCTCATTCACACCATTGTTAAGTCAATATTACTTATGGAGCAGAGACCTGGAGAACCACCATCACCACCATGAAAAAAATCCAGGTATTCATCAATACCTGCCTGAGGAAGATTCTTATGATCCGCTGGCCAGACAAGATCTTGAATGAGGAACTGTGGCAAAGAAAAAAGCAGCAGCCCATTGAAGTAGATATCCCTCAGAGACGCTGGAGATGGATAGGTCACACCCTTCGCAAGCCTGCATCAAGCATAACAAGGCAAGCCCTAACCTGGAATCCCCAAAGAAAGAGGAAGAGGGGACAGCCCAGGAATACATGGCACCATGATTTGGAAGCAGATGCCAAGCAGATAGGCAAGACGTGGGGACAGTTGGAGAGACTCGCCCAGAACCGAGATGCCTGGAGGAAGCTGGTTGGTGGCCTACGCCCCAGAAGGGACCACAGGCAGAGATGAGATGATGATGAGATGAGCACAACAAAGTTTTCAAAACATTGAGTCAAACCAAAAATAGCAGACCAAATATGCCTACAAATAATAATTGCACACAAAATTAGTAAAGTAACTCTAATTTCGTAAAAAGAACTCATAAATTTCTCCATATAAATACACGCTACAATAAACATCTAAAGAAATCAAGGCGTAACAATTAAACAAATGTAAATATAACGAAAAAAATAGAAACTCAATTCAAAGATTCATTTTTTAAAAATCATGTGAATGTGCTGAAATCTATTAGATCTAAACTTGTACAGAATTACCTTAGTTGGACACAGCCCAGTAAAACCGTTGACTATTTCCAAAAACATTCCATAATCTTGATGGTTTTTAATGACAGCTGGCAGCAACATTCCACTCTAGTGACAAATTGGACATGAATTAATTAAGCCACACATAAAGCAGAGTAAATTCAGCAGAGAAATTTCGAAGTTAGAAAAATATAAATATTGAAAGAATATTTTTTGCACTCAAGACTCACAGATAAATACAACAAAGTTAAAAGTAAGTACTAAAAATAGTATCAGAAAAGAAAACTGATCAATATAAATAATAATAACATTCTCATTTAAATTAAATATTTCCACCCATATGAATGGATGGCTGCCTGGTCGTGCGGTTTGATTGCTGGACTGTCGTTCGGATTTATCGATGGTCGAGGGTTCAAATCCTGCCCGCTCCCATCCCCCGTCGTCCTGCGGGAGGTTTGGACTAGGAAGTAAACTATCTTCAACTCTGAAGGAACATCCGAAACATGTAAAACATTTTACAAACAATTTTACAAGAATAATAATAAACTTTATTATCCATGAGGAAATGCATCTTACAATTTGTGCATTAAACATAGCTCTACAGTGCCAAATACTAAACCTCAAGCATTCTTAAAACACTGAAATGGATGACTTGATTCCATGTTTTGAATGATTTGTTTTTGTGAACACTTTTACTTTGAAAACTGATAATTAAAGACATGTTGAGAACAAGACACCATTTCCACCAAACTAAGACACCATCTACAGTCACATAGAAACAAGTTGTTCATCTCCCCTTCCCCATGAAAGAAGATGACAAACAAACACCTTCAAGTCTTCAAATGTTTCTATCCAATTATTGGTGTCAGCTGCTGAGACAAAGGATTCTTTCATTGTCAATATCTGTAGAGAATGTTAAGGAAGACCTATGCAAAAGAAATAGTAGCATGTTCAAGTTAACAAACAAGTCTGCATTTGTAAGACACAAACATTTGGTTTCGGACAAAAATAATACATACAACACATTTAATTTATTATTAAAAACATTCAGGCAAGCTAACTTAATGATCTATTAATTTGATGTTATAAAATATAATCAACTTTCATTTATTAAAAAATTTGATACATTATGCTATATGAAGACTTAAGGAAACTTTTAAATATCTCATAACATAAATATTTCAATACAAGTGACTTAAACATACATTATTTTGTAAAGACTCGATAACGTACTAAGATAAAACTGGATGCAGTATGAACTATATAGAGATAGAAAGTGAATGCATCCAGTTAGCTAAAGCTACTCTTCACAAAAACATTTTTTCTTTCTAAAAGGATACAATTTTCTCTTTCTGTTTAAAGAATGTCAATCCCTGAAGTTTGTGACCAGGCTTAAATGCCATTTTTCTGAGTTCTTGTACTTCATGGAAATCAGACAAGTGATAGAATGGTAGGAATGCTTTTCTCTTGTTTTGGATACCAAGAGTATAACCAATACTATCTACAGATAAAATGACAGCTTCACTGATCTGAAAAGAAAATGTCTTGGTTGTTTTGTGGCAAACACTTAAAACTTATTACTTTTAAAAAATAATTATTAGTAGAAAAAAAAGTAATTTTTAAAGGATTAATTTTTTTTTATAGTATTTTTAAGTTTTGTGTAATTTTGTCAATAGCAGAGTGATTATTACAAATCTTTATACAATTGGATTATGTTGTCTGATGTTACAGCATATGCTAAGCACAGACTACAATTTTGTTTTCAGCTTGTAGCTCTTGAAACTATACATGTAGTCAAAGAAATGTAAACAGAAGCAACAAGTGTTTTTAAAATTTCTATTTTTGTCATGCTTGACAGGCACCAGGTCTCAAGAGGGCAGTTTTCATATGTAGGTCAAAGAAAATAAATATATTTGAGACTACAATAGAAAATTTGAGTAAAGAACTATATGTCTGCTTGCAAAAAAAAATCAGACTGGCCAGAATGAAAAATTTTATAAGGAGAATGTGAAAGTCAACGTGTATTTAAGAACTATAAAAGGAAAACTGATTAAGGTCAGAGTTTAATTCTGCCAGTCAATTAATTGTAACAATATTCTATTAATTTAATGATCATTCAGTTCAGAAACTAGTGTGATTATTTCAAGGAATTTCTATTTTGTATAGACTAAGTAATTACCTTTCTGATAGAAATATCCAAAGGTTCTAAACATTTTCTAGGACTAGTCACAGATTCATCCCCTAACTGAAATAGATCAATGATGTAAACTTTGAAAGGATTGTTTTCATGAACATTAAACCTTCACAGTTCTAAGCTACTTTAATATTGAAATTGAACAAAGCATAACTTTAAATAATATTAACACTGAGAAGGAAATACTAAGAGCAGCATTGTGCTAAAGATGTCTACAATATATTTCTTTGTAGAAAGTAGTAAGTAAAAAAGGACTTGCATTAAAAGAGAGTTTCAACTTCTTTTCTACAGCATTGAAGAAGACAACCCGACATCTAATGACTTGTCCAACATAAAAGAGACTGTCAGGACTCTCCACCTTCTCTTTGCTCATATCCTTTAAAGTAACATAACCCTAGGAAGGAGAAAGAACATATTTTTTAATGAATGTGCCCTACAAATATTTTCAATATTACTGAGAATGAAACTAAATCTACTTAAGATACATTCAGTTACACTGAAGAAATAACAAAAAGTGAGAAAGTAATAAGTTTTAATATAGATTGTTTTTTTAAATAAATAATTAGCAATCAAAATATCATGTTCTATTTATCAATAGTATTAACAAGAGTTAATTTTGTACTTTAAATGCAGTAGATTGATTTGCAGGTTGTTGTTCAATTTTTGTTATAATCAGACATACAATATTTGATATCATTAGCTTTGTTTAAATGATAGGGGTGCACCGGATAGTCGCTCTGGCTTCTGCAATTTTTCACTATTGACGGATAGTAAAAACTACGCTGTATTGTCAGGCGCCTCTGCTTTTCCAGATAAGTCAAATGGAGGTAACACTTAAATACCAAAAAACGCAGACAAAAAGCCAACAATATAAGGGTAGTCGAGGCTGATTAACGATGTCAAACAAGAAGTTTTAATACTTTATGAAGGGAACCGTCGAATGTTGTCAAACTAAATCTCAACATAAAACTACCAATGTTCATAAAGTGGACATGATTCAATAACGTCAGTTCTTAAATACATTAACGTTTATGTTTCAACTAAAAGAAAGTGCTTTTAAAACTATGACTATGCACCAAACATCTTTTAGTACAAAGACTAGGCGTGTTAATCTAAATAGACACAAAACTTTACATTATAAATTCGTATTTCATACATAGCAGAGATGTCTGACACATTTTAAATTTTTTTTCTTGACCTATGAGTGGGCTAGTTAACATGTAATATTCCTTAACTCTGTCACGCTGACCAGACGTCTGTCTAGATGTGCAGGTATATCTTCAGAGGTAGAGATGAACAACCCCCACCTTCTTTTGTTTGTTTAGTTCATAACATTGAGTTCATTGATAGACAAGGTGACTACATTAAGCCAGATGTCAACATGTTGACACTGTTTAGAGGTGACACCTTATGAGTGTTTTTTACTTGGAGAAGAATCTTTATTAGGGGGCTGGATTTCAAGCCACATCTCTACACTGGTAACAAGGGTAGAGATGAACAACTCCCACCTCTTATGGTCTAAACAAATAAAAGATACTCTCTAAAGTTCAAGCGAGGGAACTGAGTTAATTTACTTGGTAGCGAATCTTAATTAGAGGCTGGACTTTAAGCCACACCTCTATAGGGGTAACCGGACAATGAGTTTGCTTAATCACAATCATGTGGATGGACTACAGGCCACACCTCTTCACGAATGCCTAGTTTGCTTACTTGGATATAAATCTCAATTAGTAAACTGGACTAAAGATCACACATACTTTTTACACACTTGACACCCATTGGTTTACTATCGTGCCCTTTTGTAACAGTTACAGAACTGCGATAAAATCAGTAACAATTAAGGAAGATGTTTCTTACATACGTTATTTGGATTTAATTTTAGCCTTTAGAAAGAAAGCTAATTTCATTGTTTAATTCTATTGACTTAATATATAAAGGAAAACTTACAGTAAAGTTAAAAATCGCAGAAAATAAATTGATCTAAAGCATCACAATTAGATCTAGCAAACAAAGAAAAAATATGCTGGAATGTTAAGAAACACTTGACCTCTGTAACTAGAGTATGGATATAATTTATCTACATGCCTGAGTGACCAGGCCAATGTGTTATCTTTTTTGCCTGACCACTCAACACTATTGCATATGCCCAAGGAAAAAAAACGTGTGATGGTCAACACCATCAACTATACACACTACACTAGGACTACATGTGTAGGCCCACTACGTCTATCTGACCAGGTTGTTAAAATCAGTCGAACACACAGTCTATTTATGTTTTTTTGGTACTTGGTTTTCCTAATGCTCTTAGTTCTATACAATTGTAAATCTAAACATAGATATCAATAATAGGCCTACAGACTAAAATTAAATCTATGCTTCGGCACCTTCTAAGGTTCAAACTATAAATAGGTATAATTGATGTTCCCGCTGTTAATAAAATATCGTCTGTTGCAAATATATTAATCTAAAACAATAAATATTGACCTACAACACTTCCGTTTCCAACTATTAACAAACAGCTACTATCAGTATTAAGCCAGAACCGATCCTTGGACTTAAATTACAAGCCTGATGACCAGTTGTTGGTCTGAAATTCATGAATACATACATCCAGCCAACTATTAACAAACAGCTACTATCAGTATTAAGCCCTTGAAGCCAGAACCAGAACCGGTCCTTGGACTTAAATTACAAGCCTGATGATCAGTTGTTGGTCTGAAATTCATGAATACATACATCCACCCACTATAACAGCCAGATAGCACTTTACTTTTGAGAGATTTACATTACTAACTAGTAAAATATCTACTTACATATTTTACATTGACCCTTCCCACACACCCTTTACAGTTGGTGGCCTCGTACATAAAAGCACACACATGCTACACAGATTAGTTAATTAGGCCTATCTGTTTATAAATACTGTTAAGCATTAATTAATTAATCAGTAACAGAGTTTAAAACAATAAGGTATAAAAAAGGAAAAAAAAATTAACACAAATATAGGTATGTTATTTAACAGTTTTGCAAAATGTTCAACAACATAAGCTATTTTCAAGACATGTAGGTATTCGGCTCCAGACGAATATTATATTTTACTATTTGGCAATATTCGGCTCTGGCCGAATATTAAAACGTACTATCCAGTGCCCCCCTAGTAAATGACTTTTTTTGCTTTGGAGACGTGGTGGCTGAGCGGTAAAGCACTTGGCTTCCAAACCAGGGGTCCCGGGTTCAAATCCTGGTGAAGACTGGGATTTTTAATTCTGGGATCTTTGGGCGCCTCTGAGTTCATCCCAACTCTAATGAGTACCTGACGTTAGTTGGGGAAAAGTAAAGGTGGTTGGTTGTTGTGCTGGCCAAAAGACACCCTCAAAAACCATAGGCCACCGAAACAGATGACCTTTACATCATCTGCCCTATTTTTAATAGGGTTTTTGAGTTTTTTTTCTGCTTTTCAAACAATTTTTTTAACCCAGTCAGAACCAGAATCAGTTAAGTGACTTGCTAAAAGATGGTACTGGCTGGCAACAAGCTGGGACTAACTGCGTTATGGGAATAGCTGCTTGATAGGGCTGGCAACATGGTGCAATTAGCTGTTTTTCTGTTTTCCACTGTCTTAAGTGCTCTCCAAATAGTACTTACAATGTACTTTATAGAAACATTGACTGTACCTAGAGCCCTCTCTGAGGAATCATCACAAACTATATATAGACTCTTTATGATATTACACTCACACCTTTAAGTATAAAAAAAAAAAAAAAAAAAAAGAGTATCAAAACCCCTGCTACTGCTATCCTGTTAGCCTACATTAACACTGCATTAATACTAAGACAGAAATCTGGCTTACTTTAACATTATTAAAGAATGTCACAATTACAACTCTTTCTTTAATAGCACTGATATAACCTTCCAATTCCATCTGAGGTCTCAACTGGCTATACTCTGTAACTGGGTTCTTCAACTTCACTAAGGACCGTTTGTGAGTTAAAAATACTTTATTCTTTTCAACATCAACACCAAGGACCTGTACACAAATCAAATTACATTTATTTATTGAGCGCCATTCATTAGATTTATCCAATAATTTTGTTTTAACTAATCTTCAATTTGTGAAAAGATTTTTAAAAATAATAAACCCTGAAAATTTAAAGACTCAATTTAAATTAAGTACAATGCTACATTTTAGCCATCCAGATCCATTCTATACAACAGCAATTTTTTTTGGTCAGAATTCAGACTTGGTGGAACAAAAAAATCATGAATGTAGAACGGCGGAACATGACATGTGAGCTTTTTTGATGATTTTGCGGGACAGTTCCACATAATGCAGGACGGCAGGCATATCTGTATCCATTCTATACAATGAAAGACTTTCCCTCTCAATTAGAAAAAAAAAAATTAAATGCCAACCAGTCAATATACCTGTTCTTTCAAGTTATAGAAAAAGTTTTGTAAATGTTTCCTATCTGCCCTCAGTTTTATCATAATTTTACAATATTCGGTAATCAATATTTAATTCTAAAAAGCAGAAATGTCTTTTAAAATGTCCATAACTGGCTTTTGTAATATACTTTTTTTTACATTTTATTATTATCATATTGGATACACTATTGCAGAATCCCCTACCACCCAGCTGATTAGTAGTTTTAATCAAAATTGGTTTGAGTGCTGGGACTAATCCTAAAAGTCAGTCTTAAAGCAAATGAGTCACAATGCTTTAATAGTCCAGGGACCATTGAGGGTAAAATTGTAACAATTGCATTACTTGATATAAAATGGCATTATCTTTTTGATTCATTTTTTTAAAATAAATTTTTACCAAACAAAATATCCTAAAAATACTTCCACAAAACATGGAATTTAAAATCACAGATTTAGCATAATTACAAAAAAAAAAGCTATTGTGTAAACAAAACAATATTTCTCTCCTTCCCAATGTTTTGACTTACTCTACATTTTAATTTCATTCCTGGGGTAAATTTCTTTTCAGGTTTTTTAATGGGCACATCAGCCAAATGTAGACAAGTGATGAAAGAGAAGATAGACTTGGCCAGTTTGACAAGGATTCCATTAGCAGTCACATCTTTCACAATGACCTGTGGGACACATGCATAGGTGTCAGTGTATGCAAATGTAAAACAAAATAAACAGAAAGTTTAAAAGCTGAAATATAAACTCACTTCTAATAGTTCGCCAACAGAAATTTCATTTATTCTGACAAATTTCATCTGTAGAATACGTCTGAATAAAAAAAAATCAGTAATTTCAAATGTTAAAACTTTGTAAGACATGTTTTACTAAATTTGTCAATAAAATGACATTTTTTAGCGGCCCCCCGTAAGGGAAAAGCCGCTATTAGGTTTGTGCGTCTGTCACACTCAGATCTCAAAAACTAAAAGAAAAATGAAACACATTATTTCACTATGCGATGGGGCTTGAAAAGTTTAGGTGCAACGGCTACTTTTGGTTTTCTAAAAGCAAACCGTTTTAAAAATAATTATGCAAGCAATTTTTTCATAAAAATAAACCAATTCTAAAACAATAACATAAGTGTAAGGGAGGTAATGTTACAATATGTTAACAAAAAAAAGACAATTTTTTGTGTATTTTCGATATCACTAAGTCAAATATAGTTATAAAATGTACAAGAAATGTTCACAAGAAATATAAATATTAGTTAAAGGTGTTTTTTCTGGTCAATTGTCTGCTAAAATTAAAAGAAATCATTTATGTTTATTTATTAAAGCTAAGAATGCACTTTGTATGTAGATATTACGCACATTTTTTTAAATGGACTTTTTATGCAGCGACTTTCGTGCAGTAGTGTGACAAGACATAGTACTAATCAGTTCCCTCAAAATTTTTAAAATAATCAGATTTTATTTAGTTTTTGTTTAGTGCCTTTTGTCTGTTGGTCGGTCTGTCCGTCAATTTTAGATTAAAAAAAAACAACAACACTAGAGGCTATTGAAAATCTGATTTAACCTTTAATGTTCCTTCAGAAATATTGCAATAGTTTTAAGTGTCTATAATAGATTGTTACCGGATGTTGTGTGAAAAACAAATCAATGCCAACGAATGTTTGTTTGCTCTTCTAACTTATATTAAATTGAATTTCCGTGCTTAAACAAAAAAAAATCACATGATCTTAAATATTTGTTCCGATTTTTTAATGTAAATAGCATATAAATGCAAAATGAAAAATCTCTATACTGACTTATATTTCATTAACTATATAGTTGTTCAGGATATTGTTATGTAAAAAATAAATAATGTCAAATGATTGTTTGAAATCGCTAAATTGACTAATATTACACTTATATTCTTTGACAATACATCACTATATTTTTTTTATCGCTATCAATTGTTCAGTATTTTTAACTTAAAACAAAAATATGACAAATGACTTTATTTTTTCAAAAATATCGACAATAGATTGTTCAGGATTTTAAAATAAGAAAGTAATTTACTAGAAACGATTATTGAAAATCACTTTTTAGACTTATTTTACAGTTAATTTTCTTGCCGAAACATAACAAAAGTTGTTTAATCGGTAAAGAATGTTCCGGATTTTGTTTTGAAAAAGAAATCGACCTACATTACTTTAATTTTCTTACATTTCGTCGCCAAAAATGTTTTATATGAAAAATCTGCTAACGCCAAATAACTGTTTGAAATCCCTCTTCTAATAAATAAAACACATAATTTTCTAATTTACGAAAATTGGTTGTTCCTGACTTTTTATGAAAAATATTTTAACTCTATTTATGTAAAATGGCACTTACACTACATTTAATTTGCTAGCTAAAATGTTAGAAAATCTAATTATCGTTAATATTATGTTCCGATTTTTAAGGAAAACAGCTTACTATCACCAAAGTATGATTTGAAAATCTTTCCACAAGGCTATGGTACATCTAATTTTCATACGAGACCATCCCAAAAATTTAATTAACAGTATTTGATTAACCTGGAATTCTTCTTTTCTCTCACTATAAATAGATAAACACCGGAACAATCTATTAAAGAAACTTAAAGCTATTGCGATGTTTCGGAAATGAAATGAAATTTTAATCAGATTCTCAATAGCTTTTAGTCTTTTTTTTTTATTAACATGACGGACAGACAGACTAACAGACAAAACATACCAAAAAAAAATTTGTCTTTAATCCTTATATATATATACACACATATATATATACATACATACATATTTAGTCTATCTAGCCCATTGTGACGTAATGGATTTTTTTCCTTTGACGTAATATGTAGTTAATTCTTTAAATGTAATACTAAAAGAACTCAGTTGGTGCACCAATGTCTATGAACTCTCGATAAGCTGCTCATATAGATGACATTTTTTAGTCTAACTAGGTTGTGTGACGTGAATTTTTTTCTTTTGATGTCATATGGAGTTAATTCTTATTCTTTAAATGAAATGCTAAAAGAACTCACTCAGTGCACCAATGTCTATGAACCCTCGACAAGCTGCTAGAATAGATGACATATTTTAGTCTAACTAGGCCATGTGACGTAGTGGATTTTTTTCCTTTGACGTCATATGGAAAAAATTCTTCAAATGAAATGCTAAAACAACTCGGTATAGTAATGTTTATTAAACCTTGTAATCTGACTCGTATTTTAAAAAGACATAATAGCTAGATTTAGATCTAATCATTTTGTAGCCTACACTAAAGCTAGATTTTTTTAAAAACTAGATTTAGATTTATATTCTAATTAAAATCATTGTAGATTCTAGATCTAGAATTTCTTGGTCTAGTTTAGAATGTTTGTTGTTTTATATGTTTCGGGATGTTCCTTCAGAGCTGAAGTCCAAACCTCCTGCAGGACGACGGGGGATGGGAGTGGGCAGGGTTTGAACCTGGGACCATCAATAAATCCAAATGACAGTCCAGGGCGCAAACAGCACTATCAAGCAGCCATGATTTAGACTAGATCAAGATCTATAATTTTAATTTCTAGACTTAAAGTGTAGATTTTTAATTCCAAATGTCTAGATCAATATTGCAATGTTATAAAATGCTAAAACTAATCTACTATTTTTTTTTACAATTTAATATTGCATTCAGTCTATTAATACATTATTTAGGCTTTTTTTTTTTTACATAAATCTTATCTAAATTACATCTACATTATTCCAAATTTATATTTTAGATCTAGATCTAGTAGATATAGATCTTAAGAGTGCTAAACCAGAAGTTTAATTAAGGTAGATCTACATCCTCATTCCAGTTTAATTTAAATGAAAATTCCAATAGCTCTGTTTCTTTTTCAATTACAAATCAATACCAAAAGATTATCTAAAATCGCTCGTCTGACATATTGTACATATCCGGTAGTTGTCATGCCGTAATGTGTAACATATCACTTTCTCATAATAGGTTATTAGTTTGTTATTAAGTTAACAGCAATGCCTGGTCATGCGGTTAGCACGCAGGACTGATTATCTCGATGGTCCCGGTTTCATGTCCTGCTCGATGCCATCCCCCGCCGTCCAGAGGGAGATTTGGATAAGGAAGTAAATTATATTTAACTTTGAAGGAACATCCAAAACATGTAAAACAATTTACAGAAAAAAAAAAACATTTTTTACAAGGCAAATGAATCTTTGAAACATTATTACTTTTGGCAATCAAAACAAAATCACATCTTGAATATTCCTTGCAAATAGGCGGAACCAACAGGGATCCGATTCTGACGGAGGCCGCCTCTGAGTTTGTGTGACAACACAAACTCTCTTTGTAATCTTATAATTAAATTTGAAAACTATGAAAGTTACTGTTCTAACTGATGGGATGGAAGGTGAAAGTGATAATGACATGATTGTATCAAAAGTAAATAAACATCTTGATGAGGAGTTTAACCATGTAATCATGTGAGCTTAGTAGCAACTAGAATATTAAAAGAGAACTCATAAGAAATTTTTTTTTTTCGCAATAACTCATACAAAGCTATTAAAAAATTTTTTTTCCTTGATCACAAATAATTTTTTTAAATTTTATTTGTCTGAGTTAATTAAACCAAATACTTAACACAATTAAAACTACTGTCTAAATAAAGGCCAGATAAAAAAATTTACTTTTTCAGAGTGATAAGAGCCAGTCCATCCATGAAATTAAATCCAAGAATTCGACACTTGTGAGTTGAGTTAGGAGTATATTTCTGAAGATCAGGAAACTCTTTATTGACATCACTCAACTGGCTCATCTAGAAGTAAAAGGAAGCATACTGTGTCATAACAGGAACTGTTCATAAATGTACATTCAGATTACATCAATTCAATCCAATCTCAAATGTGTCAGTTCAAAATTAATTATGTGTCAATTCAAAATTCATTAAATGTGTCAGTTTGAAATTCATCAAATGTGTCAATTCAAAAAAAATGTGTTAGCTCAAAATTCATTAAATGTGTCAATCCAAAATTTGCATAATTTACATAATAGTTACATACATACATCACATTAAAAGCTAAATACAAGACCAAAACAAATAACATTATCCAAAGTAGTTTAGTGAATTTATAAAACTAAATCATGTTAAGGAGCTATTTGTATCACGCTAGATTTCTTTCTTCAGCTAATACTTACAGCAGCAAAGCCTGTTATTTTGTTGGGCAAATGAAACATAACACCTTTTTTATTCTGAGTCCAAGCAACCTTAGCTTCACAGATAGTACCGATTTGCAAATCTCCAAAAAACTTAATAGGTCTACCATCAAACTGAACATGTTTAGGGAGTGCTGTCAAATGTAGTGTTTTAGTGTTTACATCAATGTACAAAAGCTTCAGGCTGACCTGGAAAAGATTTGGTTTAAGGGAAACACATCAAATTGAAACTTTGTGACACAGTGAATCTTTGGGGCTACATATCACATTGATTTAGGACAAAGAATTAGCTTGATTGTAAAAGACATCTTTATTGACAAAAATATTTTGTGCTTTTTAAAATAAAGATTTATTTATCAATAGATTCAAATTAAAAAAAAAAAAAGGACAAAATTCATTTTATCATGGAGAAAACTAAGTATTTTTCTATTGAATAGTAAATGATTTTGATATTTTGTCATTTAACTTAGCATTTCAATTTACTATTTAGATGCTAAATACAAAAAGTTATTTAGGCTGCTTTGATAAAGGAAGTAAACTTTTAAACAAATGATTTAGATTACAACCAAATGATTTCTTTCTATGTTCATTTAATCCAATGTATTGTTTAATTTTACCTGCTGGCCTACAGAGAAAAGGTTTGGATGTTTCCACAGATGAGTGATATGAACATGGCCTGGAAATGTTAACACGTTCACAACCAACCCTCCATCAAAAACCTAAAGAAATATACAGACATAAAATTAATTGTATAATAAACTCAGTTCACTTCATTGTTTCTTATAATACCAAATACATTCTTAAATAACCATTGTGTTAAATATGTCTAAAATGTTACAAATGTTCTTCACAAATATTTTAACAGTATAATCAAATAAGGATTTTTTTATATGGGCACATAATTAAGATCACTAAATATAGATCATTTGCTGCAGATATTAGCATTAAAAACATACACTTTGGATTATTCCTTTGAAATTCATTCCAGGCAAAAAACAGTTCAAATTACTGGTATCTGTCAGCTAAAAAAAAAGTCAAATAGAAAAATATAATATGGAAACATCAGTTATTTCCTAATTATTGAAAAGTTTGCTTTAATGTAAACAGAATTTGAGCTACAAGCATGTTCTACTATCAGTAATGCCCATATTCTAGGCTCTTAACATTATTAACCTCTCATTAAAAAAAAATAATTTTCTGTTTAACACTTTGTCAGTTTTAAATAAATTAAAAGGTCACAATGTCTGCACTATAGCAACACATCTTGACAATGGTATAGATCAAATTTATGAATTGAACACTATGCAGCTCATGACTAATTGAATATCTGGTTATACTTACTGCTGAAGACTGTACTGCTAACGGATCTATAGTAACAGTAAGGACACGATTTTCTCCTTCTAAAAATTTGACTTTATCTTTCAATTGAGTTACACACCACAATGGCTGACCAACACTCAAAGGAGATCCTATAACAATCATGTTAAAAACAATAATTTTAAAAAAAATGTAATAATAATAATATTAATAATTTTATTTATAAAGCGCTGTTAACAAACAAAATGTAGGCTCAAGTCGCTGTAATAACATTACAAACACAAACACAAGAGCTAAAATGACAAACTAATCTAAAAAAGTTTTAAACAAGTAGGTCTTAATGTTCTTCTTGAAAGTGGAGTAGCATGTTGTCTGTCTGAGATCAATGGGGAGTGAGTTTCAAACCTATGTTCCCTGCACTGAAAAAACCCGCAGACCGTAGCACCACTAGAAGCGTTGAGTCTTTTGAGCGCAGGGCTCTCTGAGGGACATATGGAATGATCAGTTCACTAAGGAATAGGAGCATTTCATTGTTATATATACACTGATGACAAAGTGTGGACACCTTGTAGTCGATTCTTGCTTACACTGGAAGCCAATGGAGCGTGCACAAGAGCGTAGTAGCAGAATCTCGTCTTGTTTTTCTAAGGACTATTCGAGCGGCATTGTTCTGTATACGTTGCAGCATGGCTATTTTGTCATTGGGTATACCTACTAGCTTGGCGTTTCAGTAGTCAAGGTGGAAAATAAGATGAATGCCACAGCCAGCTTTTTTGTTGACTCCGTTGTCAGATATGGTTGTATCTGGCCCAATCTGCGCAGCTGCAGATAAAGACCATTGCAGAGCTGACTTATGTGTGGGTCGAAAGATAGTGTTGAGTCGAAGAAAACTCAAGATTCCGCACTACATGGACATAAGGAACCTGGCAGTTCGTGATAAAAAGAGAATTAGTGCTCTCAACTTTTGACATGTTGTTCCAAGTGCCAATCTTAATTATTTCTGTCTTGTCTTTGTTAATCCTGAGTTTATTGTCAACCATCCAATCGCTCACCCTTGCAACGGTACCACCAATTTTCTCTGCCAGATGCGACACCTCTGAGGGTACTGAGGAATTGTATAACTGTGAGTCATCGGCAAAGAAGTGGTATAAGATGCTGGTTGGCCGTATGACACCACTGAGTGGGTATGTATACATAGCAAACAGTACCGGGCCTAGAAATGATCCTTGGAGTATTCTGTACTCCAATAGTAAGTTTGTTGATTCTTTCCCGTTGACGACACTTTTGGTGCATTCAGTCAGGTAGGATCCAAGCCACTTTGGGACAATTCCTGTTAAACCAAAAGTGACAGAGAATCTGGCCATCATATTTTCATGGTCTAGCATATCAAATGCTGCATACAAGTCCAGCATGGAAAGTATTGATATGTGGCCTATGTCGGAATTGTGAAGTAAGTCGTTTAGTACCCTGATCACTGCTGTTTCTGTGCTACGGCACTTCCTATATGCAGATTGAAATTCTTCCAAGAGACGGTACTGTTCAAGATGAGAAAGAATTTGCACTAACAGGATGTGCTCCAGAAGCTTTGACAGGAAGGGAAGATTTGATACCGGGCGATAGTTTTTTTTTTAGACATTCCGGGTCAAGGCTGCATTTCTTTAATAAGGGCCTGACAAGTGCATGCTTAAATTGCTGTGGTACAATGCCTGAAGTCAGTAAAGTGTTCACAAGAAGCAATGAAGTTGGAATAGGATCAAGGTTACATGATTTATTTGGCATTTTTAAAATAATACTCTTGACATAATCTTCCGAGACACGCTGAAACTCGCCAAAAGGAGAATTTTTAAAGATTGGAGAGTGGTCAAGCTGTGAAGAGAGGGAATGCATGTCATTTCTGATCTTCTCAATCTTGCCAATGAAGAATCTATTGAAGGAATCAGGGAATTCCGATACTGGATAGATGACGGCAAACGTTCATTATTTGAACCCACCCGTAACATTTCAGTGGTGATCCTAAATAGCTGCTTTGAAGAATCAGAAGTTTTGATTTGTTGTCCAATATGACTAGCTTTTGCGTCTCTAATCATGTGGTTCAACTTGTTTTTTTTATTGATGTAGATTTGTCGAAATATCGTCAGACCTGTCTTTTGAAATGTACGTTCGGCACGTCGGCGAATTAGTTTGACAGTCTTTATGTCTTCCATCATCCAGGGTGCCGATGACCTAACTGAGACTGTACGAGTGACAAGAGGTGCATGGCTATCCAGAAACTTTTTCAAGCAAGAATTGTAATTGCTGAGAATGTCTGTGTTGCTCAGCAAAGAGGTCATGTCCATTTTGAAGGAGGCAATGTCTATGGCTTTAAGTTTACGAGAAGTCACATTTTTCTTTGGCCTTTTTTTGATAGATGCATTTCAAAGTGTACAAGAAAATGATCTGACAAGCCACTGTCTAATACATTGAGTTTGTATGCAAGAAAAGTTCTCTTAGAGACTAAAACATTCATAGGGAAAGTTCATCTGTTCTGAAGTTAACAAAATCAAACAAAATACAAAAAAATACTTTAATAAAAAAACAAAAAACTATAAATTCAGTGTATCAACTTGTTTGGATCAGTCATTAATTAAATTTGTAATAAGCCTCAGACAACAATCTATACAGGGGACTAATTTAGCACCACTTCAGCCAAGTACAATTTCTTTCCCTTGTTGAGATTCCAAAGAAAGTAATTTATTATCAATAGTTAATTAACTAATTGGATAATTTTTTTAAAATCGATTCTTGTGTTGTCAGGTAAAAGAAATAATTGTGCAAAATTTCAGCTTGTTCCAACATTGGGTGTCGGAGAAATAATGTGTACAAACTTTTGGCCAGACAGACAGAGATAGTTGATATAAGCTTTTAAAAAAAAATATCACTTATCAGCAGAGCAACCAGTTGCTTTTACTCCATCCAACAAAGTATTCTTAAAACTAACAAACTAAAACCCAATTTAAATTTCAAACAATTGAATTATCATGCAGCCACAACATTCAATATATATATTTATATATTGTCACATAGCGGTCTAGCTGCATCTAAATTTAACTTTTCCCAGAAGTAACCCTAGTAATTAGCTCCAACTTTTCTTCTAGATTTTTTGAAGATGGAAGAACTCTGACATCATCTGATCATGTGATTTAAAGGAGAGAGGGAAAGAGAGAGAAAGAGAGAGCGAGAAAGAATTAAATGCAATTAATTTAATTAATAAAATGTAATTAATTTCATCAACCAAAATCCAACTATTTTCCAAGCAATGTTACTTTCATGTGTATACTATTCTTACTTGCATGATTTAAATAGTACTTACCACAATTACAAGTCTTTATAAAAGCTTCAGCATTATTGCTTGGAAGAAATACCTTTAATCCTTTGATTCCCAAATCTACACTGTAGCCATGATCTTCAACACTAGAGACACTACCAAACAGCAACTAAAACACAGATGTTGAAAAACAAGAGATGTATAATTGTCCAAACTTTAATCCTCTATCAAGGAACTAGATTGAGGACTCACCATTCCATCTGCCAGTGACTTCACAGATATAGTTGAATTAAGTTTACATGGATTGTTAGATAATATAATCTTTTTGGCTTTCTGATCTTGTTTTTCATCAATCCTCTCAATGTGCACAGGAATCAACATGCCTGGTTTAAAAAGTTCATCAAGTGATTTGATGTCCTAAAAAATTTCAAATGTAAATGGAATAAAAGTACTGGTAAAAATAGACAAAATAATATGTAACTGCAGATGAAAAAACAAAAAAAAAACAAAAAGAAATTTAAAGTAAAATATAAATAAGAAATAAAAGAAAAAAAAAACAACAAACAAACAAGGTTACAAAGACAGTTTGTGTGGAAACACAAACTAAAAATCGGCCCCCAAAGTGGTCCACTGAGGCAGGTAAAAATGCAGGTTTCAATATTTTCATGAAGAATATCAGAATGAATTTCTATCAAAGGCAAATGACAGAGAATGGAGAAAGAAGGTTGACAGATCTTGTGTGGTGCCCCAACGGTCCAGCAGACCAAGGGATAGGTGAAAGTGAAGAAAAAGTTTGACGTGAACCTGGCCTAACTAATGTCCTATAATGATTATTTAATTTATCTTATTGTTCTGTACAGGGTCAATCTCATATTCAAAGCCTCAAGAAAAAAAAAAAACATTTATGTAAAAAATATTTTTTTTTAAATCTCCCCTTTCCTTTAGTTGAGTTCCATGACCATGATATTACACAGCAGTTCACGCGATAATATGAAAAACTACTTATTAATTGTTTTAAATTATGTTCTACTTATATGCATACTAAATAGATTTCTTCTCTTTAAAAATAACAGTAAACATTTTTTTTTGTAAATTAGTAGTTAGTATGACAGAACTTACTTAACTTAGCAATACTATTGTAATAAAAAATTTTTGACAAAAAATCTAAAACCTTTTGCATAAATGTGTTAAAAACATGGTAAATAGTCATCTCCCTTACTAAATAGCCTCCTGTGTTTGTTACTATTAACAGTGAATAGTTGTAAATATGGTGTATTTTTATGAAAAAAACTGCTTGCATAGATGATTTTAAAAATTAAAATTATCGCTTTCAGAAAAGAAAAAAGGAGCCGTTGCATCAGAACTTTGAATAGTTTAGAATATCATGATGTCTGATTTTCAATATCTTTTCTAGTTTACAAGATCTAAATGGACGGACGGACAGACTAAACAAAACTAACAGCGTCTATAGCCCTTTTGGGGCGCTAATAAGACTAGTTTTATCATTAAAAAAAAAGAGCATAATGCTCCAATGAATGCATAACAAGCTGTTCTTTGTGTTTTGTGTTTTCAATTTTCAAGACTAAATCAAGAAATGATTTTATTCTACCACTCTAAAAAAGCCATTGAAAATATTACATTAAAAATGATGGTTTACTACCTCTGATTCATGGTTCTCTTCACTGTCTACAAGTGTTTTTAGATGTTGTGTGTAACATTCAGACAGTTCTGTAATGGGCAAAGTGCCCACAACATTGCCAGGTAATGACACAGATATTGAATGATCAAAGACATGCCTGACACATCCCAAAACACGAAGGCCTGTACAAATATCCTATAGATGATAAAGAAAAATATTAAGCCACAATATTTTGACATTTATTGACAACTTAGAATATATCCATACATCAGGGTTAGTAGCACTTTTTCATAAAAAATTTTTTTGGAGATTTTAGGAGGTTTTTTAAAGGAGGAAATGTATGACAGGTGCATGCACACACATACATGTGTGTGTGCGCGCGCACATGTATATACAATGAAAAACACAACACAAAACTAGACATTTTTATGTCATCCCAAAACCTAAAACATCCATTTTTTTTAAAGATTAAAAAAAAAACATTACAAAAGGTTGCTATTCCTGTTTTTTGTTTTTTTATAAAAAAAAACATTTTTAGAGATGTCTACATAATGTATATTCTCAGTGGTGGAAATGTACATCTTTTTATCTTATATACAAACTCTAGCCATGGTGTGTATTGGAGAAATATTTTAGACTCTTAGAAACTGGGCTTAAATCCTCCTGATAAACAGAGCCTGTAATAAATAGGCCTATTTGTATAACTAGAACTTTATTTGTAGACAGTGCTAAATAGATATACTTAATTTTAACAACAATTTATAGATCCAGAAAAGTTATCACTGACTTACTTTTAGGAAGAAAATATTTGAAAAGCAGCATTACTTGGTAGTCTTAGACGCTTAATCTCTCCCCCTCCCCAAAGACATTTTTAGGCTACAGACTAAACAAATTAAAAAGTAGATAAAAGTATTGCTTCTTCTACTTCTAAATCTAGTCCTATCTAGATACAGCATCAACTTGGAATGTAGGTCTAGACCTATAACTTTTTGGAGGTGCAAACTTTTGAAGTCCTAAGGATGTGGAGTGGACTGCAGGACTTTGTGTAAAAAATAATTGGGGTTGGGGACGGGGTAATGCAAAAAATAATTTGAGAATGACGCTATCACTTGCGTACTGAATTTTATTTTTTCCAAAAGAGGGGGAAGGCTAAAACTATTAGCATTTTCCCCAAGTCACTAAAATTCATGTACTATTCAAGGATAGAGCGTAAATCTAGACACTAAATATTTCTAGATCTAAGTCTAAGACACCAAAATTCACTGGCTTTTAAACGGCTGTGTGTGGAAAATTATCTTCACTAGATTTTAAATTTAGCTAAATTTAAAATCTAGTGTAGTCTAGACATTAGATATATCTAAATCTAGCCATTCTAGATAGAATGTAGATATAGATCTAGAGAATCTAGCTTAGACAGTAGCTAGATCTAAATCTACTGTATAATAAGTAAATCTAGATCCATCACGATTCTTAGATCTAGAGGTCTATATAGACGTCTAACTAAAATACGATGTTTTGAATCAATAGCGCTTCAATATTGTTTATTAAAATGAATACGGGAATCAGGAATTCTTTTTTTTTTTTTGCATTCGACTTTTTTTTTAAGCTCCAAAATAATTAATTTCTAATGGTGACTGAATGGTACCAACCCGCCACTCCCATCACATGTAGACTAAATCTAATTGCTATTAAGAACCAATCAAAGTATAGATCTGGGCGCAATGTGTCCACCACACCTTTATCGTCTTTTTCCCCATAGGACGGCTCAGTGACCTCTGTGACAGCTCGTAAGCTAGTTTAGAGAGGGAAAAAAAAAAGATACAAATGCGTAACGCGACAGGTTAAATTCAATTTGCGTTCATTTTTGGGAGACTTTGCGTAACGAATATGCATTTCGCGCATATATATATAGAGTGTGTTTTTTTTTGGTGCCGGCACTCCATCTAACTTTTAACTACTAATAAATTAATAATAAATGTTAAAATACAAGAAAATTAATAATTTTTATCTCACATTGAAAAAGGTGCCAGTATACCGTAGCAGTTCATACCGTCACAAAAAAAAAGCACTGTATATATATATATCTATACTATAAAGTAGAATGTAAGCGTATGTATGTATGTGACAAATAGAAATCAAACCGTTTGACCAATCTTGATAAAACTTGCATATATATATATATATATATATTTATAAATAAATATATATATATATACAAAAATGTAAAATCAATTACTTACATCCTGTAAAGGTGTTTTGAACACTTTTTGGTTTCCACTTATTCTGCGCTTTTTTGTCGGTTGACTTGAAATATGTAGACTCTTTCTCTTTTGTGGCTTTTTAATTTCACCAACTGATTCCTTGGGAGATTTCTGACAAAAAAAAAAAAAACAGCAACAGAAAACTAAGGAAATGGCAAAATGAAGACTTTGACTTCTATACTAAATTTGTGAGAAAAGTATTACATTAATTTCTGTACTATGTGCAAAAAGTATTATAGAAGTACCTCAAACTTTGGCTCTTTAGACTTAGATTCAATTAATCCTTGAACATTTTTCTTGATTGGCGTCTTGCCACGGGGAAAATCTTCTTCAGCTTTCCACATTTTCTAAATAACAAAAGTAATCTTTAGAATTAAAACTATACAAGGAAAAAATTATCAAAGGTTAATTATTTTGGCTATATTGGAATGTTGTAAAAAAAAAAAAAATTGCACCGGAGAGTAAAATAATAATAAAATAAAACACACCACTATACAGAATGCAGCCTCCTTTGAAATGAAAAAATGTAAAATTTTTATCAGATATTATTATATTATAGAATCACAAGATTAGCTAATTAGAACAACCAGACTTCCACTACTTGGGTTAGCATTCTCAGTGGTACCACTGTCTGTTTTTTTTTTTAAATACATTTTTAGACCTTAAAAAAACAATCACCATTACTATTTGGTGTGGTTAGAAATCTTTTAAAGTTCTTTTTTGACAATCTAGATTTTATTAGAATCACTTTAAATTTTCATCAAATTGCCTAATGTATTGTTATTGGAGGAGCAGTGGCTGAATAGTTAAGAGCTAGGCTTCTGAACTGGGGGTCCCAGTCCAAACCTGGTGACGACTGGGAATTTTAATTTATATTCTAGATGAGGAATAGATCGGGTCAACCATAATATTATATAATTCCCAATCAGGTTGAAGACTTCATATAAACTGTCACATAGGATTTTTTATGATATGCTGTATGACTTCGCTACACGGAAGGCTCGTAAAGTAATTCTGTACGTAGTAAAGAATGAATAAAATGCAAAGCCGAATTTATTTTCTAATACAAACTCTTAATTTTTACTTATTATCCGTATCGCTACCCAAGCTTAGCCCTGCGAAATCCATTTCTCTTAGGGCCCCACAATGGTTAAGTCCGTCTTGCTATTTAGTGACGGGTAAATACTGAGTAGATTACCTTTTCTCTCCCCCCCCCCATCTTTTTTTTTGTCACTAAAGCTACTTGGGGAACTATAGTCCAACTTGCAGAAATAAATGAGTGATCTTTCCATGACTTCTTGCTCACAATGGTTAAGTCCGGCCCTGCTAGTGACGGGTGAATACTGCTTGTTCTCCCAACCCCCCTCCCCCCCTCCACTAAAGTTACGTCTAGTCCAACTTATAGGAATAAAAGAGTAATTTTTTTTCACTTCTTAGTGTCCAAACTGTTGAGCCATGAAGAGAATTATAGAGAGAGAAATGTCAGAGCGGTGTGGACACAATGGCGGGGCAGCAATGGCAGAAAATAACAAAATATTTAAACATTGAGATCAAAATCGTCTGAAACAATTTTTTTTCAAATGCGCTTTTAAAGTCGTGCGCATATTTTAGTACACAAATGCTATTTGAATATATATGAAGAATATTAAGCCTTACATGGCCTGAAGTGGTTTATGTCGTTTAAGAAATTTCTTTATCATGAACTCTAAATCCCATAGCTAACAATGCTAACCATATTTTCAATTTTTCGATATGACATGCATAAGATAGCGCAATAAAACTTGGTAGAATTATAGTCAAGCATGATATCTAGCGTGAAAATGTTATTTTCTTAGACCCTGTATTGGTCAAAACAAAAAAGGGGTATTTTCCATAATAAATGTTCAAACTTTAACTTTAAACAAAATCTGAAACTCTAAAGCAGTTGATAACACTTCTTTTAAACCTCCCACATTTCATTAAAAAGGATAATAAATTTCCAAGTGCAGCCTGTGTGAAAACAATCATCAAAACACAATCTCAAAAGTTTTGGTTATTTTTTTACTTTTCGCCTAGCTATAACTAAAATCTAAATCTAGATAGATCTAGATCTAAAATCTAAATCTAGATAGATCTAGATCTAAAATCTAAATCTAGATAGATCTAGTAAATAGAATCTAGTAGTACAAAATTCAATAACAATGGGATTGTTCCCGATTTCTGACCTACTTTAAGCAAAGTCATGTGGTGGTTGAACAACAAAGAGGAGAATGGCCATGTCTTCCTATATTTCCATTGCTTTTTCTTATCTATTTTAAAAAGATTTTACATTCACAAACATTTTAAAATATACTGAGTACATCGACGAAGTTCATGAATGTTCTAATAACTATACAAATGTTTTAATAAAGGGCCAAGAACTGTTTAAGAAGGGGTTTATCAATGATATTTCTTTTATAGTCCATGACAAGCGTCAACACATTGTTGATGATAAATTCACATATATGGAAGATGTTTTTGCAAACATTCTTGCAAGATTAAAAGTAAAGGGCTTGGTGTAAACTACACAAACATATATAGATCTATATTATATATATATATATATATTTTTAAGAAATTCAATGAGTTACTTTATACAAAATGTTACAGTAAAGTTTCAAAAATGCATACAGACTAAATAGATCTAGATCCATTTTACATAGTAACCAACAATGAAAGGGCGGGATAAGACACATTTGGCCTGTGTAAGAGTGTAAGTGTAAATCTAGATTTATCCTTGACTATCAGTCTGAGTATCAGATGTGTTTGTTGTTTGCTAGACAACTCAAGCCTATTACGCACTTACAAGGAAAAACTAAAAATGCATGGCAGTCCTTTCATCTTTTATAGCAACTAGTCGACATATAGACTACACACTAGACTAGAGAGCTATCTATTCAATACACTACACACTTAGTGTTTTACTCAAGTTCTAGCTTGTTTACTTTTGGGCAGAGAGGGAGGGAGTGGATGAAAGTGTTACATTTTTTTCTAGGGTTGGTTATCCGATGCTAAGAACTTAAATGTAAGTCAGTGTAGATAAAGAAATCTAGATCTCAGTACGTTAAACTATAAGCCAACGCTTCAGTAGCTTCTATCATGGGTTTAATACTAGTTTAACTGTTTAACTATCTGTAAAAAATTCTGTTTCAGTTGAAAATATAAAAAAAATGATTCTCTACGACTCTAGATTCTATATTCTACTGTTATTATCAATTATAGTTTCAAGAGTAATAATTTAGATTTAGATGCCCAGATACCTTTACTGACCACCATGTTGTTTTTAAGCATATTTATCTCTGTCGCAGTTATCTATGTAACTGTATAGTAGAATTATTTCTCTATTAATAGCACGGCGGTGATCACTATATTGATGACGTCAATTCGTGCTTTGTTTATTTCCTGTGTAGGCTAGGGGACTGATCTCTCCTTGTGGCTTGTCACAACTTCTAGTGACGTAAAGTTAGTGTGTGTGGTTTTCGTCATAGGTCGTCTGGTTCAGTCTCTCCATTTTTGTATGTTGGTACAGATAGACATGTCTTGAGAGCTCTTGAATTTCTCCAGGTGTTTGTTACTGGATAGCCTTAGCATTTGACATTTTCTTGTTGGATTATCTTGACCCCTGTTTAGGGTGAGTTTTATTTTTCATTGTATATTTATTTCTATTTGAATTTGTTTGTATTTGTAAGTCTATAATTAGACTAGATCTAGATGATTAGAAGAATCCTTTTTTTTTATCTTCTATAGGGTTTTAGCATCAAGTCTAAGTTTTGGTCTTAGTCTCAGTTTCAAGACTATTTCAAGTCTTAGTGTCAAGACTTGGTTTCAAGTTTCAATATCAGTGTCAAGTCTATGTGGTTGACTCAGTTTCAAGACCCTGTTTCCAGTCTTCAGTTTTCTGTATTGAGAGTACTACATTAGTCTACAGGACTAAGGTCTTCATCTCACTAATCTCAGTTGGTCGTCTGGTGTTCAAGTTGGGTTTTCATGAGTCTGAGGTTCAAGATTCCAGACTGCGGGTTGATGTATTCAAACCTAGTGTTACAGTATGACCTATAAACTATTAGAATTGTCGTCAGTGAACAGTATCGGATCTAGAGGCCAGATCTATGTGGATAACCAGTTGTTGTGATGGAAGTCTATCTGAACAACTTGTAATGAATATATTAAGGTAATGATATTGTTCAAATAATGATCATTAATATGTTGTAAAGAGACTAACTGAATCATTTTAGATTACATATTATTGCATATATATCTATTGATATTCATACTATTATTATCATTCATCATACATCAGTTCATTTGTAAATATATCACTAGAATAAATTTATATTTAATTTCTAAATCATCATACCTCTAGTTTATTTATAACTGAAGGTGTATGGTGTGACTGTCAGGCTGAACTTGTGTCAAAATATTATAATTATAACATAATTACAATATAAAGTAAACATTGTATTTACATTGATTTTAATATCCAGAACATATTATAATACTTAACAATAAGTTAGTAATTACAAAATACACAAGAACCTGACAATCTCCCTAATCTATATTAAACTTTCAATAACTTTTTTTAAAGAGATTTTTGTTCTTATGCTGTCAACTTATGAATTTTTAATAAATTAAGTGTATTTACTGAAATGAAGGTCTAAAAAATGTTAATAATAAATTGATGAAGTTGTTTCTTCTTTTTTTTAAAGAGAGTTTTTTGTTCTTATGCTATCATTTTAAATGAATTTTAATATTAGATTATAATTAGATATGATAGCTGCTAGAAAGAAAGACAAAACAGCAACAGAAACAAGTTGGCAAGTAATTCAAGGGAGATAGTCTAGTATTAAGCCTTAAAACCAAAATGGCGTATTTCCAATGACAATATAATATTTATAATATATAATATATATATATATGGTAAAAAAAAATAAAACTTAAAAATATATATTTTAAAAACTATTTATCTCAGAGGAAATCAAATTACATATATATTATGATATATTAATGATATTTGTAATCTGCATTTTTCTCTGCATATTCTTAAAATATAAGAGAAACCTGATTTAGCGTTTCTAGTCACGTAAACTAATACCTCAAATGGCTCAAGTTTCAAGTTTGGTGCTAATGAATTTATTATGAATGAATTAAAACCACTAGCTAGATTTAAATATTGACTTAAAACGCTTCAGATTCCCACCATAATCATAAACTAACTTTACTAACTAGATCTAGAATAATCTAGATCTACCAACCAGGCAACCCAGTCCCAACCCATAGTTAATGATAGTTACCCAAGCTGTCCAAACCTCTCAACTCAACAGTACTCACTCAAACTCAAGTACACTGAGAGTCTCACTCTACTCTAGTAGTACTAGTAGTCTGGTCTCAGTACACTACAGTGACTACACTAGTCAAGTAGATCTAGTAGACTCACTACAGTAACTTACAGTTCACTTCACACACTTCACACAGTGACAGTGTCAGTGACACACTACTACACTCAGGGCAGTCAGGCGTCTCAGGACTACACACTCTACAGAACTTGGTTACAATCTATAGATATGTGAAAATCCGTAAGACCGGAAGTTAAAAAATGGCATCAAATTTTGAGATCGTTTTTTTCTTACTTTCTGTACATAGGCCTTAATTGAAATCGATTATGATTTTAAATCCATTGTAATCGTGGCTATAAGAGGTGAATATGGATACATTTTATATTGAGGAACACTTTTTTCATGTGGACTTTAAAAAAAAATATGTATTTTCTTACTTTTTTTTACTTGAAAGTATATGTATTTTTCTTTTTACTGATACTCATTTCAGGTAACATTTTAAAAGCTGATTTTTTTTGTACTAATAGAAAATATATCTGGCCATATTTCTGCCAAGTTTTATCACGATACCTTTATTTCTTCAATTGTTATCGATTATATAAATTTGCACTGCTCCCTATGGGATTTTTTATTTTTTACTTTTTTTGAAAACTAAACTATTTTAAGACTTAAATCTTGCCTAGGCTAGTAGATATAGCAATTATGTATAGGTCTAAAAAGCTTTTAAAGTGTTTAATTTATTTCTTCTATTTTTTTTTAAATTTTAAAGCGCATTTGAAAAATATTGTTTCAGGCGATTTTGATCCCACTTTTTAAATATTTGGTTATTTTCTGCCATCACAAAGCCGCCATTTTGTCCACACCCCTTGACATTTCTTGTAGCTCTAGACCCGATAATTGTTTATTTCATCAATATTTACATTCTAAACAAGTGAAGTTCATAAATATAAATGAAATCAGAATTGTCAGCTAGAAATTTACTACGAATACTAGATCTACTATTAAATTTCTTATTTAATAAGTAGATCTATCGTCTACGCAACTCAATTCCAACTTTTTAACATTTTGAGCGGGGGGTGTGTCTCGCGGGCTGAGCAAGCTAGACGCTCTCATCATCAGTGTTCCATGTCAACCAATGTTAGGTCAAAACGCCACAAAAAAAATCATAACTTTCTAACTGTTTAACCTACATTCATAATTTATACACCATTGGAAAGTTCTTTCAAAGTATTTTAATGATGTACTAACGAAAAATTGTTTTTTCAAAGATAATTTTTTTATTTCACATCCCTACAATCTAGATTCTAAATCATTCTTGATCTAGAATTAAGATTAAAATTATAAATCTATCATAATAATCTATCTAGATCTACTCATCTAGTCAACAATTTATACATAATTTAGTCTAGATATATTTAACTCACATTCACATTGACATCAATATTTATTTTATTATTCATTTATTGACATGCTTTCACTAATGACTAAAGTAAAGTAATCTAGGTCTAGATCTATACAGTGTCAGGAAGAGTAGCCTCTCTTGTTTTATATGCAAACAAATCCCAAAAGTCGTAGCCTAAAAAAAACACAGATACCCCAAGATCAAAAAAAAAAAAAAATTGTAGGTTTAGATCTATTGCAGCGGTTCTCAACCTTTAAAACTCGGCGACCCCTTTTTTAGAATCCCCCAATCGGCCGCGACCCCCCCCCACACACACAGCAAAAGAAGAATAGACAAAAACAATCCATATTTTCGATGGTCTTGGGCGACCAATGGCAAATCGTCAATCGACCCCCAAGGGGGTCGCGACCCACAGGCTGAGAACCCCTGATCTATAGGTTTCTACATAAACATCAATTGGAAAGAACCAAAGGAGAGCGCTTTTGCGCCAGTTCTTAGTTTATAATTTATAGCTCCGTAATGGTTCAACCATGGTTCAACATATAGGGGAGAGTGTGGAGAAATGGACACCCCCTGCTATTTTTAAAACTAGTGGACCATATTATTTTGGACCAGAACAAAAAAACTTCAGTAACATGAGATGTTTTTAAAAAACCATTTCCTTTTCCTTAAAGACCAACTGAAGAGGTTTTTTTCGAAATTGAGATAGCGATTGATTCAGACACAAGATAGCATCAAAGTTAGTTCCTAAAATTTTGAGATTTTAGCGTATTTATATTAGAAAAAGTAATTTGAAAGTGGAAAAAATAACGAGATTTGAAAATCAGCTTCAATGGCCGAAACCGGAAGTGACGTATTGTAATGGACTGAGAAAATGTAAATAAAAATAGACATGGCTGGATACGTTATTGATAGCGATTCAGATGATATACTTGTCTAAATCTAGCTATCAAACAATTTTAAATGATCCCTGGTAATTTCCGCTTTTAGCTGGCGTATTTACGTCTCTAGGCAGCACCTGGCAACCACTGGCCAGATTTTTGCGATGCCTTAGCGTTGAATCGATGCTAAAAAAATTATTTTCAGGGGGAGATAACCTAGTTGATTTTTAATATCGCCAGCTGAAACCATACTCGAAGAGAGAGGAAATAAAAACATATAGAAATAATAGAATTAATAGCGCTGTAGAGCCGACTCACAGACCTATATAAATATCGCCAGCTTATAGCGGATTGCAAGAGAGAGAAAATAAAACAAATAGAAATAATAGGAATATTTACTATTGTAGTAGAAGTAGTACTTTAAAAAAAGGAATGGGGGGGGGGGGGAGTAAAATATTATTATTTAAAATTGGAATGACATTAATAAAGCGTAAATTTAGGTACCTATTTTTTTTTTCATAGAAATTTAAGAAATTGAATTTAAATAGATTTAGGCCTATATTGCCCTATATATGATGGGATTATTTATATAGATCTATGAAGTTATATTTTAAATGATTTGATGAAGATTTAAGGTGCTGACAGCTTGTAACATTTTTCAATAAAGCTGAAATGAATGTTGAATTTAAATAGATCTAAATCTAGTGGACTAGTCTAGTGTAATGTTGTGTGTTATGAGACTTGTTGCATTGTATCTAGAATGTGCTTGAGGATACATGCAATAAACAACTGATGTCCTTATAGAAAAGAATTTCATATATAAATATTTATTCATTTAATAGAAATTTCCCATACTGTCTTCTCTAATATAGCCTCAAGAGTCAAGGAATGTGGCTAGGTAACCAAGGTCACTGAAACCGTGAAGGCGCCGCTGAAACTGACTGACTGGCTCAAGAAATTGTTGAAACTTTGGGAGCGTGCTGGGAGGGTCAGGGGTGGGGTTTGTGACAAGTCAAAAACTCGCTGTCAGAGTCACTCAAATTTATCACAGCATTAATTATTATTTTTCATTATTTATTTATTTTATTTTAATTATTTCTCCATCCTACCCCTAAATTATTCACCCGCCACACCTTTTCCTCTCTACCAGGCTAGACTTAGTCCACCACCTTGGAGAAAATTAGGCCAGTCCTTTCATTTATCTTCCCTTGACCGGGGCAAAGATACGCTCAGACTCCTTGATCTCATCGGCAGGATGTCTGACGCCGCAATTGACTCCCCCCCCCCCTTCTTGGGTGGAAGGTAGGTCACTCTCCCCCCCCCCCCCCACGTCTCTCTTTGATCTAAGAGATTACACGGGTCAACACACCGCGTGATACTCCAAGGTGCGGCTCAAGTCTACTTCACCCACGTGTAAGATAATTCTTAGCCTAGGACATTTCCGGTGTCCGCCCACACTTTTCAGGCATATATATATAGTAAACCAACTCAAATCACCCTCTCTTTCTCATTCGAGCTGAGCTATCGAGTCTGGACTATATCACTTATCCTTTCTCCTAGAGGAATACCTGGTGGTAAGCCGAACTTAATCACAAGTTCCATCTTAATTACTTTTGTATATTTCCATTGGATTTTATCATGTGGATTTTGCCTAGTTCATTTATATTTAATTAGTGCATTGTGTATTTCTCACTGGCGTAAGTAGAAAACATAAACATGTCCTATGTATTTATTTATGTATTGCATTAATCTATTAATGCTACGTTGCTCAATTGATCGTTGATGCAACCATGTATATATTTGTACATCTTAGTCTATTTCCTTTATCTCGGTTGACCGCCTTGATAATTTTACTAGCGCACTGATACTGCGTCTAGTGAAGAAATATGAATTATCCCCCCCCCCTTTCTTTGTGTATTGAATTATCTCCCCTGTAGTCATTTCAATCTTACGAGAGTTGCGCCCACACCATTCAAGCACGCTCCATTGTTCTCGACCCACGGTCATATGTAAACAAACCATCTGGGTCACTGACCACCGCCCATTTCACTTTCCCCCCCCCCCCTTCTTTCGCTATCCACCTGTGTTGTTTATTTGAGATTATTATTTCCCCTTCTATGTACATTTTTATATTATTACGTTCTCTTTTATGTACATTTTTATATTGCTACTATCTGCCATCTATTTTCCAAATCCCATTTGTCATCATCTCCCCTTTATGCTCTAAAGCAATTTTACCAATCTGACGAATGCACCTCAGTCGAGGGCATCGATAAGATGCATGAGAGACATGTCCTAACTTGTCTTTATTTATCCGCAGCCTCCCTCAGGTGTCTGCCTATTTGCCTATCACCTATTGCCTAGTTATTGGATCAACGATCTATTTACCGGCAGTTGTGCTTAGTGCTAATCAGCGCTGCACTTGCCTAGTTGCTATCAAGAATCACCTATTGCCTATTTGCCTACTGGCCTATCTATGTGTTTAGTACTATTCAGCACTGCACTTTCCTATTGAGCATCATCTACCGCCTACGGAGATCTACTCAACTCTACTACTTGGCGCTATCGGCATTGCCCGCCTATTCGACAGCCCACCTGTCCAGCTATTAGGTGCGACGTCCCTATAGACCAGATCTGTGTGAGACGTCATAGCTACGCCAACCCTCTGCAACTCACTGGACATATCCTGTCAACCACGCTGCCCACGGCAGATCAGCTCTGCCCGCAGTAACCTTGTGCCCACGGTATCCGGCCACCCGCCATACTGTGCCCACTACAGATACTAGAACTTGGGACTGAGACTCCACAAGAACTATATCGCCGGCGTCCCTCTATCCGCTAGAGCGCCACCTCCAGCTGCAGAACCTCAAGCCAGGACACAGCCAGCTGCGACGTCAACAGGACAACCAGCTAAGTCAGAGGACAAAGTGACATACTCTCTTATTATGTGCAAGAGTGATGATTAAACATAGAATATACTAGAGATAGATGCAAACCCTCCCCCTTTTTATTATTATATGTATATTTATGTAAATAAATATCCTTTATTTTAACTTTTGTATCTATCTTTCATTGCTTTGTCTCGTTGCGTGTCTGCTCCCGATTCATATGCTGATAAGTGGGGGTGTGATAGCATTAAAAATAATCATCCCCTAGACATAAAACGTGCCAAACACACGTCACATTTCCCCACCTGTCACAGGGTTAAACCGTGACCTCCGTGACCCGTGTCGAAGGCGCCGGTTAAACAGCGGGAGCAGATTGGAAGGGTGGTCAGGGGGTGGGGTGAAAATGCGGGAGCGGGCAGGGAGGGGTCAGGGGAGGGGTGAAACTGCGGCATGGGGCTGGTAGGGGAGGGGTGGGTGTGTATAGCTGGATCCTTTGATCGGGAAACAACAGATTGACCAGAGAATGATGAAGTCCAGGTCTTACTGTAATAGGGCGTGTCGAAGGTGCCGAATAGGGCCAGATGCATTGCGCAATCCTGTCACTGTAGGCCAATGAAAGTAACTATCAGTGCTTGCTTACAGGGAACTTCTACTGTCAAAAACAGTCTTTAGATCTTTATCGGCATTTTCTCTTGTGACCAATCCATCTCCACTTCCTCTCTAAGATCTACACCTCTATATTTTTCTGCCCACTCATCTACTTTGTTTTCTACTTTGTCGTACCAGTGTATTTTTAGGATATTTCTCAGGCATCTGTTGATGAAGGTCTGTATTTAACATGGGCGTAGCCAGGGGGGGGTTCTTGGGGTTCAAACCCCCCCCCCCCCCGAAATGAAATCCCCCCCCCCTTGGGGGGGGGGGGAGTCGGAATTTAGTGACTGATTTTTTGTTTTGATTTTGTTTATTTTAGGTGAGATTTTAATACTAAACCACCACTTGCCACTTTAAATTAAAAACCCCCTACCAGGGGGGTTCGAGTTTAAAACCCCCTACCAGGGGGTTCGAGTTTAAAACCCCTACCAGAGCGGTTCGAGTTTAAAAACCCCTACTAGGGGTTTTGAGTTTAAAACCCCCTACCAGGGGTTTTGAGTTTTAAACCCCCTACCTGGGGTTTTTGCAGTTAACTCCCCCTCTTCTATAAAACAAAACAAAAAAAATGCAAACGAAAATCACCTAATTCCAAGAGCACAGTTAAGGAAGATTTTGATTTTAAAACCCCGTCTAAAATTTACGATAAACCCCTCTTTAATATGAAAAAAAAGCTAATTACGCACTCAAAATGTTATGAGCGTAGCTAAATGGGTTTTGACTCAGTTTTGAAGGTAAAAAATACCTCTTTAATAATAAAAAAAAAAGCCAATTATACACTAAAAATGTAGTGTAGTCTATGGGGTTTTGAGTTTAAACTCCCCTCCAGTGGAGTTTGAAGCTAAAAAGTACCTCTTCAATATAAATAAAAGAAAATTACTCACTCTAAAATCTATGAGCGTAGTCAAAGGGGTTTTGAGTTTAAACCCCCATTCAGAGGTTGTTTTTTTTCTAAAAATACATCTTCAATATAAAAAAAAAGCCAATTACACACTAAAATAATTTGAGCGTAGCCAAGCCAATCGGGGGTTTTGAGTTTAAACCCTTCTTCTACAGATGGCTTTTTTTTAAAGTTTAAAACCCCTCCAGGTGGTTTTGAGTCTAAGATCCCCCTACAGAGCATTTTGAGGTGGAAAACCCCCAACAGAAGATTTTGACGATAAAACTTCTCTTTTCGATATAAAATCTAAAGCAAACTACAGTCACTTAATTCCAAGAGCGTATTCAAGAGAGGTTACAAATTTTTACCAGTGGCAGGGCTCCATTAATAAACTGCAGTCAATAGTCATTTATCGAAATCGAAAAACACTAAATGTAGCTCAACAAAGATGACTAAGACAGATTTTAGGAGTCAGTTATAGAGATCGGATCTAAATCAAGGAAATCCTATGCCGAACTGGGAGTCGACCCCTTAGTAAGATTGTGAGAGAACGACGCATGAGTTTGCGGGACATGTTCTCCGACAAAATGAATTACGCATAAGAAGAGTTGCAATTATATCGTAGTACAACTTGACGCCACTCATTCATGGAGGTCCTCATGGCAGGTTGGAAGAGGCTTCAGACATTACCAGTGACAGATTTTTATGGAAACTGCTTGACGTCAAATGCTCCGAACGGCGTGGGAGGGTCTAAGTCAGTAAGAATAGCACATTAGGTTTTTGAAATAAAACTTTTTAATAGCAGGAAAATGGACTGTAGATACCTCAGAATATACATTTTGTTGGATTTCAATACCAGAAATAGTGCTTGGCGGCGGGGCTTCGCCCCGCGCTGGGGAGCTCCTGGCGCTCCCCCAGACCCCCTTGCTAGTAATGGCGGGGAGTCCACAATTTTATGGAAACAGCTTGACGGCAATTGCGCCGAACGACGAGGGAGGGTCTAAGTCAGTAAGAATAGCACATTAGGTTTTTGAAATAGAACTTTTTAATAGCAGGAAAATGCACTGTAGATACCTCAGAATATGCATTTTGTTGGTTTTCAATATCAGAAATAGTGCTTGGCGGCGGGGCTTCGCCCCGCGCTGGGGAAGCTCCTAACGCTCCCCCAGACCCCTTTGCTAGTAATGTAGGGGAATCTACAACTTTTTCACTAACTCATGGAAGAACCTATTCTAGGGCACAATAAACGTCTTCCGAAGGAATGAAGGGTCAGAATGTAATAAAGATTATGTACACACACACACACACACATAAATACATATAATTTTTTTTTCGCGCGGGGGGGGGGGGTCAAGGGGGGGGGGGAGAAAAAATTCACACACCCCCCAAACCCCCCCCCCCCCCCCCCGAAAAAAAATCCTGGCTACGCCCATGGGTCTGTACTATTTTTGTTGTCACTTCAGTTGTTCTCCATGTTTCCGAATCATTCAATAGGACAGCCTTGACAATAGAGTTAAAGATTCTTAGTTTAGTCTTGTTTGAGAAGTGAGGAGATTTACAGTCAGGTTGGTATTAGCTGTGTAAATCAGTAAATGTCTGACGCGCTAGATTTATACGACGTTTAATGTCGTCAGGGTTAGGGTTAGTAATTATTTTTTTTTGTTAGATTTATCTGAATTTGACAAATTTATCATTCTGTTCTGCCTTCCCTTCCACAAGCACATTTTAAAGGTTAAGGTAGTTGGGGATAAGGCGACTATATTTATCGTCATCACACCCGATCCGACTCTGTATCTATCATCGGAATCTTTTGCTTTATCGTTTAAAGGGGGGGGGGGAGCTGAAATGGTAAAATTCAATACTCTACCATCAAACTTGACTTTGCATTTACTACTGACTTATGAGTGGCTGAATTTTACATTAGAGAGAGGTAGCGACATAATATATATTTAAAAAAAAAATATGAACAATTAATCTAAAGGGTTGGTGGTGGATGTGAAGCATTAAGCGGGAAATCATCTCTACCTCCCCTCCACAGAATCCTTTGATATGCAGGCCTAAATTATATAATGAGATTTTCCCCCGCATTCTTGTGATTGTAGGCCTACTTTTTCCGTTTGTCAGCTTTTCTTTTGATTCATGAACATTCTGTTGAAAATTAGTTATTGTTGGTATTTTCGGAATAAAACATGCGCTAAAAAAATCAATTATCTTCTAAATTAAGTCTCTATTGAAGAGTGCCTAATTTTCTGCCTTGTCAAAAAGTGCCAGATTTCCCGGTCCCGGGTGCTTAAATTACTGGGAGCTTAAATATTTCCAGACACCAGTCGATTGTGAGTCAGAAAGAATAAAATCATATGTTAATAGCAGAGCTGAGTTTGTCACCTAGTCCATCTACTGTACATACACACACACCGTTTTCCATTCATTGGACCAAGGCAGACTCAGCTTCGGGTCACAGAGGTCGTTTAGCTTCCCTCCCCTTATCACTGTTAAAGCAAAGAGGGACACACATGAGCCGCTAGCCGAAAACGCAATCGTCTGGATGTTATGTCATCCTGGATGTCTTGCTAACTTCTGTTCCCCCACCCCCAGTAAGACTTAGTTTTCTTTCGCCACTTTCTCTTCCCTCCCCTCTTCTTGACATTCTTTCATTTTCCATATATGACTCCCCTCCCCTCGTGTGAATGGTAATTGGTGTGCGTGTGAGGCGTATTGTATGAGTGTGACTTATATAACGCACCTGTGGTGTATTGCTCCAGTGGTCAAATATGGGACGTCTAGTAAGTGAGGTATGTCTTTGATGGTTGTGAGATATGAACAATATAGGTATTTGGCGCAGTGAAAGTGGGCGCTGTTTTCTTTTGAACTTCCAGACCGCCGAGCAGCAACTTTAGAACAGAATTAGAATACGACTAATTTCGTATTTATCACCAACTACCAGGATCCACTTGTCCGGGTATTACGTTATGTTGTAATTATCTTTGACTCAACTCTTTTGACACACAAAATAATCAGCTCTGCAAAGGTTTAAAGTGCTTTGTTAACAGCGCTTAATAAATTAAATTATTATTTTGTAGTTATTTGCAGGAGCTTGCATACCTAGATAAACCTAACTCTATCCTAACCCTAACATTAACGGTACCTAAACAGTAAGCCTATATCTAGAGGAAAAAAGTCGATTTTTGCACATTAACGTAACCTGTAGCTAATCAGTTAATGAGCAGATTAGCTAGCTTAAATATATGGCTCCTCCTTCGTAGCTGAAGATGAGATTAATTCCCATTTTCTATGAATTTGAAGATGGCTTTGGAGTCCATTTTTTCTTTTAAAAAGCCGACCACATAGATGGCATGGGTTGCTGCAGATATGCCTGCTTCATTTCTCACCTTCCTTTTTTTTTTAAATCTTAGATCTACGTTCTTTGTTGATTACCAAGCTCTTTGCGTTATATCATGAAACACGACACTCACGGCCGCAGTCAATAAGAAAGGACCCAGAGCTATAGCGTTTCCCTCACACTCCTTGAGAGAACTCTTAAGGGTGTCTTTGTAACGTTTGTGTTGACCCTCCCACGCAATTGTTGCTGTGGCATGGATACTGTTTATCCGTAACAACGTCTGTTATGTGGTCAAGCCAATAAACCAAATGGATTATTCTTTAATGCAACTCTAATGTCCAACTCAAACCAAAGACTAGCTAAGTAATGTGCACATTGACGGATTTTAAGCTTTAGCGGTACTGTGTCAGCGTGCACTTGTCTCCTTTACCGCCTTAAAATCGTTTTCTAAACTAAAATGTACTAAAATGATGGTACTGATAAATCTACCTTAGTCTAGTCCCCTGCCTAGAATGAGAAAGGAGGGGATGGTGGAATTAATATGTCTCATTAATTGTTTTACCATTAATAAGATACTTGATAAGCTAAGTATTTTTTAACTCTCAATAATTTCATATAAAATACACGCGCAAGTACGTACGCACACACATACACATATATACACACATATGTACATACACACACATAATGAAATAAAGCATCATCAAATTAAAAAAAAAAGAACATCTATGTGAAAAACAAAAAAAAAATACCGATTTTTTATATTTTATTTTTTTTTTTCAGATTCAATAGAACACAAAAACATGTATCCTTAACAAACTCAATCTACACCAACACATACAAAATAAAATATTGAGAAATAATATAGATTCACACTAGTAAAATGCACATCTATTTCCTGTTTAAATAAATAGGTCTACATTCCCTCTTATCTAAATGTATTCAGATTTTATTTATGTAATAGTTGGCAGCACACTATAACTCATTTTATTTATTTTAACCAACAAAATCCATCTGGCAACAATTGGTTGCCTGGGAGCTGTTGCTATCATCATTTTAATATGGCGGCCGCCAGCTAAAACATGATCATACCTCCGGACTTGACTTAGACTACTTACTACTACGTCTACTTCTACTACTACTACTAGTACTACTAGACTGTCAGTGCTGAGTCACTTATGACTAGATAGATATACTAGTTATTACTAGTAGATTCTAGATCTACTATAAATTATAATCATAAACTATACTAGTATACTAAAAGTATAAGTCTATTATTATTATAATTTTTATTATAACAAAACTAAATGGATAGATCTATCTATCTCTAATTAGTCTAATTCTAGGTAGGCCTTCTAACACTTTTACTTGTCACTCGCTAGATCTAGTTTATATTTATAATAATAATACTTGACTTTGGCTTGTAGTAATACTAATAAAGTTTAATACTTATACTAGAGACACTAGAGTAATAGTTTATAAACTAGTAGATTTAAGTAGATCTAGAGTAGAGTAATCTAGACTATCTATGTTAAGTCTAAGCCCAGTCGCCAACATTTTTTAATGCTTGAATTTGTATATCTATGTAATAGTACTAATAGTAAGACCTAGTGAGTACTGTCCTAGCATAAAGATTATTCATAGATATAAATAAATATAATATTATGTTTTGTTTTACATTGTTTCGGATGTTCCTTCAGAGTTGAAGATAGTTTACTTCCTAGTCCAAACCTCCCGCAGGACGACGGGGGATGGGAGCGTGCAGGGTTTGAACCCTCGACCGTCGATAAATCCGAACGACAGTCCAGCGCGCAAACCGCACAACCAGGCAGCCATCCATATATTAGTCAAGGACTAAACCTAAAGCCTAAGCTAAATTTAAATCTATATCTAGAATATATTTATAAAAGATCTAATTCTAATATAGCCCTTTACTAGCCCTTACTATACTTATTAATAAGGCTAGACTTTAGATCTAAAAAATAATAAGTCATCATTTATATTGGTAATATTAAATACAGATCTATACTAAACACATGTGACTTGTCTTTAAGTCTTAAACTTAAACAGGGCCGGTCCTAACGATTGCGGGGCCTTATGTGAAACTGATTGCGCACGGCCTAGTCTGGGTGCTGGGTGGGAATAAGGATAATAAGTGGAAATTAAGCTTTTGTATTTTAAAAAAAATTGACTTTGAATTTTATTCAATCTTTACTAAGTACAAGATTACGATCAAATTAACTTTACTTTACGAACTTTGCAACCTATGGCATATTAATATGCCAGTCACTATTAAAGTAAATAAAGTATAATATGGAAACTTCCGATTAAAGTGAAAATTTGCCTGATTATTACATTTTATTACATGAAAGCTGACAATGCCTTTTATCGCGCGTAGGATTAGCGTTTTCCGGAATGAATGACACCCACAATTGACAATTTGTCTATTTTTCAGGAGATTTTTATGACCTTTCATGAGATTTCCAGGTTTTATATATACCGATATATATATATATATATATATATATATATATATATATATATATATATATATATATATATATATATATATATATATATATATATATATTGCAATTTAACAATTACACCTAGAATTAGCGTGGGGCCTATGAAAGTGCAGGGTCCACTGCGACCGCATAAGTTGCAGTGGCTTAAGACCGGTCCTGGTCTGAAATATATTAGATTGCCTAGACCTAGAGTAGAGTAATTTATTATTATTAAGAACAATAAGAGTTAGATGTTAATGTTAGATCAGATAATCAGTATAACATATAATATATATATATATAACCACTAGTTCTATATATATGTATACAAAGTATACATAATTAAGTATAAATGTTATAAACAAATTTTAAAAAATCTATTTTACAGAAAACATATGACATGTGGCATACAGACAAGTTTACTAGATGGATCTTTCATCATTTTGGAAATACAAGAAGAGTTAATATTCCCTGTTTCTATTGTGAAACCAATCACAGAAACATTCTACAATTTTATTTTATATATAATAAATACCAATAAATGTAAATAAAAAATCACATTTTAATAGAGTTCTTCATTATACACACAACATTATTTTAGTATGTTCCTTTTCACTTGCTAGGTTTAGAAAAAGCTTCGAATCAGGATTTAATATTATTATGTCATAGCCCATAACTCCACCAGGATGTTAGTTAATGGCAGTGGTCAATGTTTGAACCTGAGACCACAGAGAAGACAGTTCGCAGCGCAAACCACACAACTTTCTGCGTTTTGAAACGTATTCAAATTTTGATCATTTCTATGTTATTGCAGATTTGAATGTCCATTGCAATGATGACTTGATCTGTAAAGGGGTTACATTTATAAAAAATAAGAGTTGGATCTCATTCTTCGAATGATGCTATTTATTAGAAATTGCAAGGTGGAATAGATATTAGAGGCCAAAAGAAAATCCACTGCCGAGGGAAGACGTAGACGTCGTAAAGAACATTTAAATTGACCACCAGCTAGGGCTGCGTAGCCATGGAAAATACTGCATTCCTCATTAATCTTTCGACTCGACTGCCAGCCTTATTTATTTAACACTTTAAATTATGAATAGCTCTGCATTTTTTAATAACAATAAAATATATATATATTCAGTGATTAACTGGCAATAATTGGGTTACTAAAATTTAATAAAATGAGTTGCATAACTACAACAACAGTAGCCTATATGCATTACTCAATATTATATTGATACTACAATTTATTTTTCACTTCCCAGAGAAAAGAAAAAAACAACAACTCCTTTTGCAGTTGGATAATCTCTTCTATTTATAGTCTAGACACAATTTAAAACTTTGTTACAGTTACAGATTAACTTAACTATCTAATGATTCTATTCGTGAGATATATGAAAATTCAATTTTTACATATAGATTTATAGAACTATTTAAGTAAGAGTGTAACAAAATCCATATTTCGTATATTAATAATAATATAGAATTGGTAGATCTAGGTCTAATTTTTGCCTTATAGATTAGTTTTTAGAAATTTAGATCTAGTAGATCTAAATCAGAACACCTTAACTTTTAAGTCTAGGTTAAGGTTAAAGCTATTTGCTAGAGTTGTACGATGTTGTGACTAGATTCTAGATTCAAACTAAATATAATCGTGTACTACAATAACTACATTGAATGAGCTCAACATTGTAATTAATGTTGTTTTTTTCCCATATTTGGCCTATTTAGGCCCTAACCCTATAGTCCTATAGGTTAATAATCACTATTAAGTGTATAGATAGAGTATATAATTTTAAACTTTGTTTTTCTAGATCTAGGCCCAGCACCTCGATCGGATCAGTCTAGATAGATCTATATAGATAGGTCTAATCTCTAAATATTCAATACTACTATTACTAGATCTAGACTTCATCTAATTAAATTTAGGTCTACTTCATACATCCTTAAATGATCTGAGAAAAGAAGATCTAGCTCCCGATCGAAAGCAGATGTAGAACTAGAATAAGCCTGAAGCAGTAACATAAGCCATAAATTGCGTAACTTGGCTAAAACGAAACATGTGAACTGAGGCGCGCGGTACTGCGTGGGGTGAAACGCTGTTCGCTTGACTAGATCAAGAATAAGCCGACAAATAGTAGATCTAACATGCAAAGCCATAAATTGCGTGATTTGACCTAATTTCCCCAACTCTAACATCCACATTTTATAAATTGGTGTGTTTTAGTCGCCTTTGTTTTCAGAAACTAGCACTCCTGTAAAAAGGAATAGGGGAAATACGCTAAGCCATAAACTGAAAAATTTGACCTAATTTCCCTTAAACTACGTCATCGACCTTGGTTGTCTGGGAAATACTGATCTCGAATGGCTTCGAGATTGTGAAATTTAATAGTCCCTAAAACGCACATTAAATTGCTTATATCTAAATAATTACAAAGAATATATGTCTAATATTTCGTATATATGTTTCTTTAAGCATTATGAAACTAAAAAAAAGTATTACACCGGTTTCCGCGTCTGACCCCAAAACCTCTTCAGTTGGTCTTTAATTCTTATGCACAGGATCTAAATCAGAATTCAAGGTAAGTTTGTATTATTGTAAAACGAACATTTCTTTATAATAATTTATAACTTTTGCCTTACAAATTCAATAAATAAAAATTTTATAGTGTTTTAACCAATTCAGGTACCAGTGGGGAGAAATGGTCCATGGGAGGTCCGTTTTTCCCCATTCGTTTGATTCATGATTGGCAGTAGATTTGTATAGGAGGGATGATTAGATGATAAATGATATGCTTATAATTAGCATTTTGAATCTAGTATATAGATGTATGTCCATCTTTACTGTAATAAATATGTTAATTATTAATGCTGGTGTTCTATTTTAAGTAGATCTAGATCTAATCTAGATTTTTTAAAGTCAGACTCAAAGACAAAACATAGATTTAGTCAATGATTATGATTAGGCCTAATGAAATGACAAAATATTTTTTTTTCTTTTTCTAGGTAATAATGCCTCGAGTTTACATAAGGAAAACTGACAAAGGCAAAGTGCCAGAGTCAGGTATGATAGATGCTGTAACTGCTGTTGAGAAGGGCATGACAGTTCGACATGCGGCAAAAGAATTTAACATTGCCCGATCAACACTGATTAACAACATTAAAAAGGCTAAAACCAGTAAAAGTAACCAAACTAGCCTGTGTCCCAACTATCAGCACAGCCTGATATTTAATGCAGAGCAAGAAAATTGTTTAGCAACATACCTGGCCAGGTGCTCAAATATGTTTTATGGCCTAACAACAAAAAATGTTCGTGCTCTTGCCCTTGAAATGGCTTTAGTGAACAACATAAAATGCCCTGCGTCATGGACCACCAATTCAATGGCCGGAAGAGAGTGGCTTTTTGGATTTATGAGACGCCATCCAGAACTTTCACTCAGACAGCCTGAAGACACATCACTGGCACGGGCTACAGCGTTCAACAAATTTAATGTCAACACATTTTTCACTTTGTTGGAAGAATCTTTCAAAAAAACTAAATATTAGTGGTGAGCAGACCTTGGTGAGCAGATCTTCAATTTAGATGAAACTGGTGTGACAACTGTGCAAAAAGTTCCTAAAGTAATTGCACCTCGTGGAAGTAAGCAAATAGGTCAAGTTACCTCCAGAGAACGTGGCGAGCTTGTGACAATGTGCTGCATTGTTTCAGCCACCGGCAACACTTTACCACCTGTTTTTATTTTTCCAAAAAAGCAATTTAAAAACTTCATGTTAAATGGATCGCCAGAAGGCTCTCTTGGACATGCCCATCCTTCTGGTTGGATGACCAGTGAAAGTTTTCTTCAAGTTATACACCATTTTATAAAATATGTTAGGCCAACTGAAATCTACCCTGTGATATTAATATTAGACAACCATGAAAGCCATCTTTCATATGCTGCCCTAGAATTAGCTAAAAGAAATAACATTCATGTTATTACCCTACCACCTCATACAAGCCATAAGTTACAGCCACTAGACCGCACTGTATTTGGACCAATGAAAGCTGCCTTCAATAATCTTGCTGACTCTTGGCAAATAAAATATGCTAGGCAAACTCTGTCCATTTATCAGCTGGTGGAGCTTAGAGGCACAGCTTTTCTCAAGGCTTCTACAAAACAAAATATTTTGTCTGGCTTTAAAACTAGTGGTGTGTGGCCTCTAGATAAAGACATATTTTTGGATGAAGAATTTCTGCCTTCGGACGTTACAGACAGGCCTATGGTTGCAGACCCAGAATTACCAGACATAGACATTGCAAGACCAAGGGCACATTGTAGCTCATCATCACCAGACACTGACACTCCTTTTGTTCCTGATGCAACTCCACAAGGGGACACATCAATAAATGTGTTGGCTCATACAATATCTTCGGATGCAGCTTCACCAAAAATGTTTGCTTCGCCTGAAATATTTGCAGGCTATCCTAAAGCTGCTCCTCGCAAGCAAACCAACAGAGGGAAAAAGCGTGGAAAATGTATGCTTGCGACATCATCACCAATGATGGAGGAAATAAAATTGAAGCATTGCGTTAAATCTGGAGATATATCCAATGTTAAAAAAAATCTATTTGATACTGATATGACTGATGATAGGACAGATAATATTAGTGACAGTAGCGACAGTAGTGATGAAAGTATTGATGTCAGAATGGATGGTGTTGAAAGTGTGAATGTTAACGACTATGTTTTGTGTGAGTTTGAGGTAGGAAAGAAAGCAAAATATTTAGTTGGTAAGGTTATGAAAGAAGAAGATGAGGATGGTGATATAGAAGTTTCTTTTTTGCGAAAGAGTGGGAAAATGGTTGACAAGTTTTTTTGACCGACAGTAGAAGACATTGGGACAGTCAGAATAGGACAAATTAAAACAATTTTGCCACCACCAGTAAACTGCAAAGGTACTAAAAGAACAGAAAGATATATCTCATTTAATGTCTCTTTAAAAAAATACATTTCTATTAATTTCTTTAAAGTTTCTTGTGTATTCCACAGGTGGTCCATTTCTCCCCCAAAGTCGGTCCATTTCTCCCCACAGGTGGTCCATTTCTCCCCATATTTGGGGTGGTATTTTTTATTTTATTTTTTTCTTATGTATGATAATTTTTTTTTTTTTTATAGACTATATTTTGAAATAAATGGTTACTTTATTGAGAAATATAACAAACATCTCTGAGTTGTTATTTATGTTTTTATGTAACTTTTAGTAAAAATGGTGGACCATTTCTCCCCACTCTCCCCTATATTTAAAAAAAAACATCTACGGACACTTCAGATATTGGTATGTAGTGAGGGGCAAGAGTAAAAAGTTAGAAACTTTTAGTTTAACTATAAAAAATTAACTAAGGCCAAAGTTTAACTAGAAAAAAAAAGTTTAGTTAAAATCGTAGTTTAATTAATTTTTTTATTTTTTTTAGTTACTAACTATATAAATTTGTACAACTTTTAAACATGTGGTCAGGATTGTAACGCACATCCCTAGCTGTTATCTGGTCATGTGATATCAATAACTTTGATTATCAAAAAAAAAAATGACGCAGTTATATAACAACTATTTAGTCAAACTGCATTTGAAGAGGGTAAGTAAGATGCTGGTAGAAGTTATGGGAGTCAATATCTGCACTTGAAAATAGCAGTATTATAAAATGTTCAAAAACATTTTTTACCAAAAGCTTCTATGCAAGATTATGAATGGCGTTGTTCCGAATTTTTTGTGAGTCACGTGTTGGTGTTTAATTTCTATAGTGGGAATCTAGCTGATTATTAGTGAGTTAGGTCAATATTTAGTGGTTTAAATCAATTCATGTGTGGCAAACAATATTTTATTAACTGCATGAACAATCAAGTACACCCTTTTTATAGTCTTAAGACTTATTATTGAGATGTAAGTCTAAATTGACAGTTAGGCCTATATAGATCTAAAAGTATTAGGATAACCAACTCTAGAAAAAAAATCTTAATCCACACCCTCTCTGACACTAAAATAAATAGACTGTGTCCAACTGATTTTAACAACCTGGTCAGATAGACATACATATGTAGGCCTAGTGTACTCGTGTGTAACTGATGATACTATATATACAGACCACTATGTGTGTGTTGTTGTTGTTTTTTTTGCGCGTTAGGCAATAGCGTTTGCTTAATTTTAAGTGATCAGACAAGAAAATAACACACTGGCATGGTTTGTCAAGCATGTTTGTAGATCTATATTTAAACTAAAATAGTTACACACAGAAAGTAAATAGGCAGTGTATCCGACTGATATTAACAACCTGGTCCATTATGACAAGACCACTCTGGGTTTTTTTCCCTTGCGCGTTTAAAGGTTATGCAATAGTGTGTTTTTAGTGATCAGACAAGAAAATAGCTCTAACACATTGGCATGGTTAGTCAAGCATGTACTTTACACTATAATTTTATATAGTTATACAGGTCAAATGTTTCTTAAAACTCCAACAATTTCGTTTCTATTTCTTTGGTTACTAGATCTAAATTTGAAATTCTAAATCTATGTTATTTAATGAGATTTTAAACTTTACCGGTATAAGTAACAATTTCTGTTATATAATAGTTAGTATAAAAGAGTACCATTCTTTTCTAAAGGTTGTAATTCAAAGCAAGAATACAAACACACATATTTATTTAGACCTCTTTTTTTTTTTAAATTTTATTGTGCATTAATGTTTATGTAAGAAACATATATATTCCTTAAATTACTCATTTTATTATGGATAATTATTTCTAAAATGTTTAAAGAATTTTATCGAACCGTTGGCATATAATAGGATGATTTTAGCTAGATAGGTCGACTAGTTCAACCCCGCCCCCACCCACCCCCACCAATTCTATTATCTAATTTCTTCCATTGAATCATTATAACTATTGTCTTTAAATTTATCACTTTGCCCAGTGGCGTCACTAGGATGGGTGTCACCCGGTGCAGTAAGATCAGGATGGCACACACACCCCCCCCCACCAGCGTTCCACTTATTTCTTTCCAATATAAACTAGTGTTATGACTCTACATTGCACGTTGTCATTAGGTGTGAGACTGCGCACCATGAGACACAGGACAGAGACAGGAAATAAGTGTGGAAGTCAAAAGATGGCTGATGTAAACAAGTGTTGTTATTATTCGAATGTGTAATTGTTATCCGACTATTAGTCTATTATTAAATTGCTGTTTTTACCTATCACTTTCGTTGAGGTTCTTTGGGCTCGCTGTAGGCAGAGTTACAGCAATTGGTGTCAGAAGTGGGATTCTCAACGAAAGTGGGAACAAGGTCTTTATACACGACCGTTACAAAAAATTTTTCTGGGATAACCCAACGTAAGTTTTGGTAGGCCAATGTGAGAAAGATACGGGATGGCGTCAACGAAAACACTTGGTCAGCTTTCATTGATAGAACATAGACGAGAACTCAGATGCAGAGAGCTGAAGGTAAGCGGCAACAAAGAGGCGCTCATGGAGCGTCTGAAGCAAAGCATCATAGATGATGAACAGGATCCGGACACCTATTTATTTGAAATAGAACCCGATACGGCGGAGATTTGGAAATCGATGAAAGAGCAAATAAAGGAAGACCTGAAATTGGTGAAGGATGAACTTAAAAATGAATTAGGTAATAAACTTAGCTCTATAGAATCCGTTGTGTTTGGATTGAAAAAGGATATGGACGATTACAAACAACAATTAAGAGATGAGGTAACTGAGCTCCGGTCGCGGATGGTAGAGGATGTCGATTCTCAAATTCAAGTATTACGAAATGAAATGAAGGCGGGGCTAGAGAAAAAACAATATGCGGGGGCCACGGTGACTGAAATGATGGGGAAGACTAAACCGCCGGTGTTTGACGGCTCTGTTTCTTGGTCAGTGTACCGATTGCAGTTTGAAGCGGCGGCCAAAGTCAACAGATGGAACACTAAGGCAGAGAAAGCAACTGTCAGGTTTAGGATTTATTTGCGTTTTCAACTAGCTGTATACTGTTAAGGTCCCGGGGTTCAACCTGACAAGAACATCACTCACACACAGTCGTACATACAGTAAACAACTAGGTGAATAGTTTAAATAACAACAAAAATAAATGAATTTAATTGTATGAAACATATATGTGTATGTACAATGAGGATGACAAATAGACAGTATATATATTAGATATATATATATATATATATATAATAGGTATATATAAAGATATTATACAATAATTAATTTAAGCACCTTTGCTACGGCTATTAACTTGTCACCCTGGCTTTATGGTCCACCAGACTCTGACCGGCTGGCGTCACAACACTGCCAACCTCGGTAATAGTAAAGTTTGACAATGACAATGAAAAAAACTGCAATATGTATTTCTGAGACGGCAAGCGACGCCCACAACTCCAACACTGGCACCCTATAAACGAAATAAACACAATACTCTCAATTTCTACACTAAAAATAGAAATAGTGACAACCTCATACAGCATACAATAATAGATATCACAAACGAATAACTCACCCTAAACAGGGGTCCCAAAAATCCAACTGAATAATAAGTCCGAGAAAATGGTACAGACAAATAACGTTTTACTGGCCAACACACCGTCCGTTACAACCAAACTCAGAGGGTGAACTGCCTCATGACAAAGAATGACCCATAGATGTCACCGGACTTTGTGACGTAGCAAAACAATTCAAAACAAAAAAAATACAAGACACTCTCGCCCCGTACACGTACTACCAGTAGAGGAAATAAAAAAAACAGAGTTAGGAGAAAGAAATAGACACTTGTCTATACTACGCGACAGTCTGGTGTTGGCACTCAGAGGCAAGGCAGCCGAATTGTTACAGACAATGAAGGACCAGACGGACTTCGATGCTATGGTCAATACAATGGAACTGCGATACGGCGACGAGCACTTACAGGAAGTGTTTAGGATACAATTAAAAAGCCGACTGCAGAAATGTGGAGAGACACTACAGGAATTAGCGGCAGACATTGAGCGTCTTGCCCGTCTGGCTTACCCATTGGCAACACCAGAATTTTTGGATGTTATTGTTACAGATGCCTTCATAGATGGAGTGCGAGATGCAGAACTTAAAAAAGCCATCTGAATCAGCGGAAAACGGAAAGTAAGCGAAGCCCTTATCTATGCTCTGTCCTATGAGGCGGCAAGAGATTCTGCGAGGGCCACGCAGCACAGCCGGACGATAGATGCTCGGGAGGAGGATCCTACACAGCTGGTACGAAGACTGGTAGGGGAGTCACCAATTAATGAACCAAGGAGACACAATACAAGTCAAGATAAAAATCCAATAACAAAGAAAAGTTGGTTACCTTGACTTTTAAGGTGACCCATATCAACTTGGGCCAAGAACCAAGTTATATTACAAAATCATATTTACAAATACAACATTAATATAATATACCAAATTATATTCATGGTAAATAAATACACATTATATTCTTGAAATTAGTAGCATTTGCATAATATGAAACACAAGTTCAAATGTTATAACACATAGAGACATAATATAAATGGCGGATGGAAGTCTATATCAATCTTAAACAAAGATCAGCCAGCAGATTGTTCTCTCCCTTTACGTGGGCAACGTCCAAGGAGTAGTCTTGTAGCATCAATGCCCATCTTGTGATACGTGCAATGGTAAAGTTTGTGCTCCTGAGATACGATAAGGCCTTGTGATCAGTCAGCAGGGGAAATCTTTTACCTGCTAAATACCTGTCCAGTTTCTTTACAGAATATACTATGGCTAATCCTTCCCGTTCAATAATAGAGTACTTCTGCTCCCGAGGCAACAATTTACGGCTTACGTACTTTATGGGATGTAACATGCCTTTGATACACTGACAGAGAATGCCAGAAATTCCTTTATCTGAAGCATCTGTCTGAAGAAAAAAAAAAGTTAGAGAAGTATCAGGTAAACGAAGAATAGGATACTTACTCAGACAAGTCTGCAGCCTATTCAATGCCAACGCACACTTGCAGTTCCAGTTTACTTCCATAGGTCTAAATATTGGAACGTTTGACCAACAAAGCAAATATATATATAAATATATATATATATATAAAACAGAGAATCAAAGTTATCATATCGTTACCCCCGCGCACTTATACGATGTGGGACAACTACAATAGTTCTACCTCCAAGTTTGGACTTGTCTAAATATTTAACTGCTCTCGCAACATCGGCCAGGTTCCTTAACTTTACATGACCTACGCCCATCGACTTCCCGTTTGCCATTAAAACCTCCACAAATCCCACTAAACCAACATCTCTAAATCTATCTTTTAACTTCTGCCAGTTAACATTGAATGGCAAATTTTGAACAGTTACTGTGTAGCGATCCGGCACTAACTTATACCCACGGCGACCATCCGAATCGCGACGATCCGCTAGTCATCTATGTCTTGACCTTTGATCTTGATCGCTGACAATATCATTAGAGTTCACATCTTCAACATCAATCTCGTTAGACGGGGAAACACCTTTACGGCACTCGGTTGAATTATGCCCCTTTTCACCACAACTGAAACACACAATTACCTTTCTTTTACCCACAGGTTCACAACATGCTGCCGCCACATATACACTCTCTTCCTTACAAATCGGCTCATCTGACCCAGCAACCTTAAAGCCTTCTATAACTTCCAGCATGTTCTCTACTGTTCTGTGCTTGCTCAAAACCAGTTGCCTGTATACACGACTCGATACGCTTTCTAAGATCCTATCTTTGATCAACAGATCTTTTAACTCCTCCACTGTTTTACCGACTTCGGCCATCTTGCACCAATTGTCTAAGGCCGTTTTCAATTCTGTTACATAACTCCTAAAGTCGTTTTGACTTGGTCTCACGAGATGGAATCTTTTGCGGCAGGTTTCCGCGTTGATATCTGCATGGCGAAGAAGTACAGTCTTGACTTCTTCATAATTCTCGCTAAGGAACAGACTGTCCCTTAGCATGAAGTTTCTGAGTGCGGTGGTCAGTTTATATGACAACAGCAAGGACCACTCTTTTCTCTCTATTTTGCACCTTGCTGCAACGGCCTCAAAGTGTGTTAGGTAAGCTAGGAGGTCGTCGTCATCTTTCATTCCCTGGAAACTCTTGTCAAGCCTGTCTAAGACATTCTTGTATCGCACATCCCCTGACTGTCCTGCCGCCCCGCCTGCCTCTGGCGCAGACTTTTCTTTAAGCCTAGCCAGTTCCAACTCCTCTTTCCTCTTGATTGACTCCTTGGCATCTCTTTCCTTCCATCTTTCGTGCTCCTCGCGTTTGGCCTTCTCATCACGTTCAAATCTCTCTTCTTCCTCTTTCTTCCTAGCCTCTTCTTCTGCCTTCGCCTCTTTCTTTCTAGCCTCTTCTTCTGCCTTCGCCTCTTTCTTTCTAGCCTCTTCTTCTGCCTTCGCCTCTTTCTTCAACTTCTCCTGCCGCTCAAACCTAGCCTCTTCCTCTGCCTTCGCGACTTCCTTATCTCTATCATATTCAGCTTTCCGTTCCTTCACATATTTCTCTAGCCTTTCCCCTTCGTACCCCATAGCACGGCCATCACTAATAAATTGTGACGTTACCGTTAACCTGGTTTCCATGGTCTAAGTGCCTTACTGTGTTAAGCTAAATCAACTAATACTATTATTATTATTACTATGATATACTATAATATACAAACATAAGATGTAAACTACAACCTATGAGTGTGTCGTATGGCAAAGAAAGAGAAAACCTATCTGAGCAGTATCCAACGTCGGAGAGAAAACGCCTCACTCCAGGCCGATGCGTAGAAAGGTAGCTGCTACAGGGACTTCCAACACACCAACACAGGAACGATGGCCTCTAACACCGGTATCAACGGTCAATCCCCACACACTTGTCTGTTGTCGGGAGCGAGAAGACACTCGTCACTCGGTCATAAGTGAAGCACAAAATTACATGAAAGAAAAAATTAAATAAATGAATATAAATCACAATCTTGAAATATCAACACCTATAGTCATATGATGATGAGTTCAAAATCATAAATGATGAATTTAGCATTGGTACAATCCTCAATATCAACAATCAACACATAAAGTAATATGGCGGTGAATTCAAACAAATTAATGATAAATTTAACAATGTTTCAAGCCTCTGCTACTTTTGATGTCCAAACAATTATGAGAAGTACACAAACAATTTTTTTTTCTTCAGCAAATTGTACCCAATAACATCAAATATAAATACAATAAAGAGGTATTAGGCAGTATATATTTTTTTTTTATTTTATAAGATAACAAGACTAGATAAGACAATCTATGACCTAGTAGTCACAGCCGGACTCTGAGCCCCCATTTGTCAGGTTTAGGATTTATTTGCGTTTTCAACTAGCTGTATACTGTTAAGGTCCCGGGGTTCAACCTGACAAGAACATCACTCACACACAGTCGTACATACAGTAAACAACTAGGTGAATAGTTTAAATAACAACAAAAATAAATGAATTTAATTGTATGAAACATATAT